>NC_080064.1:51144846-51518216 GCF_949987535.1 Balaenoptera acutorostrata
CTTGAGTAGCAGCTGCAAGGCTCACAACATCTTAAAGACAAGTTCATGTCTCCTATTCAACCCGAGGAACTATGTGCCTCTCCTGACTATTTTTAGGAGCCACTGTAATCTAGTAAAGAAAGCCCCCAGGTGCCAGAGACCTGAATCTTACCTGTCATCACATGCCTGAGGGAATCCGTGTGGTCTTAACCTCTGTGCATGGTTGTTGTACATCTTCAAACAATGTCACTTGGCCTCTCCAGGTGCTCATTTCATTTGTTTGTTTTATTTCCTTTTTAAAAAATGTTTAAATAAGAATTGCCATTCCTGTGGAACTGCTGAGATAGAGCCTTTGAAAGATTCAATGACCTCCGTGAAGCCCAGGTATAATTGTCAACATTGTAATAATGATTATATTTGGAAATGTAAATGCATGTCAACTTGGCTTCATTCACCCCTCTCTAAAGAAGAGGTGCCAACCTATGTGCCCCAGGCCTGGAGACCAGCTCAGGATTCTGGCAAGCTGAGGTGAAAAAGAATTACTTCCTCCCTGTGATTCATATTTTTCAATCTGAACTTCAACACAGTTTTTTCTTTGAACTTCAAAGATCCTAGCTTGATCTTCAGGGCGCCTGGCACTCCTTCCTGTAAGAAAGCTGAGCAGAGCTTGCCAGCAGCTCAATGATTCCAGCAGTCCAGATGTTTTGTCTTCTCATAGACCACACATCTGGTCGTTGGATAAAGGATTTCACTTCTTATCTAGATGGGCAGACTTTGGTAGACTCAGCCAGAGTCATCTCCTTCAGAATGAAGGAAAGTCATCTCCTTCGTCTTCCTTCAGATGAAGGAAAGGCTAAGAAGACTCCAGAAGACCCAGGCTGCAGACCTAGGGAAGAGTCCTACGTGCCCAGGGAGACAGGGTTTCCCAATTTCCTAGGGCCATGAATGGATGACTTCAGCCAGGGGTAGAGCGCTATACCTTCCTTTGGCGGTACCAACAGATCAGAAGGACTTAGAAATGTGGATTTTACTTACAGCTATTGCAAACTTCTATATATTTTAATTCTGGGGGAAGTTTATCAGCTGGAGGGAAAGGGATAGTGGATGGAACTTTCTGATGGGGGTATTAATGGGCGAGATTGGTCAAGTACAAGGTCCATTGCTATTCCAAATTTTGAAGCCTGCTGACAGTTCCTGCTTCCACCTCTTGTTCATTTATCCGTTCATATTCTCATCCTCAGAGTCTCTCTCTCCCTCTCTTCCTCTGCCCTTTCCTACCCTCCCTTCCTTTAGACAACTAAAGTCTTCCTGCTATTCCCTTTCCAAATTAGGATCTCACAAAGGGTAGTTATAGCCGTCCATCTGCATTAAAGAGTAGAATGACTAATAATATCTTAAAGAATTGTCCCTCTCCAGAAATGGTGTTCTCCTGTTAGTAGTTTTCAAAACTATTCTTCCACTAGACAGTGTGACAAGTATGATGTCGCAGTTGTCTTTGTATCTGCAGCTTAATAAAATGGAATCAAATCACAGAGATGCCATTTTCATGGTAAAAGTTCAGCTATTGAGTAAGTGGGAGGGGATGCAAGGAAGGTGGTCTCCCTCCCTCCTTATAGTTATCCAGGCAGTCTTGGCATCTGTGGCCTTTCCACCTGACCACTCCCCCATCCCTAGAATGTCACCCATCGCTCCTCTGGCCATCGGTGTGCTCCAAAGTGATCCTCTCAAATTCTGAATATCCTGGAAAGCAAATAATTATAATTAGAAGTTGGGAGCATCCCATAACAATTCTCTAGGCTCCCAGGCCCTGGGAAATTAACACACTGGAAAAAAATCACTTTATGAACTATCAACATGCTTACATTTCCTAAGCACAGACAATAGAGAGGTGCTAAGAAATGCAAAGGACACATAAAACAAGAAACCGGTTTCAAGATGCCATGAGAGAAAACTCAATCCAATGGCAAAGAGGCAGAAATACAAAATGGCTGTCCACTTTCTGCTTCCTTCAGCCCCTCTGCAGATGTCATTAGCTTCCCATAATGTCTTATCTTAAAAGAAAGTTTCTTTCCCCCCAAGACTATTTATATAAAATAAGCTTTAATTCTCACTGTGCTATTGATATTTATCTTGACACCCACCCTTCCCCCCAAAAAAAACAGTAGAGGAAGCATCTGAAGCAAAAATCAGCAGAAGGAGACAGTGACAAGAGATCAAAATGAATTCAGCCATCATTTTAATGGTAGTACCAGAGTAAAGAAAATAAGCCCTTGGAATGTATTGAGAGAAGATGGCGGAAGAGTAAGACGCGGAGATCACATTCCTTCCCACAGATACAGTAGAAATACACCTACACGTGGAACTGCTCCTACAGAACACCCACTGAACGCTGGCAGAAAACGTCCGACCTCCAAAAAGGCAAGAAACTCCCCCCGTACTTGGGTAGGGCAAAAGAAAAAAGAAATAACAGAGACAAAAGAATAGGGACGGCACCTGCACCAGTGGGAGGGAGCCGTGAAGGAGGAAAGGTTTCCACGCACTAGGAGCCCCTTCGCGGGCGGAGACTGCGGGGGGCGGAGGGGGGAAGCTTCAGAGCCACGGAGGAGAGCGCAGCCACAGAGGTGCGGAGGGCAAAGCGGAGAGGTTCCCGCACAGAGGCTCGGCGCCGAGCAGCACTCACCAGCCCCAGAGGCTTGTCTGCTTAGCCGCCGGGGCGGGCGGGGCTGGGAGCTGAGGCTCGGGCTTCGTTCGGATCGCAGGGAGAGGACTGGGGCTGGCAGCGTGAACACAGCCTGAAGGGGTTGGCGCACCACAGCTAGCCGGGAGGGAGTCCGGGGAAAAAGTCTGCAGCTGCCGAAGAGGCAAGAGACTTTTTCTTGCCTCTTTGTTTCGCGGCGGGCAAGGAGAGGGGATTCAGAGCGCCGCCTAAACGAACTCCAGAGAAGGGCGCGAGCCGCGGCTATCAGCGCGGATCCCACAGCAACAGGGGCGCAGAGGGAAAATCGGAGAGACTCCCGCACAGAGGCTCGGCGCCGAGCGGCGCTCACCAGCCCGAGAGGCTTGTCTGCTCCCCCGCTGGGGCGGGCGGGGCTGGGAGCTGAGGCTCGGGCTGCGGTCGGATCGCAGGGAGAGGACTGGGGCTGGCGGCGTGAACACAGCCTGAAGGGGTTGGCGCACCACAGCTAGCCGGGAGGGAGACCGGGAAAAGGTCTGCAGCTGCCGAAGAGGCAAGAGACTTTTTCTTGCCTCTTTGTTTCGCTGCGCGCAAGGAGAGGGGATTCAGAGCGCCGCCTAAACGAACTCCAGAGAAGGGCGCAAGCCACGGCGATCAGCGCGGACCCCAGAGACGGGCGTGAGACGCTGGGGCTGCTGCTGCCGCCTCCAAAAAGCCTGTGTGTGAGCACAGGTCACTCTCCACACCTCCCCTCCCGGGAGCCTGTGCAGCCCGCCACTGCCAGGGTCCCGGGATCCGGGGACAACATCCCCGGGAGAACGCACTGCGCGCCTCGAGCTGGTGCAACGTCACGCCGGCCTCGGCCGCCGCAGGCTCGCCCCGCCTCCTCCGTACCCCTCCCTCCCCGCGGCCTGGGTGAGCCAGAGCCCCCGAAGCAGCTGCTCCTTTAACCCCGTCCTGTCTGGGCGGGGAACAGACGCCCTCAGGCGACCTACAGGCAGAGGCGGGTCCAAATCCAAAGCTGAGCCCCGGGAGTTGTGCGAACAGGGAAGAGAAGGGGAAATCTCTCCCAGCAGCCTCAGAAGCAGCGGATTAAAGCTCCACAAACAACTTGATGTGCCTGCACCTGCTGAACACCTGAATAGACAACGAATCAGCCCAAATTCAGGAGGGGGACTCTGGGAGCAGGAGACATTAATTTTTCCCCTTTTCCTTTTTTTTGTGAGTGTATATGTATATGCTTCTGGGTGAGATTTTGTCTGTATAGCTTTGCTTTACAATAGCTTTATTTTACTTCACTATATTATAGCCTCTTTCTTTCTTTCTTTCTATTTTTTCTCCCTTTTACTCTGAGCCGTGTGGACGAAAGGCTCTTGGTGCTCCAGCCAGGCATCAGGGCCGTGCCTCTGAGGTGGGAGAGCCAACTTCAGAACACTGGTCCACAAGAGACCTCCCAGCTCCACGTAATACCAAACGGCAAAAATCTCCCAGAGATCTCCATCTCAACATCAAGACCCAGCTTCACTCAACGACCAGCAAGCTACAGTGCTGGACATCCTATGCCAAACAACTAGCTAGACAGGAACACAACCCCATCCATTGGCAGAGAGGCTGCCTAAAATCATAATAAGGCCACAGACACCCCAAAATACACCACCAGACGTGGACGTGCCCACCAGAAAGACAAGATCTAGCCTCATCCACCAGAACTCAGGCACTAGTTCCCTCCACCAGGAAGCCTACACAACCCACTGAACCAACCTTAGCCGCTGGGGACAGATACCAAAAACAACGGGAACTACGAACCTGCAGCCTGTGAAAAGGAGACCCCAAACACAGTAAGATAGGCAAAATGAGACGACAGAAAAACACACAGCAGATGAAGGAGCAGGCTCAAAACACACTGGACTTAACAAATGAAGCGGAAATAGGTAGTCTACCTGAAAAAGAATTCAGAATAATGATAGTAAGGATGATCCAAAATCTTGGAAATAGAATAGACAAAATGCAAGAAACATTTAACAAGGATGTAGAAGAACTAAAGAGGAACCAAGCAATGATGAAGAACACAATAAATGAAATTAAAAATACTCTAGATGGGATCAATAGTAGAATAACTGAGGCAGAAGAAAGGATAAGTGACCTGGAAGATAAAATGGTGGAAATAACTACTACAGAGCAGGATAAAGAAAAAAGAATGAAAAGAACTGAGGACAGTCTCAGGGACCTCTGGGACAACATTAAACGTGCCAACATTCGAATTATAGGGGTACCAGAAGAAGAAGAGAAAAAGAAAGGGACTGAGAAAATTTTTGAAGAGATTATAGTTGAAAACTTCCCTAATATGGGAAAGGAAATAGTTAATCAAGTCCTGGAAGCACAGAGAGTCCCATACAGGATAAACCCAAGGAGGAACACGCCAAGACACATATTAATCAAACTGTCAAAAATTAAATATAAGGAAAACATATTAAAGGCAGCAAGGGAAAAAAAACAAATAACACACAAGGGAATCCCCATAAGGTTAACATCTGATCTCTCAGCAGAAACTCTGCAAGCCAGAAGGGAGTGGCAGGATATACTTAAAGTCATGAAGGAGAAAAACCTACAACCAAGATTACTCTACCCAGCAAGGATCTCATTCAGATTCGATGGAGAAATTAAAACCTTTACAGACAAGCAAAAGCTGAGAGAGTTCAGCACCACCAAACCAGCTTTACAACAAATGCTAAAGGAAATTCTCTAGGCAAGAAACACAAGAGAAGGAAAACACCTACAATAACAAACCCAATACATTTAAGAAAATGGGAATAGGAACATACATATCGATAATTACCTTGAATGTAAATGGATTAAATGCTCCCACCAAAAGACACAGGCTGGCTGAATGGATACAAAAACAAGACCCATACATATGCTGTCTACAAGAGACCCACTTCAGACCTCGGGACACATACAGACTGAAAGTGAGGGGATGGAAAAAGATATTCCATGCAAATGGAAATCAAAAGAAAGCTGGAGTAGCAATTCTCATATCAGACAAAATAGACTTTAAAATAAAGACTATTACAAGAGACAAAGAAGGACACTATATAATGATCAAGGGATCGATCCAAGAGGAAGGTATAACAATTGTAAATATTTATGCACCCAACATAGGAGCACCTCAATACATAAGGCAAATACTAACAGCCATGAAAGGGGAAATTGACAGCAACACAATCATAGTAGGGGACTTTAACACCCCACTTTCACCAATGGACAGATCATCCAAAATGAAAATAAATAAGGAAACACAAGCTTTAAATGATACATTAAACAATATGGACTTCATTGATATTTATAGGACATTCCACCCAAAAACAACAGAATACACATTTTTCTCAAGTGCTCATGGAACATTCTCCAGGATAGATCATATCTTGGGTCACAAATCAAGCCTTGGTAAATTTAAGAAAATTGAAATCGTATCAAGTATCTTTTCCGACCACAACGCTATGAGACTAGATATCAATTACAGGAAAAGATCTGTAAAAAATACAAACACATGGAGGCTACACAATACATTACTTAATAACGAAGTGATTACTGAAGAAATCAAAGGGGAAATCAAAAAATACCTAGAAACAAATGACAATGGAGACACGACGACCCAAAACCTATGGGACACAGCAAAAGCAGTGCTAAGAGGGAAGTTTATAGCAATACAAGCCTACCTCAAGAAACAGGAAACATCTCGAATAAACAACCTAACCTTGCACCTAAAGCAATTAGAGAAAGAAGAACAAAAAAACCCCAAAGCCAGCAGAAGGAAAGAAATTATAAAGATCAGGTCAGAAATAAATGAAAAAGAAATGAAGGAAACAATAGCAAAAATCAATGAAACTAAAAGCTGGTTCTTTGAGAAGATAAACAAAATTGATAAACCATTAGCCAGACTCATCAAGAGAAAAAGGGAGAAGACTCAGATCAATAGAATTAGAAATGAAAAAGGAGAAGTAACCACTGACACTGCAGAAATACAAAAGATCATGAGAGATTACTACAAGCAACTCTATGCCAATAAAATGGACAACCTGGAAGAAATGGACAGATTCTTAGAAATGCACAAACTGCCGAGACTGAACCAGGAAGAAATAGAAAATATGAACAGACCAATCACAAGCACTGAAATTGAAACTGTGATTAAAAACCTTCCAACAAACAAAAGCCCAGGACCAGATGGCTTCACAGGCGAATTCTATCAAACATTTAGAGAAGAGCTAACACCTATCCTTCTCAAACTCTTCCAAAATATTGCAGAGGGAGGAACACTCCCAAACTCATTCTACGAGGCCACCATCACCCTGATACCAAAACCAGACAAAGATGTCACAAAGAAAGAAAACTACAGGCCAATATCACTGATGAACATAGATGCAAAAATCCTCAACAAAATACTAGCAAACAGAATCCAACAGCACATTAAAAGGATCATACACCATGATCAAGTGGGGTTTATCCCAGGAATGCAAGGATTCTTCAATATACGCAAATCAATCAATGTGATACACCATATTAACAAATTGAAGGAGAAAAACCATATGATCATCTCAATAGATGCAGAGAAAGCTTTTGACAAAATTCAACACCCATTTATGATAAAAGCCCTGCAGAAAGTAGGCATAGAGGGAACTTTCCTCAACATAATAAAGGCCATATATGACAAACCCACAGCCAACATTGTCCTCAATGGTGAAAAACTGAAACCATTTCCACTAAGATCAGGAACAAGACAAGGTTGCCCACTCTCACCACTATTATTCAACATAGTTCTGGAAGTCCTAGCCACAGCAATCAGAGAAGACAAAGAAATAAAAGGAATCCAAATCGGAAAAGAAGAAGTAAAGCTGTCACTATTTGCAGATGACATGATACTATACATAGAGAATCCTAAAGATGCTACCAGAAAACTCCTAGAGCTAATCAATGAATTTGGTAAAGTAGCAGGATACAAAATTAATGCACAGAAATCTCTTGCATTTCTATACACTAATGACGAAAAATCTGAAAGTGAAATTAAGAAAACACTCCCATTTACCATTGCAACAAAAAGAATAAAATATCTAGGAATAAACCTACCTAAGGAGACAAAAGACCTGTATGCAGAAAATTATAAGACACTGATGAAAGAAATTAAAGATGATACAAATAGATGGAGAGATATACCATGTTCCTGGATTGGAAGAATCAACATTGTGAAAATGTCTCTACTACCCAAAGCAATCTACAGATTCAATGCAATCCCTATCAAACTACCACTGGCATTTTTCACAGAACTAGAACAAAAAATTTCACAATTTGTATGGAAACACAAAAGACCCCGAATAGCCAAAGCAATCTTGAGAACGAAAAATGGAGCTGGGGGAATCAGGCTCCCTGACTTCAGACTATATTACAAAGCTTCAGTAATCAAGACAGTTTGGTATTGGCACAAAAACAGAAATATAGATCAATGGAACAGGATAGAAAGCCCAGAGATAAACCCACACACATATGGTCAACTTATCTTTGATAAAGGAGGCAAGCATATACAGTGGAGAAAAGACAGCCTCTTCAATAAGTGGTGCTGGGAAAATTGGACAGGAACATGTAAAAGTATGAAATTAGAACACTCCCTGACACCATGCACAAAAATAAACTCAAAATGGATTAAAGACCTAAGTGTAAGGGCAGACACTATCAAACTCTTAGAGGAAAACATAGGCAGAACACTCTATGACATACATCACAGCAAGATTCTTTTTGACCCAGCTCCCAGAGAAATGGAAATAAGAACACAAATAAACAAATGGGACCTAATGAAACTGAAAAGCTTTTGCACAGCAAAGGAAACCATAAACAAGACCAAAAGACAACCCTCAGAATGGGAGAAAATATTTGCAAATGAAGCAACTGACAAAGGATTAATCTCCAAGATTTACAAGCAGCTCATGCAGCTCAATAACAAAAAAACGAACAACCCAATCCAAAAATGGGCAGAAGATCTAAATAGACATTTCTCCAAAGAAGATATACAGATGGCCTACAGACACATGAAAGAATGCTCAACATCATTAATCATCAGAGAAATGCAAATCAAAACTACAATGAGATATCATCTCACACCGGTCAGAATGGCCATCATCAAAAAATCTAGAAACAATAAATGCTGGAGAGGGTGTGGAGGAAAGGGAACACTCTTGCACTGTTGGTGGGAATGTAAATTGATACAGCCACTATGGAGAACAGTATGGAGGTTCCTTAAAAAACTACAAATAGAACTACCATACGACCCAGCAATCCCACTACTGGGCATATACCCTGAGAAAACCATAGGTCAAAAAGAGTCATGTACCAAAATGTTCATTGCAGCTCTATTTACAATAGCCAGGACATGGAAGCAACCTAAATGTCCATCGACAGATGAATGGATAAAGAAGATGTGGCACATATATACAATGGAATATTACTCAGCCATAAAAAGAAACGAAATGGAGGTATTTGTAATGAGGTGGATGGAGTTAGAGTCTGTCATACAGAGTGAAGTAAGTCAGAAAGAGAAAAACAAATACAGTATGCTAACACATATATATGGAATCTAAGGGGAAAAAAAAAAAAGGCCCTGAAGAACCTAGTGGCAAGATGGGAATAAAGACACAGACCTACTAGAGAATGGACTTGAGGATAGGGGGAGGGGGTGGGGTGAGATGTGACAGGGTAAGAGAGTGTCATGGACATATATACACTACCAAATGTAAAATAGATAGCTAGTGGGAAGCAGCCGCATAGCACAGGGAGATCAGCTCGGTGCTTTGTGACCACCTAGAGGGGTGGGATGGGGAGGGTGGGAGGGAGGGAGATGCAAGAGGGAAGAGAAATGGGAACATATTGTATATGTATAACAGATTCACTTTGTTATAAAGCAGATGCTAACACACTATTGTAAGGCAATTATACTTCAATAAAGATGTTTGAAAAAAAAAAAAAAGAAAAAAAAAAAAAAAGAAAATAAGCCCTTGGAATCAACCAATTAATCAAAACCCTTTT
The DNA here is from genome assembly GCF_949987535.1 of Balaenoptera acutorostrata. Lineage (NCBI taxonomy): Eukaryota > Metazoa > Chordata > Mammalia > Artiodactyla > Balaenopteridae > Balaenoptera > Balaenoptera acutorostrata. The sequence continues at coordinate 51,154,568 of NC_080064.1, forward strand.
TCCTCCCACGGTGTGAGGGTTGCCGCCTCTGTAAACCATTGACTCCATGCGTTCCCACCATCAACTTTCCCTGTCACGTTCCAGACAGACTCCTGTGTCTCGCAGACCAATGCATCTAAGTGGCCAGTGGAGAGCGGTGATTACTCACCCTTTCTGTAATGTGTGCCCACAGGATAAACTATCCGCGCTGACCGCAGTGGTCTACCCTCAAGGTCAGTCCTTGCAAACATCCTCACTGCTTAGCTGAAGCCTCTCCTTCTGTTCTTTTTCATGAAATTTACTTCATTTAGAGCCAGTTTATATTCATCACCTATTATGTGCTTCAAAGCCTGTTATTTTTTTTATGCTATACAATACGTCTCCATTCTGTTTTATTTTGTGAGAGTCAACTTTCTGTGTTTTTTAGTCCTGTTTGGCTTCCTGTCACCATAAATACCAGTTTTACATTTTGCAAAGTGAATTTGATTACCATGATCTTGCTTTCTGGAGGTTTGGAAAGACTGATATATAATAGATGTTCAGAAATATGAAACCATGCCATTTCTTGGCACGTTCAATCTTAATTTGCTGGGTTTCTTTCCTTTTTCTGGAATACAACTACTAATTCATGTTCATTGGGAAAAAATAGGAAAATTCAGTTAAGCTGAAAGAAAAATATGAAAACACTGATATTACTACCCTAAAACAACCACTATATTAGATTCTGGCTTCTATCTTTGTAATCTTTTTTTACATACTTTTAAATCATTTTATACTTTTCTAAATTACAAAACTGTGTTCATACAATGCATATTGTTTTGTAGCCTTTTTTCCGCCACCCAAAAATACATAGTAAACATCTTTATTTATCATGTTTGTAGGCTGTACAATTTTCTGCCCCATAGTATACCAGCGATCCCCAACCTTTTTGGCACCAAGGACTGCTTTCGTGGAAGAAAATTTTTCCACAGATGGGGGTGGGTGGGCAATGGCTCAGGCGGTAATTCCAGCGATGGGGAGCGGCCGATGAAGCTTCGATCCCTTGCCCTCCGCTCGCCTCCTGCTGTGCGGCCCGGTTCCTGACACGCTGCGGACCAGTAGTGGTCCGAGGCCCCGGGGGTTGGGGACCCCTGCTATATACGATGACTTATTTCCCCAGTCCTCTAGTTTTGAATACTTAGGTTGTCTCCGTTGTTTTAAAGAATGCTGCAACTAACGTCTCTGTATCTAAATTTTTGCCCACACCCTAAATTATTTACACAAACTAAATTATGGAGGTATAGTTGTTTGGTCAAAAAGTTTGCCTAACTTTTAGGATTTTGATACATATTAGCACTTTATACTCCCACCAATAGTGTGTGAAAATTCAGGGCTCACATTCTTTGTGTATAAGGCACCTTTTGCTGTGAATTTTAGTTTCATTTGGCTTTCATTCCCAGGTCTCTTAAAATCCTATTTATTTCACATATGGTCCTGATACTATCAGTTTTTTTTAGTAACCTTTTGCCCTTTGCTGCTTAAGCATGTGTTTCAGGAGATAGGAGATTCTGGTTTCTAATTAAATGGATTCAGGTTTCTGATTGGATTTTCTGTATCCTGTCCCATATGTGAGTGCCTCATAGAAAATCAACAGAAAACCTGAAATGGTAATTAATAGTTTCAAGAAGGGTTAAATTAAGAATGCGATGCTGGTCCTAACATTCTTTATACTTATTGCCATACCTGGTTAACAGTACATTCTTATCTTTTTGAGAATTGCTCCCACTCAAAAAAAAAACCAAAAAACAAAAAACCAAAAACCAACAACAAATTCAGGTTCTGATTAATTATACATCTCCTTGTTCCAATCCAATTGGCAGAATGGCACTATGGATATAAAAGTCAAAAATTAGCGCAAAATTAGAATTCTATTTTTAGGAAATTATTTCAATTTGTAAGACATGTGACATTTGACTCTCCTGTTCCTTACAGGGTGATCCTGGAACAGGGCCTGTTACTTTCCATCCTTTGTCATTCATAGAATCCTTGCATCAACCAGTGGATGTTAACAGTCCCCACTGCGCAGATGAGGACAGTGAGGCATGGAGAGGTCATATGACTTTGCTTGATACAAAGTCCATGCTCTTTTTGTTCCATCAAACCACGTTCTTTATATTCCAGTAAATATATATCTGTTGCTCGGAAAAAGTGTAGACTCCAGTATAGCACTTTAGCTGCGCTTCTACAGGGTAGTATGGTTTATAGAACATATCAGCAGCACATGTTTAGCCTCCCTGCTTGGTTGAGTATGGGACATAGAAATAAAAAGAAAAAATGTACACTCTTTGGTTTGGAAATTTTCTAATTCCTTTGCCTGGAGAAGACTTCATACCATACTCCCAGTAGTGTTTTGTTTTATTTATTTGTATTTAATCATAATCTGTCCATTTACTTTTTATACAGATATATATAAAAAAGCACTTTAATTAAGAACTTTAATTAAATGACACTTTTTATAGTCTTGTTATTAACACAAAGATTTAGGCTAACAAATATTTTTTCCAAATATCTCCCTCCCCTTGCAGTTTTTACTCAGGAACTTAAGATTTGGGCTTTTATAAAAGAAAACAGTGGCCAAACATCTACTGAGTACTTTAGAAACTTAGAAGGGTTTCAGAACTGTATTTCTAAAATAAAGTTTACCTACCTCTTTGACTTCATTTCGTTCAAGACAACATTTTATACTGGTGCAAATCTGAAAAAATATGTTAGATTATTTAGTAGAAATGAATGCCTGTAAGTACTTAATTCCTCATTCTAATGATCATTTATGCTTTTACTTTTTATAATAAATGTCTTAGTTGGAATAAATCAGAAATGAATAGGTAGGACTTTTTTTTTTCTCCCTTTACTCTAGGATGTCATGAATAGATTATCCATGCTGTATAAATTTAATATTCAACACAGTAAATTAGGGTATGGAACCAAATAAGAGATGAGGGAAGACAAGACCTTTAGTTAAATCAGGAATTGTCTGTAATTGGGAAAAAGTTCTGAAAAATGACTACACACACACACAGTCATATACACATACATACCACATACCACTGGACAAAGTTTGATTCAGAGTCATGGAATGTTTAGAGGTCTTACTGAAGTCTATGAAAGACTTTTGGTTCCATCATTGAAGCAAATGATCAAGAAGTATGCAAAAGAAGAAATACCATTATTACAGTTGCTTATTGGAGGTGTTTGATACGCTGCAATGAACCATAAAGTACCACGTGTGTAGAAACTTGGATGGCATGTCTCTCATATGCATATCAAAGAAATTTGAACATTTAAAAATTTAGTACCATGTTAAAAGTTAGACATAAGGAAATTTCCTATACTATTATCATCATAATTTTACAAGTGAAGAAACAGGGTAGGAGGGTTTAAGTGACTTACCAAAGCCCATGGCTAGAAATGGATGGAGCCAGAATCCAAGGCCTAGCCTAGGATTTCAAAGCTGAGGATTGTTCAACTTGGTCATACATGGAAGTGGACTCCTCTGGGGCTGAGTGTGATAGCCATTATTTTAAAAAACTAGTACCAGTTTTTTAGACAACTAGAATTTTTAAAATTTATTTTATGGAAGTGTAGTTGATTTACAATGTTGTGTTAATTTCTGCTGTGCAGCAAAGTGATTCAGTTACACATATATATATATTCCTTTTTGTATTCTTTTCCATCATGGTTTATCACAGGATATTGAGTACAGTTCCCTGTGCTATACAGTAGGACCTTGTTGTTTATCCATCCTATACTAGTTTGCATCTGCTAATCCCAAACTCCCAATCCATCCCTCCCCCACTCCCCCTCCCCCTTGGCAACCACAAATCTGTTCTCTGTGTCTGTGAATCTGTTTTTGCAGACAACTAGAATTTGAATGTACATTAAAATGTCCCTGTGTTAGTCAAGGCCCCCACAGAAGTTACCTTCAAATTAGGGTAGTTTTAGAGAGTTTAGTAGAGGGACTATTTACAGACTGGGGACCGGCCCTGGAGAAATCACAAGGGAGGATATAGTATGCTGGGGTTTGTAACAGCTGGACCTTAAGAGGTGAAGGGAGAGCACAGTTACTGGAGCCCCTGAGCCCCAGAACAGAGGGCTGTGTGGAGGCGGCCGAGTCAGCTGGCTTGCCAGTGACCCTGGAAGTGAAGAGCTGGATTATTGTTCCCATCCTCCTCCGGCTCTCTGACTTACTGTTGGGCTCCCCACTGGCTGGAGTCAAAGTCAGAGGGCAAGAGAGCTCATTGATATAGTCCGTACAAGTGAGCCCGGCTCAGCTCAGAGAAGGGTGGGAGGGGGTCTTTAGGAGCGAATGCAGCTGTCCTCCATAGTCATCCAGACTGGGCTGTGCAGGTCTGTCTGCGATCAGAGGCCAAGCTGTGAATGGTTTGTTACAGATTTGCAATGAGATAAGGGACTTGCATCAGAATGTAAATCAATTACAACATTTTGTTCGTAGCAAGATGTTCCCAGTGAGAGAATCAGGGTGTTTGTTTACTTTCTAGAGCAAACTCCTTATGTCATTATGGACGGGCCCTTTGAGTAACACTGATCAGATCTGTCGGCTCTGCAGATGACAGACAGGCTAGGGTGCTCAAAAGGGACCCACTTATCCCTGCTTTCCTTTTTCTGCCTTCCCTTCTGCTAAAGACAAGAAAACTGTGCCTCTTCTGAGCTGGGCACTGTGCTAAGGTACTTGAGATGCCATTTGATTCTTGCAAGGTAGGTTATTCACCTCACCATTACAGATAGGAAACTGAGGCTGAGAAAGTTTAAATAACAGATCCATCATCTAACAAGTAGCAGAGCTGGCGATTAAATCCAGAGCTGACTCCAAAACTTGTGTTTTTTGTATAGGCTGCCCTAGGGCCATGCTTAAAATTATCTGACATTAATACCCAGGAAACAATGCAGGGTTCTAGGGGGATTGCCTTGTTTGGAGACCTATGGCTGTGTTCTCTGCTATTGGTAACAACCACCAATTCATGGTTTCTGGGAATAGACACACCCCAACTCCCAAAAAACCAGACAGCACCATTTATGGGTCCCATGTTACTCTGCTTTACAAGGCCTTTCCCAGCCCAGCCAGCCGGATCAGAAGGTGAAGTCAGTTTGTTTCTAAGTGGCTCTTGTCTGTTTCTATCTCTTTTTAAATCTGGGAGGTGGGGAAGAAGATGGGGAGAAAGAATTCATGAGAGGGATACATTTCCTTAGAAATGTTATTAATTGGATGGGCAAAACAAGAGAAGGAAATAAAATAGCTGCTCCTTACTAAGTAAAGGCATCTTCTTCCCTTATCTCATTAAAAATTAAAAACACTCTTGGTTTAAGTAGGGCAAATTAGTAATTAAGTGCTATATAATCAACTTGTGTAAACATAATATTGAAGGGGAGGCCAAATTAATCACTCTGCTGGCTTGTTTTTGTCCCCATCAATGCACCTTTTACTTGGGTCCTTCCTGTGATGTCAGGATGCATTTTCTGCTCTCCTCTGCAGCTGGAGATAGGGTGGGCTGTGATAGCTGGGCTGACAGATGACAGTGGGCTACATCTGGAAAAGGCATGTGTCTTGGCCTTGATTCAACTAGGTGATCAGGCTCCCCATTTAATATTTTGAGGCAAGGCTCATCAGCAAGAGGCTGCCACATGGCAGGGACGGTCCTAGATGGTAGCAGGACAAAGAAGATTTAAACACATCTTGGGGCCCATGGAGTTCCGGTCGGGTGGGGAGGAGGTGGACACAGACATATACAGTTATGAAAAAGTCAACACTAAATGTAATGACAAAGACACAGCGCCTTGGCTTGGGCTCAAATCATGGCTCTGCCACTTACCTTGAGTGAGTTACTTAATTTCTCTGTGCCTCAGAGTCCTCATCAGTAAAACATAACAGTAATATCTGCATCATAGGTATATTATCTCACAACTCGTGTTGTAAGAGGTAAACACGTTAGTGCATGGAAAGTAGAATAGTGTCTATTTAATGTTGGCTCTTATTTGTTTAACTACAGTTGCTATACAGTGGATAATGGAGCACCAAGGAAGGAGTGTCTTCTATTGTCTTAGGGCTAGAAATAGAAAGGTGCTTCTGAGAAGGCAACATTTGAACCGGCCCATATAGGATTAATTGGTGATAGAGCTGGAACTCTGTTTGGAGGCGCATGTGAACCGGGCTGGCTCTTAATCTTTGCAGTAGAATACCTTCTCTGAAAGCAGAGGAAGGAGCATGTGCCTCAATCCTGCACAAATCTCTCTCCATTTCAACTCAACACAATAAATATTAGTAATAACTGCTGGAGCTCCGTCGTGTTATGGCAACTGCCTGCCAAGTCTTGGGGGGTGGAAGAGGGTAAATGAGCTGAATCTGTTGTGGACGGGATAAGAGGAAATCAAATGCGGCCAAAGAAAGTAGCCCACTAAGTCACCTTGCTACACTCAAGGTGATGGCATCTCCTTGGCTTGCTAGCTATGTGAACCAGCCTGGCTGGGCAAGGTACTTAGTTTCTCTGATCCTCAGTTCCATATTAACTGACCCCACTGAGTTACTGCAAATATTCTATGCATGAAAGCACAGTTAGCACAATGCCTGGCATGCAGAAAAGTACTAATATTAATATTGCCTGTATTAATTTGATCCTTACCCAAAAACCAGTAAAGTAGGTGGTAGCATTGTCCCACTTTATAAAGCAGGAAATTGAGGCATCAAGACTGATAAGCTGACCTGAGGTCACATGGATGGCTAGTGGGGGGGAGGAGGGCTGCAATTTAGCTGGTCTGGCTCTAGGCCCACTCTCTGCATATCCCCTGCTGCCCAGTGTCTCAGAGGGCACCTAGAGCTGGCTTTACATATTATATGCTAGAGATAGGGCAGAGGTCACTTGATTATGTCCAGGCCCCTCAGTTGCTAATGAGGAAGAAATCCTTACTCCTGTTTAAAGGAATGATAGGGTTGAGCCTATGACAGTGGTAACTCTTTAACAGGTGGGGCAGGCGGGGCAGGCGGGGCAGGCGGGGCAGGCCAGAGTGACTCACCAGGAATGATCAGCCCTTGGATGCAGTGGGGATGCAGCTGCCTGCACTGAACTTGGCAGTTTTGCTTAGGGAAGAAAACAATTTGTTTATTTTTTTTATCATTCATACTCCTCTTCCATAAAGGATTTGAGGAAGCTTATAGTAAATGACTAAGCAGAATAAAACTAAGCAAAATAAAACTCACAAGTTAGAAAGTATGTAGGAAGATAATATACCAACTACTTAGACTAGGGGGTCCTCAAATATATCTATGGCTGCAGATACCAGGTAGGCCATGTAAACAAGCAGAGAACAAGATGATTTCATTCTGTACCGGATTGGAGAATGTATACTCTGCCTAAGGACATTGAAATTCAAATTGTTTTAACCCTGCATTGGTGAGTGTCAGACCAAGCAGATGTGTGGGACAGATTTGGCCTATGAGTCTCTGACCCATAAATAAGGGGATTACTTTGAGCTTCCCAGCAGCCAACACAAAACTGGAAATATGTCAAGTCATATAGTGTTCACAGAGTCAAGGAAGTATACCAGTTTTCCAAAAGATACCACAGTTCCCTGGTACCAAATTCTAAGATTGCCATTCCTTTAAAAACAAACCAAGAAATCATTCCATGGAACTTTACAGAAGAAGCAGAAGAATTCATCCTATACTACCTTGCTAAAGGTCCAGAGCAGGACATTGAAACTTGACTTGAGGTCAAGAATGGCCCGGCCTTATAACTTTCTGGAGCTGTCACCTGCCCCAGGGGTAGAACTGAGAATACCCAGCATGGTGGATGGGTGGCATGTCCCTTACCACTCTTCCCTGAATACTCCTTCCCTCAGGCAGCTTCACAAACAAAGCTGCGTCACTGACCTAGGAGTGTCTTAGAGGACCTCAGTACTAAAGCTTTTTACCAGCCTGGCATCAGGGAAGTGCTAAAATGAAGCACCCATCAATCGAGAAGGGCAACAGATGTCGAAGCCTATCAAATGTCAGTAAACAGCAAGCCTTCAGAGGCCACCGAACTTGGCATCCTCTTAGCAAAAATACACTGTTGCCTTCAAGAGGGAAAAGCCATGGACTTTTATAAACTGCATTAAGTGATGTATTTTTTTCTTAATCTCTACTTTTTTTTAAGGGCAAATTTTATGTTCCCAGAGTGTTCTAGGCTTTCAGTCCTGGAAATGTAGGTCTTCAAAATATCCTCCCAGTAATTATGAGAAGTTTCATGTTCAACTTATCTAGTACCCTCCCTTTTACTGTTAGCAGTATGATTCATATTATAAGCAATAAATAGGACCATAGTTAAGAGCACAGACTCAGAAGTCACATAAATCTGGGCTCCAATCCTGAGTTCAGATGCTAAAGCTGTACGTTAGGTCAGTCCCTTTACCTCTCTAAGCTGGTTTTCTCACTGTAAAAATGAGACTGTTAAGAGTGCCTGCCTCATAAGATTGTTGTGAAGATTAAATGAGATAATATGTAAAGAGTATTTAGCACAGTTACTGGTGTGAATAAACGTTCAGTGAGCTATACAAAACTAGAGTAATATTTATGATACCTATCATTATTAGCTGACTGTAAATCACACGTTGTTCTAGCACTTTATGTATATTATTGAGATGGCTGGGCCACTCATTTGCCTGTTTGCTCTCAGATAGCTTATTCACGCCTGCCCTGCTGTGTATTATATTTCCCAGGCTCTCTGGAAACTGGCCACTGAGTAGATTTGGCCAGTGGGAGATGCTGATGGAAGATTGACCTGCAGGAAGCAAGCAGGGAGAAGTCAGGTCATTTCTCTCTTTCACTGCAGCAGCAACTGCATCTCCTGTGTGATTCCAGCCCCCAGCCTTTCCCTTCAGGTCCCAGTGCTGACCACTCAGCCCTTCTTTGGTTTCAGCTCCAGCCTGACATGGTCAGCCCCCGGCTCTGGCCACACCACTACCTCCCATCATCTCTTGATCCCTAAGAGGAGTAGCGGCTTTTTGCCATCCCTGATCTCTGAGTTCCTTCAATATCATCTGTTTGGCTTCTTGGTTTCTTGTGTCATCAATGAAACCAATTTCTTGTGCTCAATTCTTTTTGTTGAATGACCTAGAGTGGTTTCACTTCTCCTGACTGGACTCTGATTGATACAGTCACTTTTAAGCATTAAGAGAAGTCAGTCCTTACAGCAAATCCACTTCCCTTCCTCTCTCCCTGTCGGAATGAGCTAGGCCAACAGGAGAAAGGGTGGCCGGTTATCATGGAGAGCAGTTCACTTTGACTAAGTGACACCCAAAAGAGAAGAAATTGACATTAGCAACTTTAGTGAATACCCAGCTCTGAATAAGCCCACTCTGAGTCAGGCATTGAGGCCAGTGGCCACAGGTAGCTTAGCACCTCTCTCAGGAGACACAACTTGATTACAAGTCAGAGCCAGGCACAGTTCCAGGTAGTGTCTAGTCAAAAGGAATAGAAATCCTCTTTCTTGAACCAGAACTCTGGACCATTCTAAGTGAATCACTATATTACATATGTGATTATTCTCATCACCCAAATGAGGAAATAGAGACTCAGAGAGGGCAAGCAATTTGCCCAAAGTCACATAGCTATTAAGTAAATGGCATTAGGAGTTTAAGTCTATATGTCTCAGAGCTTATGTTTATTGAGACATATCTTTTACTCAAGGTTTTCCAAGCTTTCTTCCTATCTCAAAGGAAATTATAAGAAAGCTACATGCATAACTCATATTGCTCTGGTCTTGTTGTAGATGTTTCCTTGCAGAATCAATATTTAGCCTTTCTCACCTAACTCTCACAATAGGTTGATGTGCAAAGTTTCTTGTTTTCAGTTTTACAAATGAGAAAACAGACTCAGAAATTAAAAGAACTTAACCAAGGTCACACTGGGTGTTAATATTCAAGCTGGAATTTGAATACAGGTTTTTGTGTCTCCAAGCACACTCTGTTTCTACTGGTGACCTCAAAGTAGTGGATAGTGTAATAGAGGGCCAAATGTTTTACAATTTTAAAAAAGAAAAAGAGGAAAAGCAAGGCCAGGTTCCCCACCTTCAAGGAGCTGACAGGCTAGAGAAATAAAAATGAAGTAACCTGAAACCAGAGAGTGCCATTAACATAATCTGCTCCCTGGTAACAGCTACAAGCAGGAAAAGAGAAGTGTGGCTTTGTATAAGAAGTAGGGCTTGAAGTGGAAATGTTAATTTAGGATGAGCAGAGAAGCAGCAGGAAGTGGGCTTTTCAGATAGAGGTGCTAGTGAAAGCAAAGGAATAACACAGACAGAAAGACATCAACTCAACTCCTAGGAAAGCATCCCAGTTCGGGAGTAGCAGAAGAGAAAGCTCGATATATAAGGACCACAGCTGATAGGGAATGGGGCTTGTCAGCTATAAAGGAATCATTAGGAGTTTGATCAGGAATCTTGGGAGCATCCTTGGCCCAACATCCTCTGACTCTATCATTTTTTATAAAAAATGTTGCAGGCTAATAGTCTCATTTACTTAAAATCAACAACATTAAGCGCTTCTTAGATAATAATACTGCTTCCTGCTTAAGAAAAAAGCCTGTAAATTGATTCAGCCTGGGAGTAACTACAAAGATTTATTATTTATCTCCAACAGTTTGGAAGCCTCCCTGAAATATAAGGGGACACTCTTTAAATGCCCCTAGGAAGTTATCCTGTTTCACTAGAGTGCGTTTGTGTATAGAGTGTTACAACATATCAGGTTTGAAAATTTCAGGATGAAGAAGGCACCTTCTGAGACAAGGCCACTGAGATATGGGAAGCAAGCAACCCACCTCACCCCACCTCAAAATCTACCTCTTCGCCCCTCCCCCCGCCCTCAGCTGACACCTTGGCCGAAGGAGCCTGTGTGTTGCAGTTGATCAGACTGAAATTCCTACCAAGTTGGCCATGTCAGTTTCACCTGTCAGCATCTCTGATGAGGAGGGATCCTGACAAACCAGACTGGTTTAGATAATTGGATTATAGCAGTTGTCTTCATCTTAGTAAGCTGACTAACTACTATAGACAGACGTTTACAGAGGAGAAATTTATAGACAATCCTAAAGTGGAGATTCGAGGAAGTGCTTAGACGACTGGGAAGCAGCAGGCTTTAGTGAGTACAGTGATGTGGTGGGGAGCTGGGACCCCTCTCTCCAAGGGGCTCCTAAAAGGCTAGCAGAGGATATTCATGTAGTTTCGCCAGTCATTGCATATGTGACTTTGCGGATTAACTCACTTAGACCTCACAACAATCCCATGAGGTCCTGATATTCCTTGTGCTTTGCAGATAAGGAGATCTTTGCAGATAAGGAGGCCAAATCACAGAGAGGTTCAGTACTTTCCCAAGGTCACATCCTAGTAAGATACGCTTGGTTGATGTTCTGACCCTGTAGCCTGCTCACTGGGAGAATACTGGAACCCATCTGTAAAGTTGCCTTGGGACACTTCCTCATGGTCAGGCCTCCCTCTACACTTCCCCCACCTCCACCTGTGCTTATCTCTAGCACTGCCCTTAGATGTTTCCATGTCTGCTTACCCCACTTGGGTGTGAGCTTCCAGGGAAGGATCCCAGAATTCCTCACCCTTAATCAGTAGCAGGTGCTGTGTAAACGTGTGTTGTACCAAAGCGGAGGTGAAATTGACAGAGAATTTGTGGTCTCCCTGGAGCTGGCCGAGCAGACTGGTTACCCAGGGAGCCAGCCACTAAAGCAAGGGTGCTGCTGTGATGGATGTGGACGGAAAGCCCTTAGCAGGTAAAATCCGACCCAAGACCACCTAGTTCTTAGCTCTGTCTCTGAAAACAGCTTTCCCTGTTCACACTGGCACTCACTCCAGACTGTCCCTGTGCTTCTCAGTTACTCTCTCTTTTTCAAAGATGAGCTCCCCCATCCTCAGTGTCGGTTCTGTTACTGAACAACTCGATATATAACCTGGGACAAGAGGTCTACCTCTTTGGGCCTCAGATTCCTCATCTTTACACTGAAAGAATTAGGTTCTGGTTTTCAAACAATTTAAAGTAGTGGATCATTTGGGAGCACACTGTACAAAACAGATAGAAGCTGAGCCGTGTCTCCTGCTCACCGTGTCACCCCCTCCCTTTCCCCATGGCACGGCATGACCCCTTAGAGGGTCTCAACTGAACGTAAGAAGCACTGGACTCGATCGCTTCAGAGGCAATAACCCAGGATATATTAAGGTAATTAACACGAATACTTAATAGTATTGTACAATAACAAAGTAACTTCACAATGGAAGATCCAAGCCACTGAGGAAGGTGGGTTCAAGGGCTCCTGGCTGGACCCCTGCGCCTGCTTGTCTGTCGGATGCCGTGTGCTCCTGGAGGAGTTGTCGGCTTGGCCTGATCGGGTACAGTGGGTTGGGGAAGCTAAAGCCTCTGGACCCCATCCTCCTTGGCTGGGAATAGACCGCATGTCGTGGAATTCTATCCAGCCACTCTTGGAGATTGATTTTCCATCTGAGGATCTGATCTCTTGCTTCACCAGCAGAGGGGGTCAGACTGTCCTGCGGGGGGTGGTCAGCGAGCTAGCCCCCTGAAAGGCCTTCCCTTTCTTTCTCTTTCTCTTTCTTTCTTTTTTAACTGTATGTTTCAAAGGGAATTTCCAATTACTCTGGGGGCTTAACACCACCGGTTTGAATCCCTCTTGGCATTGAGAGTTTTGAGATAGCCATACCACCCCCCCATCGGTGCTTTGTGCTAGGAGATTACTAAAGATTTAATTCCATTTATGTCATTGGATTTATTTCAAAAAAAATCCAAAAACCTTTTGGAGTCAGGGATGAATGCCCCATTTCCTTTATTTTTTGTCAGTTTTCACAGATTCCTTATGCGAATGCCTCAAGGGTAAAAATCTTGCTTTAGTTATTTCCGTATCTGCAGTGCCTAACACAAAGACTGACGGGGACTGCTTGGTAAATATTTGTACATCATTCAACAAATATCCCCCCAGGTACAGTGATGTGTGAAATAACCATTGTACTAATTTTCATCACATTTACAGTCGAGTGTAAGAGACAGTTAAATACAAATAAGTATATAGTGTATCCTGGGTTAAGGGCTGTAAAGAACAAAGAACAGTTTCAGTGGAAGAACAAACTTGAATGACTGATGAATGAATGAAAGTAAAACGACCTCAACTGCCAACCCAAAATCTGTCTCACCTCATCTCTTTGTAAATAATTATTATTGCTATTATTTTGATTATCACAACTGCTACCATTTCTTGAGTATCCACCACGTTCCAGGCTCTGTGCTAGCATCTTCCTATTTGGTACATCAGATTCTCAAAAGAACCTTGCTGTTTAGGCCTTCTTACCCCTTATTCCAGATGAAGAAATAAGGCCCAAAGAAGGTAATTAACTTGTTCATGATAAGAGAGCTAATAAATGTCAGAGATGAATCCAAGTTGGTCTGACAGAGCCTTTGCATTAAGCAAAACAGAAAAAAATTCCAAAGGTTATCACCAGGGATCCAACACGGTGTCCCTGTTTGAGGAACACCACCTCCTACCTTGTTGCGAAAGATCAATTATGTTAGGTGAGAGGAGGGAAAAAAGAGAAAAATCTATGCTGGAGAGTGAGAGGGAAAAGAAGGAAGATAGTATTCTTGAATTGGCCATCTTATCAGCCTAGCAATAATAAACCATCACCATGGGAACAGGAACGCTAATTAATGACAGATGTTGAGTCTCCTTCAAAACCACACCATCTGAATGCCGAGCTGGTGCCGTAAGCCTCTCTGCCCTGCCGCAGCTGGGAGCGCGCTATGATCTTGTTGGAGAGACCCATCTTTCGTGGGTGGAGCAAACTCTGGACTTGGCATCAGAAGACTTACATCTGAGCCCCAAATCTGCCTTCCTGAGCTCTTTTGCCTTGAACAATAAGCTCACCAAAAGTGAGAGGTGGCTATCATTAATTTTGTCATTATTATTATTACTAGTAGTAGTAGTAGCTTTCTGAGACTCAATTTCAAGATCTATAAAATAGTAAGTAATATCATTTCATCAGTTACTACAAGAAGTACACTTACAGCGATGCCTGGCGTAGACAGTGTGCCGTAGTATTTAACCATGGTGATGCCGATGCTGGAGGAGAAAAAGAGGAAGGGGCAAGAGGAAGAAGAGCAGTTGCAGTGATGTACGTGCGTAGAACTATGAAATCTCTGAGGTGTGATACAAATGAGGGCATTCTACTCATTGTCAAAATATTTTTGGTCAGTTCCTGGGCTGGTAGCCCATTCCTGTGTTTAGTTTTCTCAAAGGTTCTATTGTCTGTGTTGCCTGTTTGTCCAGCCCAGTATGCATGTCTCTCCTGCTTCCGGCTGTAGCAGTTTAACTGGGGGAAGGACAACCAGGGCAAAGAATTGACAGAAACCATGAGAAAAATTTACTCAGAGCCCAAGTTCTCTATAGGCCAGGATTTTGCAAAGGGTGTTCTTTCATACATTAGAAGGTATTCCTGGAAAGAATTCATTTGGAAAATGCTATGTTCAAGTTAACTAGGTATCTTTATAGCGAGACTTTGCATAAGCCTTTAATATATAAACTTGCGTTGTGAATCTCCCGGGTTGGGGAGGCATTTAGAATACAGACTTTCATAAATTTACTTGACCAAAGAATTAGTCTTTCATGGAGCATCTTACTTTGCTAAAGGACCAAACATTGGGAAACGCTGCTATAAGCCGAGGGTCAAGACCATCAAGTGTACAAGTAGTACAACATAACAGGTTTGAAAGCCTCCACCAATCTTCCCATCAATTCATGTGTCTATTTAACAAATTAAAAGAGCACCAGTGCTATATTTGGCAGTGACTACATGCTAGATGGTGGAGAAGCAACAGCAAGATCCATGTATTTTCCACTCTTACCCTCTCGGAGCTCTTGTGCGCCTATTGAGGTGAGGGAGAAATTGCCTGGCAATAGCAATGCAGTGTGACAGTGAACAGATGGAGATCACAGGGTGGCATGGTACCAAATGGGGGAGGGGGCTTCTTATCCAACTGAGTGGGTCAAGAAAAGTTTCCCCGAGGAAGGAACTTCCAACCTGAGATCCAAAGAACAATTAGAGCTCGTAACACATTGTCAGTGCACTTTCCCATGTGTTGTCACATTGCATCCTCACAGCAACCCTCCAGGTCAGACACAATGAGTGGTAAAAGGAAAGTTGTTAAGTGCTGCTTAATGAGCTCCTACTACAGGTTAGGGGCTGTTCTAGGCATTTTATACACTTACTGCATTTAATCTTCACAACGAGTGACCTCAGTTTACGGATGAAAAATTAAGTCTCAGCTTAAAGTAGCACAAAGCTGCACGTGTAATTTGTACAAAACGAGGATTGAACTCAGAACTACATGATTCCAAAGCCACCTCCCATTGCATCATCCACCAGTGATGAGCCCAGCCAGTGGCTAGTCCATGACAGAGTTTTTACCAGAATGAGGAATGTAGAAAAGTAAGCAGAGCATCATAAATGTTTTCTTCTTAAATGATTGATGTTATCCTGAGAAGTACCCTGGTCCCAAATGTTTGGTGTAGAAAGTCCTATGCTTTTTTTTTTTTTTAATATTATCTTGTATGAGAAAACCTTTTTTATTTTGAGTTCTTACTTGGCAAAATAAAAACTTGCTAACCATATGCCATTCTCCAAAGTAATTTTGGAAGTATTAGTATCCATGAAATTTAAAAATCTTGGAAATATTCTGTATGCTATTTTATTGAACATACTCATTCTAAAGATGAGAGGAATATGAACCATCACATTGCTTTGGGTCTGCTGGTTTGAACTTGGATGAGTTACTAAACTCCACGGACTCAGGTGTCCAGCAGCCATAAATGGATACAAAGTAGAATAATGTGGCATCTCCCTAAACGCACACATACGCCACCGGTGGCACTCAGGATGACTTTAGCTGGCATGTGGACACTCGTTTTCTAATAGTTATATATTTATTTTAATGTATATTAGAAAAAAGGTAACCAACACCGTACCTATGTTTTCATAGACATTTCTGCTTAGAACAAGGCAGTTTGAAAAAAGAAAAAGGAATTTATTTGGAATTTATAAAATATATTACATTTATAATACTACAGATGGTACTTGGATATGGAAACAATTATGAAGATGGTATGTGAGTAACTAAAATTTGTGAAATAATAAGATAACATGTGTGAAAGTGTCTCATGCATAGAAGGCCCCAGTAAATGCTTCCTTCCTTTCTGATTCATCTGGCTAGCAAGTGGCAGAGCGCAGGACTAACCCTCATAGCCTCAGACTCCCAGTCCGGTGCCCCTTCCAGGACACCTTTAACTCTACTGCTTCCTGTCTGCCTGCCTCACCCAGCATCCTACGCCTCGCCACCCATCCCTCAGGAA
This sequence comes from Balaenoptera acutorostrata, assembly GCF_949987535.1. Taxonomy (NCBI): domain Eukaryota; kingdom Metazoa; phylum Chordata; class Mammalia; order Artiodactyla; family Balaenopteridae; genus Balaenoptera; species Balaenoptera acutorostrata. The sequence goes on from NC_080064.1 coordinate 51,170,988, forward strand.
AAATGCAGTGAGTAGGTATTTCAGAAGTGACTAGTGGCTTTGCAAAAATGTTCTGATGAATGTCAATAATAAATAAAGTATACCTAACAGCATAGACAGTGTTAGCATTTGGAAAAACAGGAATTGGAATCTGAGAATTGAAAGGGCCCTCAGAGATCATCTCACCCAATCCTGCCTTTTACGGATGTGGAAGTTGGGACTCAGGGAGGAGAAGTGCTTTGTTCAGAGCTCTTAGCTGATCAAACCAGGATGAGGATTCATATAAAACGTGCAGATATAAAATGTTACATGTTTTTTTTTTTTTAAAAAAAAGACCTGTTTCCTGCTTTCCAGAAAAGTAGCAGGGATGTACCACAAAAGGACTTTTATTTCCACAAATCTAAAAAATGTGGAAGGTCATGCTTCGTACTGTGCCCATCAAGAAAACATTGTAAATGATCACTGGAGAAGGCATTCCTGGTGGTATTCTTTTGTCTGTTTGCTTGCTTGTCTGTTTTAATTGTAAAATACACGACAAAATTTACCATTTTTGCGTGCACGGTTTAGTAGTGTTAAGTATTATTCACATTATTGTGCAACCAATATCCAGAACTCTTTTCATCTTGCAAAACTGAAACTCTGTACCCATTAGACAACAATTCCTCCCCTCCCTCCCCTCCAGATTCTGGCAACCACCATTCTGCTTTCTGTCTCTATGAATTTGACTACTCTTGGTACCTGATATAAGTGCCATCATATAGCGTTTGTCTTTTTTTGTGACTGGCTTATTTCACTTAGCATAATGTCCTCAAGGGTCATACCCACAGGAGCACGTGTCAGGATTTCCTTCCTTCCTGGTTGTTTTCTTGATGCGACACAGCCTGTTCTCTGTGGTCCCCGTTTGTACCCATCATCACTGTGAAGACTTTGGCGCGCTTAACATTTTAGTGACTTCTCTCCAGTGGGGAAATATTGGGTTGGCCAAAAAGTTCATGCATATGGAAAACCCGAACGAACTTTTTGGTCAGCCCAATATCCCAGTTGGGGATGACAGCAACAGTGAAAAGCGATATCTGAGAAGAACTTAAATCCCCTTCTCCCAGTCTTTTCTAAGTAGGTGACAAGGGAGAGAAATGAGATTGCATGCTGCATGCCCCACCCTCACCCCCAATTTCCTTCATTGCTTCCACCCCAAGTCTTCAGTCAGCCGCAGAGGAGCAGTGGGGCAGTGGGGTTAGTGGTTTCAAAAGTGGATTTTCAAGTAGAATATAGCCTTGCATTCCAGTCTAACCTCTGTAACTTACTAAATCTAGGATGTTGGATAATGCGATTAAGCTCTCAAAGCCTCATTTCTATTATCTGTGAATGGACAGAATAATACCTGTATCCAAATTAAAAAAAAAAAAAAGCTTGCTTTTTTTTCTCCTTCTGAGTGGTGAGATATTATTTTCTGGATACTATATTTTAGTTTCTCAGGTTAAAAAATAATAATACAGTGACCCCATCCACTGGGTTGTTCAGAGATGGGATGTGATGTTATCTGACATTTTGGCCACTGAGATGTCTTGTTCTAGGCTGAGGATTTTAGGGAACCTTATGACATTGGAAAGGAGACGATGCTCATCTATTATGCAGCATCTGTATGTCAGATACATTACTTTTTCATCCAGAACAGAGTAGAACTCTATTATGGCCCTTGACTCTTTGCATCATTAACATATACTGTCTCCCCAGCTTGTCTTAACCATCCCTGTTCCCGCAACTCCCACCCCTGAACAGCGCCTAGCATAATGCCCAGAAACCTACAGATGTCCCCCCTCGTTTCAAAAAAAGAAAAAGTGTTTCTTTAATGCATTGGGGATCACTCAACATTTGCCTGCGTTTATTTGGCCACTAATACAACCCCATATCTTAAGATACTCTCTTCCCACTCCGATACCCCCACGGCCTCATGATAAAAGGTACCATTCATTCGACCTCTCAAGTCTGGCAAAGAAGGAAGCCTGGGTATAGAAACTGATTTTGGCTCTTCTCTGAGCACTCTCCTTGCTGACCACTCAGGAAGTTTTTTTTTGACCCTGGCTTTTGACCCTCCCCTCTTCTTTCTTTTGATAAACCGGACAGCTGTCCCCAAAGGGATGCATCCATTACCTTTCACTAGAGTTGAGTTCACTTTCCGTTGCATGTTTCTGTTTAAAAAGAAAGCCTTTTAAAAGGGTCGAGCATACACTGAGTGTGTACTTAATTTTTTTTTTTTTTAATTTATTTGTTTAATTATTTTTGGCTGTGTTGGGTCTTCATTTCTGTGCAAGGGCTTTCTCTAGTTGCGGCGAGCGGGGGCCACTCTTCATCGCGGTGCACGGGCCTCTCACCATGGCGGCCTCTCCCGTTGCGGAGCACAGGCTCCAGACGCGCAGGCTCAGTAGTTGTGGCTCACGGGCCCAGTTGCTCCGCGGCATGTGGGATCTTCCCAGACCAGGGCTCGAACCCGTGTCCCCTGCATTGGCAGGCAGATTCTCAACCACTGCGCCACCAGGGAAGCCCCTGTACTTAATTTTTAATATGTGTGTGCCCACAGCCAAGAGAACAGAAGAGAAGCCTTAAATAACAGTGAGACTGAATTGTACCTGTGTGTTTTATGTGGCACTGATTCCTAAATGTATATATTCTTAGCAGCCAGGTATTATTTAATACATCCCCATTAGCCAAGATGCCAAATCTAAATGAAAACCACTTTTAAATATATTTAATAATATTATGACTTTTGGTTGACTGTCAAACTAACATAACTGTATGTTTTCCCCAAGCCAACCCTCAGTCACTGTCTTACATTTTTACTCTGAGTGCTAGTTCTTTTGTGCTATCAAGCCAATTTTGATCATAAAACAATATATACCACAGACTTTCAGCATCGTTTTCACTGGGCCCTTAAATGTGAATGTTTTAGAAAGAGAACAACCCTGAGTTGTTTGTGTTTTTTTTTCTGGCTGAAAAACGAAATGTCTCTTCTTCATGGGGTGAGCCCCTGAATTTAAAAGGAAATTAATAAATGTCTTAGAGATACTAAATTGTTTGTAGTTTCTGTAACAAATGGTGTCTGCCTTTTGACTTGTTATTGCTTTTAGTGTTTTGTACTAAATGTACTATGTTCATTATTTTTTCTTGCGATGATTCAGACTTCTGTTAGTTTTTGCAATAGCGCCACCTAGGGGCTCTTGGGAACATTGAATGTGCTACTAAAATGTTCTCAGTACCTTTTAAAAAAGCAATCCCCCTGCTCTTTGAGATGCAGTGACAAAAGGCTTGTGGGTCTTGGGGTTGAAGAAGAGAGAAGGCAGTAGTAGCCTGATGAGATAGGTTGCTAGTTCCATCCACCAGGTTTCCAATCTGGAGGCAAACCAAAAAGAGCTATAACTAAAAAGAGTTCTTTTTATAAAGAGCTAGCCAAACTTGGAGTAAAATATTCTGTTCTAGAAGATATTTTTAAACTATTAATAAAACATCAGTGCATTTATTTAACATGTTTAACTCTTGTTCTTGTTTTCAGTAGTTTTCTTACTGTTTTCATCCTTCTGATAGGCATTTCCTGTAGAGATTGCAGTGAAATGATTCTTGCATGTGGTGCTTTGATTTGCTCTCTTGTAGTAATTACTTGCCTCTCACATCTCCAAATGTTCTCCTGTTTTCTGTCTTCATTGTTCTCTGTATTAGTCCTTACAAAGTTTTATTTCAGCCTTTAGCCTATTTATTCTTTCCACTAATGTTTCATTATCATTTCTTCTAGTTTCTGGGTTCTTACATGGTTCTTTATGTTTACATCTTAAGGCTTTTTAAAACCTAATTGAAACTATCACAAATGTGTTTATTAAAGACATAATACAATTATTTGATTATATAAATGCTGATAAATAACTCTTATAAAACTCTTTTTTGCACCATATTAATTTCAAAATAAGGAACATGTGTTTAACTTTGTACACTGTAGACGTTCTATGATTCATTTTAAAAAGTAAAAATAGTGCATAGCAATACACAAAATTCTTATAAGCAGGTATTATCTATGTGTCATATCTCTTTGTAGATGACGATGACAGTGACGGTGATTTTAGGCAACATGTGTTGATGCTTTCTACATGCCAAGCACTGTTCAAAGCACTTTACATGAATTAACATATTTAATCACCACAGCAATATCATGGAACTGGATCTAAAAGTATTCCCGTTTCACATATGTTTACAGAATGCTTATGCATTCCCAAAGGGGAAACTTCAACAAGGTAATGTATGAGCCTGCCATAGTTAGTGTGCAATAAAAGAGTTAACATTATTAGTTCTTTCTTGCACTTTGGGAGTCAGTTTTGATCACTTTTCTTTGTCGCATTAACCAGCTTTCCCTTTGGAAGCTTGTGCTTCCCTTCACCCTTTGATACCTGTCTGCTTCTCCTCACTGTGTTCCTCTAGCTTCATCTATTGAAAAATCACTGTCTGCCCTCACAGAGCTTATATTCCCACTGGGAGGAGTCCAGTAACAAGTAATTCCAGAAACAAGTAATCACCATAAATAATACGATTTCAGGTAGCCAATAAATAAATAAATAAATGAAAATGCTGTGAGAGAAAGTAAAGCAACGTAAGGGAACAAAGAGAGACCAGGCAGATGAGGTGGGAAGGACTGGCTGTGTGAGAGGTGGGAAAGGCCCTCCTGAGGAAGGATGTTTGAGATGAGACGGGAAGGGCAGAGAGCACAGGGAGTGCAAAAGCCCTGGGATGGGAATGAACTGAATGTATCTGAAGAAAAGCAAAAAGACCAGGGAGGCAGTCCTTGTTCTCAAGTTTCTTAGAATCTTGCAGGGGAGAAATACAGTAAAACAGACAACTGTACTAGAGTTGGCTCTGTGCTGTCTTAGGTGATGTACCTCACCCAGCCTTCAGGAGGCAGAGAAAACGCTCCAAAGGAGTGACAGTTGATTCATGACTTGGAAGTGTTAACTAAACAAAAGGGTGTGTGTGTGTGTGTGTGTGTGTGTGTGTGTTTTCAGGGTCTGAGATGGGAGGAGGGTGTACAGAATTTTAGATCTTGGGAACAAAGGATTCACGAACCTAAAGGTCAACTCAGTATGTATTGGATGAAAATGTGAATTTGAGTGAATAAACGAATGAACAAATTAATGCTTTTGTCTTGTAGGGGCAGCTCATAAGACGGAAGTATAAAGCTGAAAAGCATTTTGTTAGTTCACCTTGATAGATCACTGTTCCAAATTCTGCCTATCATTCCCCTGTAGGCAGACTCTTATGAAGACCCGTATCGTTATCAAAAGGCTGCTTGCCTAGTAGATCATTCAGGGATTTATTGGGAAAACGAGCCAAGCAGTCATTTTAACCTGGGGACTGGACATATCCAACGCCCAATGGCCAGCATTCCTGTCTTTCCTGAGCATTGCTTGGATGAGAACTATGGGATGGATGAATGGTTGAAAAACGAAGTCATAATCTCAGGACTGTGCATAGAAGGGAGAGTGTCTGTTCGTGTTCGAGACCCCAGAGGTAACTGCTGGCTTGAAAAGTGGGGGCCTGGCTTCTGGTCTTCGCTCTACCTGTGGTTGCGGCATTGGTCTCTAACCTGCACAGTGGAGTGGTGTCAGGCGGTGGCTAAGGTCCCTTCCAGCTCCTGATTTCTGTGTTCATCTTACTCTGCCTGATGAAGAGAGGGAGGGAGTGAGTGTGCATGGGCACCAGCCCTGTCCTGGGGTACTCGCTCCCCCAGAAGCCTGGGCATCTCTTGGCCCAGAGCACCCCAAGAAGCTGTCCTAATCTGCCACACTCATGGGTGGGTTCTGGCCGTCCACCACCTGTGTTCCTGCAGAGCCATGAATGACCACGTTCCTGATGGCCTCCTCCTTCCCCTGTGTCTGTTCTTCTGCAGTGATCCAAGAGCGAGGTATTCCTGATGTAGCCTTTTCTTAGAGTCCACACAGGGACCCTCTGGTCTGCCCATTTTCCCTCTCCCCTTCCTGCTGTAAAGCCACATCACAAGCATTCAGGTCTCAGCCCCTCCACTAACCACCTGTGTGGCCTTGGTCAGGTTTCTTAATCTCTCTGTGCCTCAGTGTGGATAGCAAATAACCTACAGGGTTATTTGTAAAGATGGATGAGATAATTCGTGTAAAGCAGTTAGCACAGTGCCTGGCACACCATAAGTGCACCATGCATTGCTGCCTCCCTTCCTCAAACGTTTTCCGCCCCGTTCTCAGGCAAGCAGGAAGGATCCTGAGGTACACAGGACACCTCTGCCCTGAGGAGTGCAGACCAGTGCCTCCTGTGAGGCACATGCTTTCCCTAGGTTACCTCACTGAGTCCCCACCACAATCCAGAACGATGCTTATTCTTCTCAGAATTCTTTTCAGACTGCAGCCCAGAGACCAGAGACGTCATGTGGCATTCCCTGCAGCATACAATTTGTAAATGGCACAGTTGGAATCAGAGCTCAGGTCTCTCAGACTCCAAATCCAGTGCCCTTTCCCCCACTTCACCCAGGCTGCCATCGCCTGGCTTGTTTTGAAGGGAAAAAGAAGAAGCAGTGCGTCATGGGAGTGATCATATGGGAAATCAGCTCTCCTTCCCAGGACATCCACTACCAGCTTTCAAAAGAGGGGGGACCACTAGGCTCGAGAGCCCAGCTCCCAGCAGCCCTTGCAACAACCCATCTGAAAAGGATCCGTCTTTAAAAGCAAGGAGCCAGAAAAAATAATTCATACTAAAAACAAACTCTGTCATGAGTCATTTGACTTTGCTTTCCCCCGAACACATAGTTTATGTCTTGGGCGAGCTAAGGCTAAAGGAACATCTGATACGTTTTAAGCTAGCAAAGCTATTATTTAAGGAGCTCTACATCCAGTGTGTGCCCATTGGACCCATGGTTTAAATCAAGGCTTGTGCTAAGGGAGCCTGACAGTTTGTTATTGCTGTTGTAGTTGTTTCGGCGTGTGATTGTGTACGAGTTTTATCAAGGTGACAAGAATCTTTGGTCCATGATTCAGAAGTTCTCAGGTGGTGAACTAACCTACGCAGTAGCTATTCTGAGTGAATCTGTGCCTGAGAGGAATGTGTATAATGTGCATGTGTTGAGATGGGTGAGCCCCTTTGGAAATGAGAGGGAGAGAATAGGGGAGGGCAGCTTCCGAAGGAGCTGCTTTCTGGTTGCATCAGCAGAGGAGGGAGACTCAGCCCTGGGTCAGAGTATTGCTCAATCCTGGATGAACAGGACATAACCCAGAACACGAGGCAAGTGTCTCTGTCTCTGTGGCCGACTCGCTCCTCTTTAGATAACAGAAAAATGATGGAAATCGACTTACATTGTAAAAACTCAAACATCAAAGAGTAAACGGGAAAGGCACAAACCTCTCCTGTTCCCAGAGGTAATCGCTGTTGTCCATTTTATATGTCTCTCTAAGCTTTTTAATGCATTCATAGACATATATGTGTATATAGGGTCAAATAGTACAAACTGTTCTGCAAGGGTTTTTTTCACTTATTAGATATTTGGAGTATGTCAGTGCATGTAGAGCCACCGCATGTCTGTTACATATTGGTAGTAATTCCACAGTCGGCATATATAAAAAAATGATTTAACCAATGTCCTATTGATAGACATGTAGGTAGTTTCTAGTATCTGGCTTTTGCAAACAGCAATCAAAGGATCATCGTGGGTATGGTTCTTTATACACAAGTATGAAAAGTTCTCTTGGAGAGATACAAAAAAAGTGGAATTTCTACTGGAGGGATTTGTGCCTTTGAAATTATGTTAGCTGTGGCCAAAATGTCCTCCAAAAAGGCTGTCCCAATTTGTATTCCTGCCAACGGTGCCCCTGTTCCTTTGCCAACACTGCATATTGTCAATCGTTTAACATTTTTGCCCATTTCTCGGGCAGAAAATGACTGCTCATTGTTCTTTTCCTTTGCCTCTGCCCTGTTGCTAGTGAGAATGAACATTTTCTTTATATCTTCAGTCTCTTAATTTCTGTCTTCTGTTAATGGCCTATTAACATCCTCTCTTCATTGTCCTCTAGGGTCGTAGGTCTTTCCCTCGGGGATTTGGAGAGGTTCTTCGTGTGCTCTGTGCATCAGTCCTTTGTCTGTCATTTATCTTGAAGACTTTCTTGTAATAAGACCTTCAACATCCACCTTCGCTTACAGTGTCTTATACAGGAGTTTTAAATTTTCATATACTCACATCTGTGAATCTCCTTCTTTATGGCTTCAAGATTTCTTGGAAGCTTTCCCTGTAAACTGTTTCTTTTCCTGGAGCTGTGTTTTTCAGAATAATAACATTTTAGACTACAACACCCCGGGTTAGCAGAATGGTCTCTGTTTTTGCAGACATTCTTGGTAATTTCACCATTAATTATGGGGAAATTTTGAAACCATATGGATCAGTCCTAGGCAAATGAGAGGCAGCAGGGAACTAACTAGGAGCAGGCAGCCTGAAGTCATATATATGGGCCTTGGACCATATCCAGACTCCTGTACTTACCACTTGATTTGGGAACATCACTTTGCTGCTCTGAGCCTTAGTTTATTTCTCTGTAAAATGGGGCAAATCACAATTTCAAAGGGTTACTGTGAGGTTTAACATCTCCCATATCTCAGCCTACTCAATACATGTTTGTTTCTGCCCCTCCTGATAAAAGGTCTTTTTCTCCCCCTGCACATGTAAATGTAAATGGTCACTTAAGACTGTTGACTTTCATCTCTTCTGAGGATCTTGTAGCTGAATCGTGGAGTCACAGCTTGCCCAAGAGTCTGAGGCAATTTCCTCATGATGCATCTCTGTGGGCCTAAAGGAAACGAAACACCTACACCATTGCTCAATGCTGGAAAATTCTCCAGGGTGGCCGACCCCTCTTGGCGGAGAGAAACCAGGGCTCTGGGGGGCTACTCCAGTCCATGTGGGTGGAGAGCTTTTGTAGTTCCTGGACTCACTGAGCCTCCTGCTTGTGCAGGGACAATTCCCTCTCCTTTGAAATCATCCCCTCTTCCCCTCCCCTTGCCTGGCATCGTTCACTTCTTATAGCAACACAACACTTGAAGTTGGGAGCCCAGACACTTGAGCCAAACTGCCTGGGTTCAAAATCCAGCTCTGCCACTCTTGTGAGGCCTGGAACAAATGTCTTCATCTCTCTCTACCTCAATTTCCCTATCTATAAAATGGGAGTACTGGTATGACCTACCTCATAGGGCTGTTATGAGAGTTGATACTTATAAAGCCCTTGCCATATAGTACAGTGATCAAGGAGCTACAAAGAAATCATATACAGTATCTGAATCCTGGCTCCTCCTTTCACAGCCAGTTGACTTTGGATAATGTACTTATTCTGACCTCAGCTCTCTCATTTGTAAAATGGGTATGAAAATAGCTATTTCATAGGATTGCTGGGAAAGTCAAATGGGATAACGTATGTCATGAGTATAGGGCTTCAGTTATTGGTGGCTACTGTGGTGATGGTTATTGAAAAAGACAGGAATGAATATGCAGGGGATACCCAAAACTCAAAAGTAGAGAGGCTGGTGATTAAAAGAGAAGGTTCTGGAGTCAGACACACTGGGTTGGAATTCAGCCTCCACTACCCTTGGCCCTGTGACCTTGGACCTAAACCTTTTTGTCATTCAGTTTCCTGATCTGTTAAATAGGATTGATAGTGGTGCCTACCTCTAGGCTTGTAGGCTTGTTATGAAGAGGAAATGATGATAAACCAGGAACATAGAAAATGCTTAATAAAATTAACTGTTATTGTTACTCATATCTCCTGCCCGTCAAGGGGAAGATTCTTGTCCGCAGCCAGGGGTCCCTGGGTAGGAGAAGTGGCAGCACAGCCAGAGCCCCCGCCCAATCCATTCTGCTGGGTTTGGAGCACAAGGTAGGAAAGAGGATCAAAACTCAAGAAGGGAAACTGAGGCAGAAGCCTGGTTTTTACGGATCAACCAAAATGATTGAGGTAGAGAGAAAAAAAACACAATTAAGGATGTCCATCAGGATTTATCTGCAATGATATATTTCACTTTAATTCTTAAAGCAGTCCTATTGGGTAGGTTCTGTTATTTCCAGTTTTTACCTGGTGAAACTGAGGGTGAGAAAATGCAAGTGACTTGCGTAAGATCACACAGCTAACAAGTGGAGGAGCGAGGATTTGTGCCCAGAACCATCCGGCTCCAAATCCCTAATGCTACGCTGTCAATATCTGTCCCGCCTCTGTTGGGAGTGACTCAGAGGCCAAGCAGGAGTGGGCTGGGGGGGGGACCCTGTTTCTCTGGGGGAGCAGAGGAGGTGGAGACAAGGGCAGTGGGCCTGGAGCTGACAGGCTGCATGGAAAAGTTTGGAAATTTTGCCCTGAAAGACAAGAGAGTGTTTTCAGCTGAGGCCATTTTCAACTGTACCCTGTGTACTAGGCCAAGGGTAAACAAAAACACAGCCATAAATAGCACTCCCCAGAATTCTCGTCACAACAGCCCACTGTGCTCTTTCTGTTTGGTGATGACTGTCGAAACACTTCGCGTGAAGACGTCTGAATCTGTTACTGTTCACCAAGTCAGTCACAGCCCATTCGAACGAGGTGCCTTGGGTGTGAGTAGAGATGCAAGAATCATCAGGTGACCAGCCATTATGAAGTCTCACCAAATGGCCTGCCCGGGAAACCAGCATGCCTGGACTAGGGCCAGGCCTTCCTAACGCCACTACTTGGAAGGGGCCCATCCTAGTTCAGAGGGCCTGCCCCAGCTCCTTACAGAATATGTTTTTATAGCTATCCTTTCTCTAATTAAACATAAAGTATCAAAGCTGGAATCAACTGAACAAGTCATCTAGTCTAGTGCATTTAAAAGATGGAGACATTTGGTTCCCAGTGGGAGGTGACATTCCCAAGGTTATAGAGAGAAAACCTGAGACTGGAATCCAGGCCTCCTGATTCTTAGTCTAAAACACGTCTAACGCTGCCCTCCTGAACCTTTCCAACACAGTTGCAAAATTTCTGCCAGCCTCTCCAAAGGGCAGGGCTGGAAGGTGGGAGAGGTGGGAGGGAGGTTGTGTTTGTCCTTGATACTTTCTACCTTGCCCTCTACATCTGTTCCCCCATTTCAGTGTTTCCCCTCACCTGTCAAAACTAACTAGTCCTGTGAGCCCAAATCTAGAGCCTTGAGAAGCAGCTTCTTGGGTTTGCAGAGTCATTCCTGCTGCCCTGTCCAGGGTTTTTTCCTGCTGTGGCAGTGCTGCTTCTTGAACAATGGACAGGCCCACAGACCAGGAGGATGCCTGGCTCAGCCCCTCTTGGATGGGTTTCCCAGGTGAGATGTGGCCTCCCCAAGTATCATTTCCACATCTCCAGAGGCAGGCCAGGAAGAGGAAAGGGATGAATGTTAATTGATCACCTGATAACATGCTGGATTATAACCACATTTAATCTGTAACTGAGGCTATGTGAAGTAGGTGGATGTTATCATCTCCGCTTGCAAACAGGAGCAAGAAGTTAGAAAGGCAAATCATTTGTTCAAAGCCACACAGCCAGAAAGTGAGAGAGTTGGGACCTGAACTTAGACTTGTGTGAAAATCCAAAGTATAAGCTCTTTCAAGTTCACCAGGCTAGAGAAAGTGTGCACACAAGCGTGCACACAATCGCACACACACACAGTGGAAGAGTGCCTTCTAAACTGTGAAGAGCCCCCCACCCGTGCAGGATGATGAGGATGACAGCACCCAGTCCAGGCCAAGCATGAAATGGCTCCCGACAGGCGGGTGCTTAGCCTCTGGGGAAACTGGCCTTCCACGAGGAAGTCTGCGGAGCACAGCCATTACTCATAGAACCTTCTTACGAGGAGGGGAGTGGAGGGGCTCTTTAGGGGCAAGGGTCTCTCAGCTAGTCCAGTAGTTCTCAGACGTCATCAGAGGGCTACCACAGGCAGAACCGACTGTGTAATTTATGGGATCCGGTACCAAATGAAAATGTGGGTCCCTGGCCGGGGGCAGGGAAGTCACTCGTGGCTGACAGGTGACCCCCAAGGGTTTCCAGCTTCCCAGTTGCCTACCCAACCCTCCATGGCAGTGGGGAGTGGCGGGGAGAGACACTGCTTGCCCGGCCCTGAGACACTGCAGGCTCACAACCTGGCCTGGCTCTCCCCACAGCTGTGCTCGTCCCTACACTCCCGCCACCCCATGCCACGCTGTCGCCATCCCATGCCACCCTGTCGTCACCCGAGGGGTGCGTGGTCAGCAGTGGAGAAATGGGGTAAGGTGCCAGAAGGCAGGGAGCAGGCTGGTCCTGGGAAGGGAAAGGCCCCACACCCAGCACATGCTCTGCTTTCCCATCAGCCTTCATCCGCAAAGCACACATTCAAAGGTAAAATTAAGAATTTCAAAACAGGGACTGCAGATCACTAAACCCCAAGCTTGAGCCTTCCTGCCGTGGGACCCTGGATGACTACACAGGTGACATACCCGTGAAGTTTGCCCTTACTGCAGGTCCTTAGCCAAGTTTCACTAGTACAGAGGAAGTGAAGAAATAAGGGTAGTATGTCGAGTTTTTAACAAAGCTATATGTAAACAATTTAAATGATTTCCCTGTATTCTGAGATCACGGTAACTTTTTTTTTTTTTTTGCTTTGATGTTAAAATCTTTTTTGTTACGACATAATGGTCAGAGTAAATGTTAAGTAGGTTTTTTGGGTTTTTTTTAAAGGTTCTTGTTTGGCAAAATAAGACGCTGACGATTCTTTGTAGGTCTCCAAAAGGTTTGGAGATTGTATTGGTCCAGGGATTGGAAACTCCTGAGCTGGGGCTTTCAAGGAGAAAACCCTTCCTGATTGTTGGGAATGAAGCCTTTTCCCCAGCTGCTGGCATCAGAAAGGCATACAGTTAATAATTGTGATATATTTCAGTATTTTCTAGGTACATCTTTGCTTTTGTGAAGTCTAAACTCTGGTGGAGTCTGTGAGAAGAGGCAACACAGAATAAGGGCATCAAAATCAAAATTCAAAGGCTGAAACTCCCAGTTCCCTGTGACCCTTGAGAGATCATTTCTCCAAATATCCCAACCATCAGGAGCTCCACAGAAGTAAATTGGAGAGGTGATAACACACCCAGGACAGACCCAGCCTATGTCTTATGTCCTGGTCTAATTATTAGTAATCGATCATTAAACTGTCCAGGACTCAAAGGAGAATTTATTGGGATAATAAACTATGGCTACCCTTATTAAAGGCTCCTTCACCTCTCCTGAGGCAACAAGCCCCACAGAGGCTGCTGTTTCCCTGGGCAGGAACCCATGGTGGCCATTTGAAGGGTTGCATTTGTCCTGCCAGAGGCCTGGGCTGGTTGACAGCCTGGAGCCTGGAAGATCCCCTTGTGGTGGTAAATCTGTGTGACTCCCAGGGCAGCGGCTCCCACCATTGTATTTTTTTGTATCAAGTCGAAGGCCAACCCACTTTCAATCCTTTGATGAGGGAAAATATGTCAACACAATGGTCCACTGAACTCTGGAAATAGACAACATGCAATGCTTTTTGGGGTCTGTAGCCTAAATGGTTTTACTCCAGAAGATGTGGAATTAAACATAAAGCAGACAGCTAATTGCTATTAAACCCACATGCTCCAAACCAACCATTACGGTCTCTTCTCAGTTACAGAACCAGAGAGGCTTTCCCTAGAATAGACGTTGGTAGACTGGGCTTTGGGGTGAGAAGCAAGAAGGAGGAAGAAGGGGAAGAGGAGGGCAAGAGAGAAATAACACGTCACAGAGGGGTGCAGTTCTGAAATGCACAAAGTCTGTGCCATTTAATTGGGATTACTTTTTCTTTTTATCCCATGTGGATTTCTTTTTATCCATATGGAAAGAAGTCTTTGACAATACCTGCTTCAGAGTCTCAGGTTTAAGAAGCCAATCACTGACCCGAGGAAAAAGAGACATAAATCACTTTCAAGTTCTTCAGACAAAGAACAGCTCAAGGCAAGCTGGAGCGTTTGCAGGGCATTTTTGTGACATTTCTGGATGCCCTTTGTTTCCCCCTTTCAAGAAAAGCCCTTTCTTTGCTTGCCTTCTCACATAACAGCTTGGGATTCTTGTCCCCCCTAAAAATGCATTTGAACTTGTGGGTTTGTTAAGAGTCAGGGCATGAAGCATTTTTCCATGGTAGAAAATTCTGGCATTCCAAAGCAGAACTAATGTGCGATTTGGGAAGGCTGCCCTATTTATGCACTTAATTAGGGCTCCCCAAAGGCAGCTGATCCATTGGTGTCATAGGAAACCGACGCCAAGGCCCGCGAAGGCTGAAAATGTGTGAGTACCCAAGAGGGGGGCGAATGTAGATTCCACACCTGTTCCCCACTGACTTGGATCAGGACTCAAGGGTTATAAAGACGAGGGCTTGCCTGAAATGCTCATTTGGATCCCAGGCCTGATTTCATCGTTCTGTGTGTCACCAGTGTTTGAGTCAAGTCCCAAAACACTTGGAGATAAAGGATCAGAGTTATAGGTTCTCTTTGGATCTATGAAATAAGGTCTTGGTTCTGAAGATCTGTGAAGTTGACAGAATTACAGTGGAAAAATTATAGACTTTAAAGACCAACCAGCCTGTGCTTTGAGTCTTACTCTGCCACTAGTAGATGGTGTCAGTTTTTGAAGAAGTTATCCAGTTATTTCCGAGATTTAGTTTTCTTCCCTATAAGAGGCCATACTAATACCTCTTCCACGGGTTCATTATCGTAACAACAGCTAACATTTGTTGAGCAATTACGGTGTGTAAGGCACTGTTCTAAGAGCATGAACTGTATTAACTCTTCCATCCTCTGTAGACCGTATAAGGTAAAGTCTGTATTAGAGGTTGGCAAACTGCTCCCCATGGGCCAATTTTTGCCCACTGCCCATTTATGCAAATAATGTTTTACTGGAACACAGTTATGCCCATCTGTTCATGTCTACTCTGTGGCTACTTTCATGCTATAGCTCCCAGGTTGAGTAGTCGAAACAGAAACTGTATGTCCAACCAGATCTAAAATATTTACTATCTGGCTTTGTACAGAAACAAATTTGCCAACCCCTGCTTTAAATTATCCCAATTGAAAGATGACGAAAATAAACCATAGACATTTTTTGGGGTCTGTGCCCCACGGCATGTGGGATCTTAGCTCCCCGACCAGGAATCAAACCCACACCCCCTGCATTGGAAGTGCAGGGTCTTAACCATTGGACCACCAGGGAAGTCCAACCATAGACATTTTAAATAGCTTAACTGAGGTCGTACAGCTGGTGACAGAACTAGGATTAGAACCCAGTATCCTGACTCCAGAACTTGTGATCTTCACCAGTATCCTACATGTATAATAATATACATGAATTGCCCAGTGCAGTGCCTGATGCATAGGAGATGCCTGACACATCTGTTTGCTTAGCGATCCTTTGCATTCCCCCACGGTTCTCCTTTTCCTTCTGCCTCCTTTTGCAGGTTCATATCAATTCCTATTGCCTTTTCCTTCTCTTCTGCCAGATTATGTTTTCAATTCTGCAGACTTCTGGGCAATTTTATACCCATTATCTCAATGCATCAAACAACCCTGTGAGGTCGGTATCATTATCTTCACTTAAAAGATGTAGAAACCACTCCCGACCTCTGAACTCCCAGGAGTTTTTACACTTCATTTGTTAACCCTCAGAGGAAACGTTGCTAGGAGCTTTGGGAACATTTATTTAATGCTGAAAACTAACATTAGAGAAAAAATCTTGACAGTTACTCAAGAAAGGATTACAATCTAATTGGGGTGAGAAAATAGTGTAAAATATTGGAACAACAGCAGGCATTTTAAAAGTTAAGTTATTTAGTACAGATCGTGAGTGGGTGTGAATTCAGGGAGCTGGGACAAGAGGATGGACCGGGGGTGTGGGGTGCAGGCAGGGACGGTTTCCAGGAGGCGGTCCAATGTGAGCTGGGCCTCGAACGTGGGGCAGGATTTTATAAAGAGAATCTCAGATTTGAGTATCATGGGAGTGAGGAAAGGAACCACAGAGAGAAGACACAAAGGGACAGGCCCAGCAAATCGCAGAGAACTCTGGCAAATCAGAATGAGTAAATAGGGAACAGGTTGTGTTTGACTTTGAAGGCCAGAGAGAGGGCCTTAGAATAATAATAGTGCTAATTATGATAACACTTAGATGCAGGATTGCTGACCCAGGCACTCTAGATTCATACTCTCCTTTAACCCCACCAACCCTTCAGTGATATAGGTATTGTCCTATTTCGCAGATGAGAACACTTGAGGCTTAGATTGTAGCAATCCAATGTTAGTGGGAAAATTAGAACTATTCCACAGGCCTAGTTCAAGAGCACAGGGCTTTTTGTTGTTACTTTTCTTCTGTGGATACACGTGCTTGCAGGTGGGGTTTTAGATATGCCCATACAGTATAATCTTAGGCTCTGCTGGTTAAATTGTTCTCGCTTTCTCTGATGCTATAATCTATTATCAATTGCTCGTGGACTCAGATGGAGAACACCAGGAATTAGAGGCTCTACACCTGGACCACTATGATACCTCCCGTCACAGGCACTAGGGAGCCATGGAATGCTTTTGAGTGGGAGATACCATAATGAAAGGAACTACTCTGCCAACGAAGTCAGGCTGGATGAGAGCTGGGAAAGACAGGAAGGAGGAGGTAGTATGAACTCACAAGTGTCATATGCAGTTGTTAGTTCACCTTGGATTGAGCCACAAGAGCTAGGGTTTGGGGTGACTGAAGAGGACATGGCAAGAAGAGAAGGGCAGATTTATGGAGTCAGAGGGCCATGACCAGCACTGCTTAGACCTTACTACTAGACAGCCATGCTTGATGAACAGAGGACTTGGAGTCTGAAGATTTAGGTTCATATCTTGGCTCTACTGCTAAAGTTGCACTGTGTGAAGAAAGAGGGAGAAGGGAAGAATTATATGCTGTTTGAGTTAGACAGCATCTCATGTGTCTTCCCATCAACTCTGGGAGGTGGTAATAATAAGAGCAATAGGTAATGTGTAAATACTTTTGTGTGCCAGCACTTTCTGTGTTCTCTTCTAGCCATTTCTGTATATTTTTAATCTTCATAGAAACCCCATGAGATAAGGGGCATTGTTATTCCCTTTGGGTAGATGAGGTGACTGAGGCACAGAGAGGTTAAGTAACGTGTCTATGGTCACACAGCTGGTAAATAGAGAAACTAAGCTTTGAACCCAGGCAGTTTAGCCCCCAGAGTCCATGCTCTTAGTCATTTTCACACTGTCTCTAAGGCACGTTTTACCTCGAGGAGTGTTCTGGGGGTAAGGTTATTCTATGCCACCCTGTAACCTGCACACTGACAGTCCTGCCTCTGCACCACAGGGTCAGGGACCTCCCACTGAGAAGGCTTCCTGCCACAGCCTGGTACTTCTCACAGCTGTCCAGAACCTTTCACTCCATCCTCCACCCAGACTCTCACACCCTGACCTCCTGGCTCCTGGCCACACCCATTGCCCTTGATTCTAGCTTCCCACCCCTGTAGGACTTGTGCCCCTGTACCACACCTCCAGCTCCCCTTCTCTGAATAATTTGTTTTTGTCCTTTGGACACTTTTACCTCTTTGTTCAAGGTAAGACTCTAGCACCCAGGTTCCTCCCCCACCCCATGCCAGCCCACACAAGTGGCATCCCCATCAGATTTGTACCAGCTTCTGGGAACAGGACCGGACAACTTGTTCAGCCACTTTCTCAAGGGCTGGTCCCTGGCAGCTTTACCGGTCCCACCTGTTTCCAGCCTGGTAGCTGCCAATCCAACTAGATGGGACTATTCTGGGAGCAGCAAGAAGACTTAGTCACCCTAGTTGAGTCTTCCTTAACAAAAGAAGTCAAAAGGCCTTTTGTTGTTGTTTGTTTGTTTTTGTTGTTGTTGTTTGTTTTCTTAATGTGCATTAAAATTCTGCCCAGGATGCACTTCCCTGGTAGTCCAGTGGCTAAGACTCTGCGCTCCCAATGCAGGGGGCCCAGGTTCAATCCCTGGTCAGGGAACTAGATCCCACATGCTGCAACTAAGAGATTGCATGCCACAGCTAAAAACCCGCACGCCACAATGAAGAGCCTGCACTCGGCGACGAAGATCCCGCATGCTACAACTAAGACCCGATGCAGCCAAATAAATAAATAAATAAATATTAAACAAAAAAAAATTCTGCCCAGGATGCTATAGCAGTTAAGACATGGCCCCTGAAATCAGAAGGATATGGGTTCAAAATCCAGTTCTGCTACTTGCTAGCTGTGTCATCCTAGGAAAATTGCTCCATCTTAGTTCTTCATTTGTAAAGTGGAGCTAAAAGAAGGCCTATCTTATGGGGTAGTCACAAGAATTCGGTGAAGGATGTACGTGAGCATGTATCACACCACCTGACCAGCAGTAAGTACTCAGTAAGTGGTAGTTATTATCAGCATTATATTAAGTATCATTATATAAAGTATCATTCAAGACTCCCTGGAGATAGTTCATTCAGACAGTTATTTACTCAACGGACATTTATCAGGAGGCAGCTGTTTGCCAAATCTATGCCAGGTGCAATTATAGGATGTATGTTTATGGAAGGAAGGAATGCATGTTAATCACTTATTATAGGCCAGACACTGTTCTAGGCATTTTAGGGACATATTTCACTTCATCTTTGTTTTTCAAGTACATATTCATTATTTTAGTTTTTTAGTTTTTTAACCTTATAAAGTATATATATATATATATATATATATATATATATACATTTTTTTTTACAGTAGGTCCTTGTTGGTTATCTGTTTTAAATATAGCAGTGTGTACATGTCAATCCCAAATTCCCAATCTAACTGCCGCTACCCTCCCCCATAACCATAAATTCATTCTCTAAGTCTGTGAATCTGTTCCTGTTTTGTAAATAAGTTCCGAAAAAAAAAGATACAAATGAACTTATTTACATTTCATCTTGATAAGGGCTTTGCAGGCAGACATCATAATTGTCGTTTTACAGATGAAGAAACTGAGGTTCATAAAGGTTAACTCCCCCAAAGACGTGGCCAGTGATTGAGTGTAGCCTTAAATCAACCAAGATGTTCTGAGATCAATTCCCCACTATTGAGAGGTTCACATTTTACTCTCATACTCATGCAATCGAATGCCTTTATCTGTGCACCTTTCTGGTTAAAAGGAAGTACAAAGGAAAGTGTTTTTTATTTCATCCGTATTGGTACAAACCTCTGAAAGAGGTGAGAGCTCTGCGCCTATCTTCGCATTCCAGCGATGAGCCTGGTGGGGACTGCCCTCCAATGACGGGGGATTTCGTCATCCTTCAGGATAACTTCTCTGCTTACGTGGGACTAGAACTAGAGAGGGAGAAGGCAGCAGGTAAGGAGCTTATATTGGACTCACCCAAGGCGTACTTTGCAAGTTATTTTGTTTTTTTAAATCAGTCCCAGTCATAAGCTTGCTTTTTGGATCCATGCCTTATGCCTCTAGCCATTGAAAGCCAAGTATGTCAAGGGAAAAAAGGTCCTTCAGTTAGTTGAAATTTTATTCTGTTTCTACTTTGGTGGTTTGAAACTAATTACAGACTCTGGGTTGTGCTTACATGTCCAAAATGAAATGAGAGTTTGAGCCAATTGCTCTAATAACGAGGAGAGGAAAATCCACTTTTCTTTCCATTATCTAAAGATTTCAGGCATATGTGAGTTGTTTTTTTTTTTAAATCAAATTATGTGAAAAGTTGGCCTCAAGCCTTCATTTCACTTTGCCTTTCTAGAAACTAGTCTGAAATTTTGTTTTGGAAAGGAGATGACATGCCTTAGACTGCTTCGGCGGGACGAGAGGGTCTTGTTGGAGCAATCGCAGGCTAAGAGATTTTGGTATTGTTATGATAAAATGTTTGTGTATGCTTGGGGGAGGGAGGTATATTGCAAAGGATGACTCTTCATTTAAATATTTTTTGAAAGGCTGGAGTACCTAAAATAAATTTCAAGATGAACAGTTTCCATTCATCTCACTTATTGATTCATTTATTTGGTCCTCACTGTTGCCTAGAAGGCCCGCCCAGCCTGGCACCCACTCCTTTTCTGACTTCATCTCCAGCTCTTCGCCCCTTGCCCAGGCCGCTCCGTCTACCCTGGCCCCTTCACTCTCTGTCCACATACTAAACACACTCCCACCCCTGGGCTTTTAGACGTACAGTTCCCTCTCCATGGAATCCTCTTCCTTAGATATTTGCATGGTTCATCCTCTCATCCCCTTCAGATCTCTGCTCAAGCATCATTTTATCAGAGAGATGCCATTCCTGCCACCCTATACAAACTGCCTTGTCTACTCCTGTCATTCTTTTTTTTTTTTCTTTTCACACACACACACTGTATTTTATTTTTACAAGAGATAAATAGACTGACACCAAGCATTGTAAATGGATGACCACAACAAAAGCAACAATGATTGCAATTACCAAACACGAAACACACTCATACTATGTCATAATATTGACATTCAGTCCAGTAATCCTCCACTGTAACAGCTCCTTTACTTTGCAGTGAAAATTGATTTGTATATTCTTTGCCTCTGAGTGCTTGTGGGATTTTTTTTTTAATTCAAACAGAAAGTCACGAAAATTATAATCATCCTCATCAGTTCACTCAGTCCCATGTAATTAATTTTTTTTTTCATCTTGATCTTTTGTTAGCACTTTTATGAGTTCATCAGTTTTTCATTAGAGTTCTGAAAATGCTTATCCATTCAGTTCATCCCGTCATTCTTTATCCCTTATCCTACTTGATTTTGTTTCCTTAGTACTTATCGCCATCTGACATAATGTATGTGTATATGTATATGTGTACATGTTCATATATGATTTTAATAAAATATTTTAGAACAGTTTTGTATTTATATAAAATTATGTAATTATATCTCTGTGAAGATATACAGAGAGTTTTCATAAACCCCACGCCCAGTTTCCCTTATTATCAACATCTTCCATTAGTATGGTACATTTGTTGCAATTAATGATATGCAATTAATGATACCAATATTGATATGTTATTATTAGCTAAAGTCCATAATTTATTCAGATTTCCTTAATTTTTTTTTTTTTTTTTTTTTTTTTTGTCCTTTATCTGTTCCAGGATCCCATCCAGGATATTAGATTACACTTAGTCATCATGTTTCCTCAGGCTCCTCTGGTTTTTGATGACCTTGACAGTTTGGAGGAGTACTGGTCAGATGTTTTGTAGAATGTTCCTCAACTGACATTTGTCTGGTGTTTTTCTTATGATTAGACTGTGGTTGTAAGTTTGGGAGAGGAAGACCACAGAGATAAAGTACCATTCTCATCACATCACATCAAGGGTACATACTATCAACATGATTTATCAGTGTTGATGTTGACCTTGATCACCTGACTGAGGTAGTGTTTGCCAGGTTCCTCCACTGTAAAATTACTCTGTTTTTCCACTTTCCATACTGTTCTAAGTATGGAAGTTACTAAGTGGAGCCCACATTTACAGAGTGGAAGTTATGCTCTACTTCCTTAGGGGCGGAATATTTATACAAACTTGAAATTCTTCTACATGGGACATTCATCTCCTCTTTCTTTCTTTCTTTAAAGTCATTTCTTTATGATAGCGTGGGCTTATAGATATCTGTGGTATATATGGGGTTATAATCCAATACTACTTATTTTGTTGCTTAATTCTTCCAGTTTTGGCCATTGCAAGCTCCTCAATTGCCTTCTTTATCTCTCTGATATAACTTCATAATTCTGTATGTATTTTTTTTTAATTGCTTCTTTAAATTTGGGCACTATAGGATGTTCCAGGCTCATCTTTCGTATTTCTTGCCCCAGCCCTAGAATCAGCCACTTCTCCAAGGAGCCCTGATTCTTTTTATTGGAGAATGGTATTAGGAACCAAGATCTGGGCACTAAGTGTGCTTCATTGCTACTGAGCTGTTGTTGCTTCTAGGGAGGCCAGCTGACAGTGCAAGGAAATACATGTATGTATACACCCATCTCTATACATATTATTATATGTAATCATCTCTGCCTACATTAAGCTACACATTAGTTTATACTGATGTCTCCAACTATAATCTGTTACTACATGAATCGTTCTAGCCTTCCTTTTTGCTTATCTGTAAACTCCCACTCAAATAGTGAGAAACCTGGCTCCCATCATTCACCGTCAATTTTTTAATTGTTCAATTCCAGTATTCTTATATAGAAATATCAGAATTGTTAACCCACACCCCTATGTGATATAGCTTTATCAACTAGAGTACAGTGCTTATGTACAGTTTCTTTTGCCTTTAGTGTTACAAACTCTACTCATTTCCAAAATTACTTAGGTCAGCACCTTTATCTCCCACGACCTTCAGTGAGATTGTTTCATACATGTGTAATACAGTTAGATTGCTTGACACATACTACATTCCATCACAGGATTCCCCTCACCTCTGAAATTATTTTTTTGAATTTGCATACATTAAGGTTCAGTCTTTGTGCTGTAACATTCAGTGGTTTTGACAAATGCATAATGTTGTATATACACAATTACAGTATCATATAGAATAATTTCAGCACCCCCCAAAAAAATCCCCTGTGCTTCACCTATTTAATCATCCCTCCCTTCTCCCTGAGCCCTTGGCAACTACTGATCTTTTTATTACCCTAGTAGTTTTGCCTTTTCCAGAATGTCACGTAATTGGGATCATGCATATGTATCCTTTTCAGACTGGTTTCTCTCACTTAATAATATGCATTTAAGATTCATCCACGTCTTATTGTGGCTTGGTAGTTCATTTCTTTTTATTGTGTAATAATATTCAGTTGTATAGATGTACCAGTTTGTTTATCCATTCACCCACTGAGGGACATCTGGTTGCCACTGGTTTTTGCTGACTATGAATAAACATTTGCATACAGGTTTTTGTGTGGACTTAAGTTTTCAAATCAGTTGCGTAAATACCTAGGAACACAATTGCTGGGTTGTATGTTAAGACCATGTTTAGATGTGTTATAGACTACCAAACTGTCTTCCAAAGTAGCTGTATTATTTTGCATTTCCACCAGCAAAGAATGAGAGTTCCTCTTATTCCACATCTATGTCAGTGTTGACATTGTCAGTTTTGCAGATTTTGTCTATTCTAATAGTTATGTAGTGGTATATCATTACTGTTTTAATTTGTAATTCCCTGACGGCAAATGATGTTGAGTATCTTTTCATATGATTATTTGCCATCAGTCTATCTTCTTTGGTGAAGTTCATATCTTTTGCTCATATTTTCACTGGGTTGCTTGGTTTATTATTGTTGAATTTTAAGTATTCTTTGTATATTTTGGATACAAGTTCTCACATACATGTTTTACAAATATTTTCTCCAAGTCTGTGGTTTGTCTCTTCATTCTCTTAAAGTTGTCTATCACAGAGCAGTTTTTAAATTTTAATGATCCAGCTTATCATTTTTTTCTTTCGTGGATTGTTCTTTTGATGTTGCATCTAAAAACTCATCATTAAACCTAAGGTCACCTTGATTTTCTCCTGTGTTATCTTCTAGAACTTTTACGGTTTTACGTTTTACATTTAGGTTTATGATCCATTTTGAGTTAAGTTTTATGAAAAGTGTAATGTCAGTATCTAGATTTTTTTTTTTGCATGTGTCCAGTTTTTTCAACACCATTTGTTGAAAACACTCCTTTATCCTGTTAATTGACTTTGCTCCTTTGTCAAAGATCAATTTGATTGTGTTTGTGTGGGTCTACTTAAGGGCTTACTCTTCTGTTCCATTGATCTATTTGTCTGTTCTTTCACCAATACCACATTATTGTGATTATTATAGCTTTATAGTAAGTCATGAAGTCAGGTTATGTCCATCCTCTAACTTTGTTCTCCTTTAGTATTAGAGTGACTAATAAGTATTCTGCCTTTCCATATAAGTCTTAGAATCATTTTGTTTTGTTTACAAATAGCTTGCTGAGTGTTCAGTTGGGGCTGTGTTGAATCTATTGATCAGGTTGGGGAAATTTGTCATCTTAACAATATTGAATCTTCCAATCCATGAATATAGAATATCTCTCCATTTACTTAAATATTCTTTTTCTTTCATTAGAGTTATGTACTTTTCCATGTATAGATTCTATACATTTTGTGTTAAACTTATACCCAAGGACTTTGATTTTTTGCAGTATGCTATTGTAAATGATTTTAACTTCAAACTCCAATTTTTCATTGCTAGTAATTGGTGGCATGTAATTGACTTTATATATTAACCTTTTATCTTGTGACTTTACTTTGTTCCCTTACTAGTTTAAAAGGTGTTTTGTTTATTTTTTT
The DNA here is from genome assembly GCF_949987535.1 of Balaenoptera acutorostrata. NCBI lineage: Eukaryota > Metazoa > Chordata > Mammalia > Artiodactyla > Balaenopteridae > Balaenoptera > Balaenoptera acutorostrata. The sequence continues at coordinate 51,195,319 of NC_080064.1, forward strand.
TATTCTTTGAGGTTTCCTACATAGATAGTCATGTCATCTAAGAATAAAGATAGTTTTATTTCTTCCTTCTCAATCTGTATGCTTTTTTATCTCTTTTTCTTGTCTTATTGCACCAGCTAAGAGCAAAACAATCTTGAATAAGAGTGGTAAGAAAGGACATCCTTGCCTTGTTGCCAGTCTTTGGGGGGAAAGCATTCAGTTTTTTCTCATTAAGTATGATATTAGCTGTAGAGTTTTTTATAAATGTTCTTTATCAAATTGCGGTTGTAGAGTTTTTTGTAGATGTTCTTTATCCATTTGAGGATGGTCCCATATATTCCAAGTTTGCTGAGAGTTTTTAATCATGAGTAGGTGTTGGAGTTTATCAAATGCTTTTTCTGCATCTATTAATATGATTATATGAATTTTTATTCTTTAACCTGTTGATGTGGTGAATTACACTGATTGATTTTTTTTAATGTTGAACCAGCCTTGCATACCGAGAATAAATTCTATTTGGTTGTGGTGTGTATTTCTTTTTATACATTGTTCAATTTGTTCAATGAAAAATCAGTTTCATTGATTTTTTTCTGTATTGTTTTCCTGTGTTCAATTTCACTGATTTCTGCTTTTTATTATTTAGTTTATTCTTCTTGCTTCTTTTTCTTCTTTTTTTCTTTGCTTAATTTAGGCTTAAATTGCTCCCCTGTCTTTGGGCTTCCACAAGAACTCTTCCTTAAATAGAGCCTGCATCTTGTAGCTCTTTCAGTTGTTATCCACTATTATTACACTGGAGCCCGGTTTGTATCATTTTAAGGTGTAGGGAAGGGAAGCAGCCTAGAATCTTTTGATTTAATCCTGGGCCTGTGTCCTTGGGTTGTGACCTTCACAAATGTTTCTTACCTTTTTTCCTCCCTGGTCGGTGAGAAAGGGAGACTGGAAGGAGCTAGAGTTGGAGGGATGTCCTTCTCCTGGGTGGGATAAGGCTCTGGTTAAGCCTTTTTCCCTTAAAAGTAGGCCTTTGTTATAAAGAACTCTCTGGCGTATTTTCACAGTGTTTCTTCTTTTTCACTCCTGCTGGAGCCAGTAGGGGATCATTCTTGCCTCTTTACAGTGAGAATCTGGTAGGGTTCCTGGAGGTAAAACCCATGAAAGGGTGAGCCTCCCAGTAAGACTGAAGCCCCAGAAGTTTCTCAGTCTCATGCTAGTCTACGCTCAGCCCCCAGCACTTCATCAAAATTATCACTTAAACGTCCCTACCAGTTTGTGGCTCCAGTGGCTTCTGCTCTAGGTAAGAAGATCTCAACTGCAGCTCTCTAGAATTATCCTGTTTCTCCAGATCTCAGCGTGGTGGTTTGCTCTGTAACCTCAGTTCTCCAAACAATCCAAGACAGATCAGTGATTTTCAGTTTGTTAGCTCTTTTCTTGTTATAGGAATGGGGGTAATGACTTCTAACTCCTTTACACAGTTGAGCTGTAACTGGAAGTCTCTCTCTATACTTCCTTAGTGTATTTCCTGATACTCTTACAAGGGTATAAACTTATGAAAGCAGGGGCTATGTCTGTTTTATTCACTGGTGTATCTTCAGTAGCTAAAATAGTACCTGACTCAGAGTTGGTGCTTAATAAACATTTGTTAAATGCATTGATTAATCAGTTGATATTCACTGAGCACATCAATATACTAGGCACTGTGTTTGGTATGGAGATACAACAATGAAAAAGAAAGATCCCATGTGTCTACAGTCGTTACAGTGACAGTAGAGGGTATGGTGGGCGTACACTTTAAATGGAAATGACAATAAACTACAAATTAGAGGATAGGGAGGTACTGAAGCATAGAAGACACCCATCTAAACTAGCCTAAGCAAGAGGAAGGTAAAACATTGCCAGAGGAGGAAACCACCATGTGAATTGACTTGTAAAGAATGAGTAGCTTCTAGCCCGTACGATGGAGGGTGATCCTGGCAGAGGGACAGCATAGATCCGATGAAGTCCATGTTGGACAATGTGCAAAGCGATTTTCTCCCCCACCTCATGTAATGTTTAGTGCTCCACACAAGGCAGGCACCATTAACTCATTTCACAGATCAGAGAGTTTAAGTGATTCGACAGAATGTCACCAATGCTGAGTAATGGAGCAAGTCCCTTTGAGTCCAGAGTCCACTTTCTTCCTGCTACAAAGATGATTAAAGCGTGAGTTCAGAGCCTGGTGGAGGAGCCAAACACATAAACAGGTCTTTCTGGGTACCAGTGCTCCCTTTGAATTTGCTTCATTATTGTTTTTCTTTAAGACTGCAGAAGTAGTCTAGAAGCAGTGAGTTGCAAATCAGGGCTGCTTTGCAAATGCCCACAAACCACTGGGGGGAGTTTTGTCAAAGAAGGCGGGAAAGAAAAATAAATGTGGGTTTCTGCTCTTTAAACCTCAGCCCAGTGAGGCGGACTTCCTGGAATACTTCAGGCCGCTTCAAAGGCCTATTGTGGGAAGTCTCCAGATGTGCGTGAAAAACCTCACTGGGGAGCTTCCCAGTGAAGAGGCCTTTTAAGCTTGAACTGAGATGAAGGAAGTTGACGTGATGAGTCCTACCAGGTGGCCCGTTTTCTGAAGGCGCCCAGATTCCACCATAATCTTGAGAAGGCGGGGGGATTAGCCAGTTCAGATGCCTTTGCCAAACAGTGCATCTTTTTTGATTGCGGACAGCAGGGGTCTTTTTTTTGCTGGAATCAGGAGTGGGGGGCATACACCAAATGATTTATCGACCTTTAAATTGTTAGTGACAGCCTGGTCATTCCTCCGACATATCTTGGGAGGGCTGGGAGGGATTTCAGGATTGGAAAAAGTCGAGGCCCTGAGTGATTTGTGCCAGTTCTTACAAATGATGCCTCTTGCCGTTCTGAGAGCCAGCATCCTCTGGATTCTTGCTCGGAGGCTCTGCCCTGAATCTGTGCTTAAGCTGTCTACCCAGTGCACTGTCTGACCTCGGTTCGAGACCCCATCTTCTTCTTGCTAGACACGGTGGAGTCAGAGAGACCGAGGTTTAAATCCTGGCTCTCCAGTTCGCTTTGTCATCTTGGACAGAGTAACTTCAAATTTACCAGGTCTCAGTTTCCTCAGCTGTAAAATGAGGGAAACCTAGTCCCTGCATCATCCTCTGGCTGTGAGGAGACGAAAGGCTGAGCTGATGCACTCACGGCACCCGGCACAGAGCCTGGCTCAAAGTAAGGACCCAGTCTGTTTTTATTCCCTTCCTCTTCCCTCCAGTCGTAAGGGAAGATGGGGGCTGTCCCATTTGGCCTTTGAATGTTCCTTCTGTAGCTCTTTAAATCCTATCCCTGCCTGGTCCGTATGCGCTTAGCTAAATATTTTGAGCTCACAGTGTATTTAGGGGGAAGTTCTTTTGGCTACAGCTAAAATTAGGCCTCTCTTTTGCTCCTCTGTTTACCACCCCCCCCCTTCCTATTTTAACTAATTAGAGGCATTGACACTAAGAAACACTTGAGGAAAGTTGGGAGAACAGCTGGGAGTTGTTCTAGATAAGGGCAGCTGCTCCCTCTCAGCGTGCAGGCGCGGAAGAGGATGCTTCTGACTGGGAAGCAGGAAGGGTGCCTTGGAGGAGATGGAGGAATGCCAAAGCCTGCCGCGGCTAGGCAGACAGCAGGGTGTGTGTGTGGGGAGGGAGGGAGTCTTATTACTGTGTCCTCTACCTTCTGCTCAGAGAAGGGGGGAGGGGGGTTCAGAAAGAGCAGCAGAGACAGAGCGAAAGAGGGGAGGAAAGAACTGAAGGGAAGGAAGGCTTTAAGAAGTTCAGCTAGGTGGCTAGTTATTTAGTTGGTTATTTCATGCAAAGGGCTGTCCTCCCACCTGGATTACTACTGGATTCTCCCAACTGGTCTCATGCTCCAGGTTGCTCTCCCACTGGAACCAGAGAGGGTGCGGGAAAGTGCAAATCTCTTCCCCTAAAACTCTGCAATGGGTTTCCACTATGGAATTAAGGAAAAATTTCAGAACCCATCACATGGCCCCTGAGTGCCTGGGATGCCCTCCCCCTCCACCCCTGCCACCGCTACATCTCAACCCTCTGCCTTTCCCTCATCTCCCTTCTCCAGGGCTTCCTTTCCTGCAGACAGATTATCTGAGTTTTTTATCCAGGTGTCTCTACCTTCTAGCTATATGACCTTGGCTGGGCAAGTTACTTCACTACTTTGTGCCTCATTTTCCATATCTGAAAAATGGGGACAGTAACGGTAATTGCCTCAGAAAGTTGATGTAAGGGGTTAAATGAATAAATAGTTATTCAATATTTAGAATAATGACCAGCATGTAACTGCTCAATATTGCTTTATCTATTGTTGTTGTCATTGCTATCCTTGTTATTATTTCTTTTCTTCCCGTGGCTGTAATTCTGCCCCTCCCCCCAACACACAAACATTTTCTTGACCCAGGTTCTCCTGTTCCTTCAGCCATAGGCTTAAATGTCACTTCCTGAGAGAAGTACTCCCCGACCCCCCCAATCTAAGCTAGTGTTACTCACGTAATATCCTGTAGCCCCTTCTGCTTCCATTCCACAGTACTTAGTGTAATGCATTGGTATAGATATTTCTGAGAATATTTGTTTACTGTCTGTCTCCCCTGTAAGACTCTTAAGTTTCCCAAGGGTGAGAACTATGCTGATTTTGTTCACCAGTGACTGCCAAAGCCTAAAACAGTGATTAGCAGATAGTAAGTGTTCAATAAATGTATATGAAGGGAGGGAGGGAGGAAAGGAGGAGAGAGGGAGGGAGGAAGGGGGACAGGGGAAAAGAAAAGGAAGATTATTGGGAAAAAAGAAAAAATACTTCCAAAGCTCACTCTCCTTGGGATCTAGTTTTCTTCCACTCCTTAGGATATCCAGGGCTGCAGAATACTTCTTGCCACTAGCTCCCTCTATGCTCACTTCTCTTTCCTGTGTCCCACCCCTTTGGGACCTGCTCTAGGCATCTCTATCATGTTGATATGAAAAAGATACCTTCCAGTATATTGACTATTCCACTAATCCCTTCTCTGTTAAACACAATGAATGGGCAAACATTTGTCTTCTGGAGATACTGTCTTAATTAAACTCTTATAGGATGAAAACTCCAGGTAGTGAGCCATAAACATGAGCAAGCTTTTGGTGTCACCTGTTCGCTGGGGACCTTACTTTTGAAGGCTCTTCCTCCAATAGCACAGAAATTTTCAAAGCTATCATGGCAGAATTTGGGGGTCAGGAGACTTTTCATCTGACCTCATCTTTGCCTGACTTTATGTTAAATTCTGAGCCCTTCCATTGGTTCCTGCCCATAGCCAGCTGTGATACTCGAGCACCTACGCCCCTGGTGTGTCCCCTCCTGGTGCAGTTCATGCAGCCTCCCTGCTGGGTGTCCAACATGGGGACTGACCTTGCCGTGACCCATCTGTCAGAGGAGACCTGGCAACTCTTGTCTCGTGGGTAGACCACCCAGAAAGTTTGCCTGGAACATCATTTTATTTTTAGGGGAAAAATACAAAAATATATTTTAAAAGATAAAAAAGGAGGACATGATACAGCATGATATCGAGGATGTTTTAGAAAGGATTACAGTCTTATTTAACAAATGGGCTTGAAGTGATCTGCTGTGGGGATGCTGACTCCATAGTCAAAATATGTCTTAATTTTTTTTTTACATGATCTTTCTTTCTTTCTTTTTCTTTCTTTCTTCCTTCCTTCCTTCTTCCTTCCTTCCTTTCTTTCTTTCATTCTTCCTTCCCTCCCTCCCTCCTTCCTTCCTTCCTTTCTCTTTCTTTCTTTCTTTCTTTCTTTCTTTCTTTCTTTCTTTCTTTCCTTCCTTCCTTCTCTCTCTCTCTCTTTCTTTCTCTCTCTCTCTCTCTTCCTCCCTCCCTCCCTCTCTCTATCCCTCTCTCTCTCTCTGGGTCTTACTTGCGGCACACAAGATCTTCAGTTGCAGCATGCGGACTTCTTACTTCTGGCATGTGAACTCTTAGTTATGGCATGCATGCAGGATCTAATTCCCTGACCAGGAATCAAACCCGGGCCCCCTATGTTGGGAGCGCAGAGTCTTACCCACTGGACCACCAGGGAAGTCCCTGTCTTAGTTTTAATGAACTTATAAACCAACATGCTTCCATTTTGAAGTAAAAACAATATCCCATGTCATAGAGATGTTTACAGAGTTATTTATCTAGCAAGTGAGAAACATGCCAGAAACAAATTTCTCTAAGGAACATACTGGGATTTTTTTTTAATATCTAGATCCTCGTCAAGGATTGTGAAGTCCTAAAGATAATCCAAAATCTGTGCCTCAGTATAAATAGTTTCTGGCCTTAGAGAGATCCAGTAACTACTAGTTCTCAAATATCAGTCTCAAAAGGGGTGTCTTTTCTTCCTGGGAAGGGTGATTCCATAAGGAGGAATGTTGGGGTTCCTTGCAGCTCAAAGTTATACTAAGACCCACACTCATCACACCTGGCAGAGAACTTCCTGGGCTGCCATGGAGGCAAGAGGGTCCCAGCCCAGCATCACAGCTTCTGCCGGCATCACTTACACTGCCTTCCTCTCTGAAGAGCTGGGTCCTTCTTCCCTTCAGGAAAACTTCCTGCAGGAGGTGGCATTTTAGATTGGCCATTTCTTCACCCATCCATTCACTCAGCAGATATTTATTGGGTGAGCATCACCAACAAGCTAAGCCCTGTGCTTCAGCATGACCTATAGGCACAGTCCCTACCCTCCAGGAGTTGTTGGTCTGATGGCAGAGTCAGAGAATAAAGAAATCATTGCACATATAACCAATATACTCGTTACGAGAGCTTAAAGGAGAGGTACAGGGTGTGATAGGAGTGTTTAAATGGGATTTGAGATCCATAAATGTGACTAGTGATTCCTGCCTTCTAAGACGATTAGCTTATGAGGGGGGGAAAGTTTGCCCTGGAGGGGAGATTTGACCACAGACATATTGCCAGTGCATGTGATAGTAAAACCAGACGGACCTTTTAACCAGTCTTCTTATTATATTTTAGTTCTCTAAAGACAGTGCACCCTCCCACCCACATTGTCCACACCCGAGGTGAATGGCTTACGCCACCCTGCCCTTTGATATACCACTGAGTTAAACAAATGGATTCTAGCTCCGGGGCTTGAATTCTGGATCTACCGTTTACTAGCTGGGTAATTTTTTTTTAAATTTACTTATTTATGGCTGTGTTGGGTCTTCGTTTCTGTGCGAGGGCTTTCCCTAGTTGTGGCAAGCGGGGGCCACTCTTCATCGCGGTGCGCGGACCTCTCACCATCGCGGCCTCTCTTGTTGCGGAGCACAGGCTCCAGATGCGCAGGCTCAGCAACTGTGGCTCATGGGCCCAGTTGCTCCGCGGCAATGTGGGATCCTCCCAGACCAGGGCTCGAACCCGTGTCCCCTGCATTGGCAGGCAGACTCTCAACCACTGCGCCACCAGGGAAGCCCTAGCTGGGTGATTTTGAGCAAGTTACTTAACCTCTGTTTACCTCTCTTTTCTCCCCTGTAAAATAGGGATAATAATGATAACACCGATCTTACAGGGTTGCTGCAAATATTGATGAGATAAGGCATGTACACTCTTAACATGGTGCCAAATGCATATGACACCAAAAAATGTTAGCCATCGTTCCTAAGGAGTGCTTAAGGAGTGGTGATGATTCTTATTTCCATCTCTTCCACAAGAGCAGAAGTAAGATCTGGTCCCTAAGCAGGAATCTGGTGGGGGATGTGTGAGAGAGTGGGGGGAGGGGGAAATGTCCTTCCAGTTTTCCAATTTAAAACCGGCCTCTCCATAGCCGTTCCAGCCTTGAAAAGCTGCTGGGCTCCCCTTGAGCTCCCCGTGCAGGTCCTGCTCACACTCACTCCTGGGTGGAGGCTCCCACCCCGTGCACCCCCAGGTAAAGGCTTTGCAGTTCCAGGCAGCCATAGTTTCTTGCTCCAAGATGTCTGTGCATGAGGACACTAGCATTTTCCATGGCCTCATGTCTTCTATCTTGACACGCATTTTCCTGTCCTCCCATCTCCTCCTCACCACCCTAAGGAAACCGAGAGATGCCTCTTTGGGAAGGTCTCAGCCATAGGCACTGTGTTGAGTGTCCAGAGGTTGCACTTAAACTCCCAGGTTGTCTAGAGCTTCTGCTGCTTTTGAAAAAAAAAAAAGGGCCTTTACATCTCTGGAGTAGGTGCCAGATCTTGCGGCACTTACAAGGACAAATCCATTTCTTACTGAATAATGGAGCTTCAAACCCTCATGACTGGCTGATGGAAGCTTTGGCCAGGTCTGTGAGGAATCTTTGCAACATCATTTCTCTTGATGTTCTTTTCTTACGGCTGCTGTCCTCTGAGCAGGAGGCTGGGCTGAGGCTGTGCGGCTCCGTTACCCCCCGACCTTGAGTGAGCGCTTTCAGACCTGAAGAAGCAGGCTCTGTGCAGGCAGCCCTCAGTCCCAGCCCTCACTCCGCCTCCACCTAAATGGGCAGATGCCTCAGCCCAGAAATCTAAGAGCTCTTGAGTTACTTCTGACAACTCTTGCTCCGTGACACCCCCATCTGACCCATCAGCGAAGCCTCCTGAGCATCTCTTGTATCTGTGTGCGTCCCTCTTGTCCAGCAGCACGGCCCTAATTTCCCCCCAGGACCCCTGCACCTGGCCCCTGCCAGGCTGAATACACTTCTGGCTTCCCTGCGGCCCCGGGAAGGAGACTGCAAGCAAGGGCCGTGTGGGGACTGCCTGCCTCTCGGCTCTGTCTCGTTCACCCTTGCCTTCGCTCCGTCTGCTCCAGACACGCTGGCCTTCTCATGCCTCAGATGTGTTATTTTTCCTTCATCCATGTGGTCCTCTCCTCTGCTGGATGCATGTTTCCCCCATCCTTCACCCAGCTAAAGCCAGCATATCTCTGAATGTCAGCCAAGCCATAACATACAGGATGCATACACACATACACACCATATCGTTCATACCTGCATACCATACATAGCAAGAGGCAGTGGACCGCTCCCTGGGGGAGGAGGGAGCCCTCATCTCTTAGATTCGGCCAGCTCTCCGACAGAGCGAGGGAGGATCTGAGGAGGCAGCTGTCTGAGGTAAAGGCTTTGCAGTTCCAGGCAGCCATAGTTTCCCTTGCCACGCTGCTCCTCCTCATGCTTCTGAGCAAGGCGTCCAAAGGGAGGCTGTGGACAAGATCATTTCTTCTTCTCTACTTGCCTGTAACCTGACAGATCACTTCTTGGTTATCTGGCAGAGATTAATTTGACTTTTGCAAACAAACTAGCAAAGCGTTTCTGCCCAAACTCTCAAACACAGTCTCACCTATCCGTCTGGCTGCATCCAAAGCATTCGTTCCAAGAATTTTTTGTCCTTTTGGGCTTCACTCTCCCAACCACAGAGACTAGGCAGGAAGGGGGAGGGGGAGAGGGATGGGGAGGGAACGGGGGAGGGAGAGAACGTCAGAGTGACTTGAGGACATTCACAAAAAGTATTCCACTCGCCCTCCTCCACTCCCCGCACACATTTCTGGCCCCGCTGGGACTCTCTTCCACTCACCAGCCCTCCCATTTTTCCCCCACCCAGAGCTCTTCAGCTCATAAGAAAGATCTGCAGCCCGGGAGTCAGGAGTCCCACATTCTAGTCCTGGCTTTGGCACCAGCTGGTTTTGTGATCTTCTCTGAGTATTGTCAGTTTCCTCCTCTGAAGCATATTCAGCAGCTGGATTTCACCCCTGAATCCACTGGGTGCAGAGGTAACCAACATTTGTGAACACTTGCTTTATGCAAAACACCAGGCTAGGAATTAATGATTCCTTATCTACTCGCAATCCCTATGAGGCAGATATATTATTCCCATTTCACAGAGAAGGAAGATAAGACTTAGGAAAATTAAGAAACCTGCCCAGGTCCACAGGTTGGTAGAAAGGAGGCAGGTTTCAAACCCTGATCGGCTCTTTCCATCACACTAATCTGAGTCCCAAGTATACTGCAGGAAAAGAAATCTTGGTGACTTTTTACAAAACAGGAAATAGAATTCACCCTCTTTCATTCATGCATTATGCAGAAGATGGGATGCCTTTGTTGCATTTTCCCCCCATACATACCTCTGCCTGGGAGCTAAGAAGAGGAAACGCACACATCAGGACTTCACGTACTCATCTGTAAGAGCCACAGACCCAGTACCAGAGGAAGATGAAGAAACAGGAGCGGGAATGCTGGGTGCTGTGAGGCTCTTAGGTGTCAAAGCAAACCCAACCCAAGCCTTTGGCTACATGATGAGCAAACTGAGGGCCAGAATGGTCATAGAACTTGTTTGAATTCACCCCACTGGAGAGCAGAGCCTAGCCCCCAGGTCTCCTGACTCTTCCCACAGAATCTCCCACGTCAAATAGTCCTCCTCCATTCAAAAAGAAGAACCTTCAAGAACATTGATTTTGTACCCGTCTAAAAGCCATGCCGAGCTATGCTAAAGGGATTGGGCATTGCAAACGTGTTCTCACAGAAACGCCCAGCTGGACACACAAAGAAGCAGGTCTCCAAGGAACAGGGTAAGGATTGTCTGAAGGGATCTGTGCTGGTGAGATTACAAAAATCATAATATATGAATAAATGAACATATGGAAGAAATCAAGCAAAGCCCTCTCCTTCTTCCCATATGTAAACTCAGCCTTTGCCTCAAGTCATTAAGCAAACACAGATGCAGCCAAACCAGGCACCAGATGGCAAACGAGAGCTGGAAGAAAAGGTAAAGAAAGCTTTCAGTGTTTATTCAAAGATGGGAAAAAAGCCATGATCCAAAATGCTGTGGTTTCCACAGAATGGTCACCTGGGGTCACCAAGACCCAAACCAAGGCCCAAAAGTAACCAAAACAAAACAACACAAAACTAGAGTAATCATGATTGGGAAGTTGTAGGAAAACCACCACTGTCTTCTGTCAATGGAATACAGTGTCAGAAGAAAGTGATAATTCAGGGAAATGAAAGAAAAGCTTAAATAAAGTAGAAGGACCAGAGAGGGACAGGAAAGTGGGAAGAATGGGCTTTTGCTGAGTACTTGCATGTGCCAGGAGCTTTGCACCCTTGGTCTCATTTAATCTTTACAACTACCCATTTAGGTATTGGCCAAACTTTATAAAGAAGGAGATTTCATAAATGGGCCAGGAGATTAGGTTCCAGGGTCACATCACGGGAATTCCAACCTAGCTATTTCCAGTGCTGTATGTGTACTGTTCCCAGCTTTGCAATCAGAGAACTCTGATTTCTAATCTTATATCCTGCTGTCAGATCATGTAATATTTAACACAGAAAATATGGTCCTTGAAAGACTCCATTTACCCTGTAATCACTGAGCATTTGCCACATGCCATGCCCCTGGGAATATGCTTGGGTTACAGTTGTGTACCAGACACGCAGGGGGAAGTCATATGGCGCTCTCTCGCCCCTTCTGCCCATCCCACTAGGTGTAAGGAAGAAAGTGACCTCGTCAGCTACTGCCTAGAGGGGAGACCAGAGGAGATTGCAGACTGGGGAAGAGAGCATGCCTGAGAACTTGACTTTACTTCTATTTCACAAAAGACACCCTTGCACATTCCTCACCCCACTCTTAGCTTGTACATTGGGGATGAGCATCTGTAATGACAATCCAAAGGGTATCCTAGCTTTTCGCTGTGCATGAGTTTATGTATCCGGGATAGGAAAATTCCAAAAATGCTTCAGTTTCAATGAAAAGTTTAAAGGAACATGAAAATGTACCCCCTCTCCCCAGATCATTCAGAGCACTCCGTAGCTTGCAGGTAGACTGGCAAGGCAGAAGCTGCTTGCAAGCTAGGCAGACCAATCTCCCAACTCCTCCGCTAACTAACCTTGCTTCCTAGGCAAGCTGCACAACTGCTTTCGTTCCAGTTGCCTTGTCTCTAAAACAGAGTTAATGTGTACTTTGAAAGGCTGTTGTCAGACTTTTTTACTTTCCTCTTACTCCTCTCTTCCCACCTGGCCAGTCTCTTTACAGCCATTTAATTTTTTCATTTTTTCCCATTTTCTTCTTTTACCAAATCCCAATCCAGATGAATCCAGATTTCTACCTTATGCGTGCCTAAAGGCCCCTGAACACTATAAGGAAATACTATACAACAATAAGGCAGGCTTCTAACATTATGTATTAATGATCCCCAGATAGTCTCCCTCACCCTCTAGGTTCTAGGTGGGTTTGGCCTCTGGGCACCAGAAGGAGCCTGGAGGATAATGAAGCTGTTTGTTTCCCCAGCTCCGTCCTTGCTGAATTGGCACAGTTTAGCTGATCCATGTACCATGTATCTATACCATAGACCACGATTCTGGCACATGGTCCTCTCCCTCTTCCCATCTTCTCTCGGGTGGTAGGAATCACTCCCTCCCCTTGCTCCTTCAGGCCAGGAGGCGGTAATGGTTCCCCGCTGTTGCTAGTCTTCTCCTAAACCTTCTTTTCAACAAACCCTTTATTAAGCTTTACATCAGCTACCCAGTGTGAGTGTCCATCTGTTTTCTCACAGGAACTAGACTAATATGTCAGATTAATTTCTCATTTTCTGCAGTGATCATATCAAACCTCTCCAATTCCCAGCCCCATCTTTCCTCTCACATTCAGACATATGACCTCCTGTTTATTCTCAACCACCAACTACCTCAAAAAGAAAATAAAAGCCATTAGAAAGACATCTGCCGTCAAACCTACATTTCTCATATCCAGTGGAATGCTGGAGCTGTCTCACACTTGCTCCCAAGAGCCAACTGTGGGCATCTCTGCCCAGCTCCACGTTCAGTGACATCACATTAGCAGCTTGAAATGAGCCATAGTGGAAGTCTTTACACCACAGAAATTGGCAAACACTACAAATCAGGGCCTTTTTTGTTTTGATAGAGCCAGTTGTTGAGCATTTATCAGCACACCACTGCTTACACCCAGATGCTGCCTTTTTCTCCTTTACATTTGTTACAATGGAGAGATAGATGCCCAACCTGTTATCAGAGGCCCCTCCATCTCCCACTGCCTCTGATAGTTCGTTCGATCCCTTTCCCTACATATTTAGCCTCTCCTTCCATACTGACTCCTTCTCTCATCAGCATTTCAGCCTGCTCTAGACTTGTGCTGTCCCATTCAGTCGCCACTCATCAGATATAGTTACTGAGCGCTTGAAATGTGGCAGGTCCAAATTGAAATGTGTAAAAGACACACCAGATTTCAGAGATTTAGCATGACTACAAGAACGTAGACAATCTTATTAATAATATAATAGGTTAAATGAAAGATATTAAAATTAAATTCACCTATTTCTTTTCACTTTTTTAAATGGCCTCTAGGAAATTTAAAATTACTTATGTAACTCACATTATTCCTGTTGGGCAGCGCTACCATAAACTCTCATCTTAAAATAAAATCCCCTCTTCTACCTCTCAGCCCTTCCAGTTATTGCCTCTTACAGGCAAAAATGTTTTAAAAAGCGGCCAGTCTCACTGTCATGATTTTCTTAGCACCATCTCCCTCCTCCTTAGCCAAGGATGATCTAGCTTCCACGTCCACAAATCCACTAAAGTAATGCTAGTCTAAGTCACTAGTGGTAACCTAGGCCATGCACAACACAAAGGGCTTTCCAGGCCTTACCCTGCTTTACCCTTAGCAGCATTCTGCAATATGGAACACTCCCTTCATTGAAACACTTTTTTTAAAAAATTTATTTTATTGAAGTATGGTTGGTGTACAACGTTGTGTTAATTTCTAGTGTACAGCAAAGTGATTCAGTTATACATATATATATACATTCTTTTTCATATTCTTTTCCATTATGGTTTATTACAGGATATTGAATACAGTTCTCCGTGCTGTACAGTAGGACCTTGCTGTTGATCCATTCTGTATATAATAGTTTGCATTTGCAAACTTTCAATCCATCCCTCCCCTACCCCGCCTCCCCCTTGGCAACCACAACTGTTCTCTACGTCTGTGAGTCTGTTTCTGTTTCGTAGATAAGTTCATTTGGAAACACTTTTCCACTGACAACATACTTTCTTGATTTTCCTCCCGCTGCTCTGAATGCTGCTTTCCACATTCCTTTGCCAGCTGTCCTTTCTCCTCTACCTAGCATTCTCCGTTGGTCTTCTACCGGGTTTTGTCCATCTCATCCACTGCTAAGGATTCATTTTCTACTTATATGGCAGCAGCTCTACAGCTGTTCACATGACATCTCCACCTAAAGGTCTCACGGGCATCTCAATTTAAACATGTTCAAATCTGAACTCAGCATCTCCACCTTTGCCTGCAAAACTGGCGTTAGCTTAGGACACGGCACTGTTGGTAAGGGCACCACATCTACTTAATCACTCCTGCCAGAACCTCAAGGACATTCTGAACCCAGCCTCTCTTTTCCCTCCGCTTTGGTCTCTCCTGGTCTCTTTCTAAACTATACCTCGTGTCTCTTGAATTCTTCCACTTTGCTTTAATTCCACAGTCACCATGCTAGTCCAAGCCACCATCAGCTCTCACCCGGACTGCTCCAAGGGCCTCTTGAATGGCCTCCACCTTTACCACTCTCTAACCCGTTCTCTACACATCAGCCAAAGTGATCTTTCACAAACTTGAATAGGATGGCTTTGGCTTAAAACTCTCCAATGGCTTCCCCTTGGCTTTGGCATAACGTTGGAAACCCTTAACGTGATATTAAAATGCCACCCAAAATCTATTCCTGCCTTCATTTGTAGCTTTGTCTGTTATCACTCTTTCCCTCTGTTCTACCTACTCCAGCCATCTTGGACTTCTTTTTGTCCTTTGAATGTGCCACATTATCTTGACTTGGGGCCTTCAAATGTGCATTTCCTTTAGCATGGTACCCTCTTCATCACCTTCTTTACCTGTCCAACTCCTCTTTAGCCTGCAGATAGTTCCCTAAGCCCCCGGACTAGTTTCGTCTCCCTCTGGCACTCTCCTATAGCACCTGTGTTTTTCTAATAGACTCTAAACTCCATAAGGTCAAGGATCGGAGCTGTTTGGTTCACTGACGTATTCACAGTGCCTAGCACAACACGTGACACACGATAGGTACTCAATAACTAGTTGTTGAACAATAAAACATTATCTGATTCAAACTTCCCATTTGGGAGACTAGGAAACTAGGATCTAAAGAAAGGAACCAACTCATTCAAAATTGCAGAGCCTAGACTCAGATTTGTACAGGACCAGAGCCTCCTGATTTCCAGATGAGTTTTCTTTCCAGTACATCATGTGCCTTGTCAATAACTTAGTAACCAGAGGGAAGCAGACTGAATTCCCTATGTCTTGTGAAAGCCAGAGCAAGCTCATATTCATAAACACAGCTGACATAGTTGTTGTTTTCTGTGTTTGTTTTATGTAAAAGGCCTAGAAATCCAACCCAGAAATAGACTCCACGTTTCTAAACCTACAACTTTTATTCCCTACAGCCCCTGTTCTGCTCATTTTTCATCTTCCTTCCCCCCATTAACCAGAGGCATCAGCTGGCATCCAGTGTTGAATGGTTCCTTCATTCCATGCTCCTTATCACTCCCCTGCCCAGGCAGCATGTTACATGTAGCAGAAGATTAGGAAGTGCTGTCTTTAAATAGCAACACTCGAGAAAACATTACAAGATCCTGTGTAATCCTGGGGTGCAGATGGGTATAATAATTATAAAAATAAAAATAACAAATTTTTAAGCTATTACTTGTGCCAGGCACTAAATTAGATGGTTTGCATGCCTTTTCTCTTATCTTTCTAACTCTATGAGTAATTATTTCTATTTTTCTATTTTACAGATGAGTAAACTGAGGCATAAAGAGGTTATTAAATTGCCTAAGCCATTCAGTTAGAAGAGCCAAGGTTCTGATCTAGGCAATCCAGAGCCCATGATCTTAACCATGTGACATCTGACAATAAAAAACAGGTTGACCTGACAGTTAGGAAATACTAAGAAGTACAACTGAGGGAGATCCCAAAGTTGCTTTATACAGATATCCTACCCCTGATTTATTCATTCATTCATTCATTCAATCACTCATTAATTCATTGATCCATCTACTCATTCGTTCTTTCATTCTCTCAACACTATTTATTGAAAAGTCACATTATATCAATTGCTGGGATAAAATTAATGACCTCTATCCTCTGAGCTCTCACCGTCTAGTGAAAGAGGCATATAAGTAAACAGACATTTATCCTACTGTGTGCTAAGTACTAAGATAGAGGGAAACCAGGGAGCTTTGGGAACACAAAAAAAGATTATAAACCAACTTAAAAGGACACTACGATGATTTATCCTGGACTTGCCTTCCATGCTTTCCCCTCACTCTGTCTGACCTCTGCTCCCTCCTTCCTTCCCAGTTTCCCTCCAGCCTTTCTCATGCTTTTGGTGCTTTGGTGCCATCTTTGGCCTCCCCAACTCCTGGTTTCAGACTCAACCTCTCTGCTTGTCTTTTTTCTCCTGATGTTGGTTAGAAATGCATTCTGGCTTAGCCAAAGGCACTTCTGCTCCATAAACCAGTCTGAGGCCGGCCCCAAAGGCTAGACCAGTGCATGCATGCCCTACTTCTAATGTGGCTCTAGTCTAGGAGAGTTGGAGATCCAAAAGAGGGAGCTTTAAGGAGTATGGAGGGCAGGATAGATGGATAGATACCCTGTGTCTTAGATAATTTGGTTATTTATCAGCCTAAACACAGAGAAATTGATTAGTGACTACCCAACATCCCTTGAAGCTCAGTCATTATGTCCTGCATGTCCCACACCACTTTTTCATTACCCTGGAATATATTGGTCTCTGTGCAGTAGTGGAATCTTTGGTTTTGCATCAGAGTAAAATAAAATAAACCCATCACACTTGGAACATAAGGAAATGTTAATACCATCACATTTTGATTCTTTGCTGCCAATTATGGTTCCCGATCTGTTGGCCAAAGAATCTTCCCAATACAGAATTAACGTTGAAGCAGGAAGTGTAAGTTTCCAAGGTGTTCGGACCCTGAGAGCTTTCAAGATGTTGCGTTTTCTCGAGTTGCAGTCTCCTATTGGCCCACTCCATCCTAAACAAAGTTTTTCCCCTGCAGTCATAAATGAAACATATCCTGGCTAAAGAATTTTGTGGATTAGAGGCACCAATTGAATTTGGCAACTAAAAGAGAATTAGTGGTGATTCCTATTGATCGATGTGTTTCATTTAATAGATGAAGGACTCACCCCTATATATGGAAGAAATCAGAGTCAGAAGAGGTATATGGATTGAAAGACAAAGAAGGGATTGAGATTCTGGAAATAACCATGAGGTGGAGGGGGACATTTGATAGGAATGATGGGGCAAGCGAGAGAATTGGATTAATGGGCAATTGAAGTCAGAAAGTGGCAATTAGAATATTGGAAACACTTTGAAAACACAAGACTCAAGCATTGGATGGGTCTTGTAAACAGATGCTGAAGTCTTACATGATGATGACAAACCTCCAGATGGATAGAGAGACTCAGATCTAAGCCTTAGCCTCATTTAACAGCAGCAAGAGGCTGATGATGACAGCACTGAGATGCAGGGGAGCTAAGTATGATTATATCTCTATCATTAGGTGGGATAAACTTCAGAGTAAGTTTTTTTGCTTGCAGATGGAGGCGTAATCATCTGGAAATAATAGTAAGGAGCCATGAGAATATTGACACCCACCACCTTCCCCAGCCCACCTACCCCACCAACCTGAAACATATACCCAAGTAATACATGGTAACTCTTACTTTTAATAAAGTTTCTGGGAAAATAAGCTTTGTTTCAGTTGATGGGTAAATAGTAGTAGTAGTAGTAACAACAACTATAGTTTTAGTCATTTATTCCATAACAATAGACCAATAAAATAGGTATTAAGATTCCCATTTTTAAAATTGAGACTCAGAGTGTTAAGTGGCAGAGCTAGGATTTGAATTATGATCTCTATATCACCAAAGCCTTTGTCCCACAGTGAATGGTTAAGAATAGAATTCCAAAACTGTGTGTCTCCTCATCTTTCAACTGGGGATATGAAGTAGGTAAAGTGTTCAGTACAATACTGGGCCGTAGTAAGTACTCAATAAATGTTAGCTGCCATTATTATTGTTGTTGTTGAGTTATTGTTATTAGTATTATTTTTATAGCTCACTACATTACCTTATATTCTCAGCCAGAAATATTAGTAGGACCATTTCTTTTTCAGTCAATAACAGATTATTAGATGGGTGATAGCTTGCAGTTTTGACGTCTATAATCTAATGCTTTTAGTAAGAAGCTTGATATTTTGGCTTTGAGAAAACCCATAAGAGCCAAGTCAAACTCATGTAAGTAAGATGAGTAGTCGTTCAACTATTCATTTTAGGACCCAACTCCTTAGCAGTCAGGCCAAGTATTAGGACCACACTTCAAAATATCACAGTGGTAGGTAGCCTTACCTATTGTGGAACCTCACCCCTCTGCCATGCTTGCATGACTGAGTTGGAATGAAGCTGTACCTTGCTGGGGAAACACAGTGGGTATATTCCCTCTTACAGTGAACCTAGTTTAAAAAAAAAAAAAAACTAATAAAATGTACCATTGAGAGTAACTGGCTCATTTGTCAACTGAGAGTTAATCAAAAAAAGACATGTACATGGAACCAACAGATTGCAGAGCTGGCAAAGACTTTAGAAATAATCTAATCCAACCCCTTTATTTTGCTGATAAGGAAAGTGAGTCCCAGGAAGGGGAAGGGTCTTACTCAAGGTCATACAGCTGGCAGTAATTTTGTTTGCTTCAAAAATTAATATGAACAATCTTTCCATACATCACTGAATCCATCTTCCTGCCTTTGTAAGCACAATGTCATGACTATAATTGAAGTTGTCTTTGATGGTGGAGAAAGCAAGCTTTTAGGGTTTTACAGGGCCCTAAAGTCATCAGAGCAAGATAAATTGTCATGAACTGATGCTGAAGATCTGTCTATTGACTGTGAGCTCCTCAAGGATTAGGCCTGGTCTTATTCATGAGTTAAAGCAAGTTTCAAATCCTAGCTAAGCCATTTACTAGCTTAGGAAAGTCACTTAACTTCTCTGAGCCTCTGCTTCCTCATTATAAATTTAGATAATAAGACCTTCATTACAGAATGTTTGTTAGCATCAAATGAGGCAAGATATAGATACACAGTGCCTCACCAAAATAGACATTTAATAAGTGTACACTTTCAACTAACCTTTAGCTAATGTCCTGCTAAAAGCTACGGACACATCAATGAATAAGAAAGCCAAGGACCCTGATTTCACAGAGCTTAGGTTCATGAGGGAGGAGAAGAGGTGAGAGCCAAAGGAAGAAGTAGACAGTAACCAAGGATGCAGATAAATTAATATAATTTCAGGCCATGCTAAGTGCTATGAAGGGTTATGAAGACAAGAAAATAGGATCATGTGGTAGAGGGTGTTCAGTAGAAGTAGACTGTTTCAGCCAAGAGTGGCCCAAGTCAGTCTCTTTGAGATTATATTTGCAGAGGACCTAAGTCATATGAAAAAGCCAGACAATCTAAGATCCAGAAGCGCACTCCTGAAAGAGGCAGGAAGGCCCCCAGCAGGGGCAAACTTGCCACGTTCAGTCAACAGCACCATAGCCATTGCGTTTGCAACACAGCCAGCACAGTGAGCAAGACCTGAGGTGAGGTTGGAGACATCCACCCAAGTTCGACCCTGCAGTTCTAGGCCATCTTATGAAATTTCCTTCAAAAAGCATCCATTACAATTTTCAGGAGTGAGGAGAGCTATGATATAACAAAAAAATAAATATTTGACCTCTGTCCTTGACCTGGAACACAGCTTCTAAACCCCTGGGAATCTGGAGTGAAGAGTGTCTTTTGTATACTAATGAGATGACTGGGGACCCCTAGATAACCATCAACACAGGGGTTGGTCAGCAGCAAGACCAAGGCATGATTAGAGGGTTGGAACTTTGAGCCTCACTTCCTGACCTCCAAGTAGGGGAGGGGGCTGGAGATTCAGCTAATCACCAATGGCTAACGATTTACTTAATTGTACCTACGTAAATGAAACCGCCATAAAAACCCCTAAACAACAAGGTTTGGAGAGCTTCACGTGGTGTGCCCCAGAGAAAGCATGGAAGCTCTGCCCACCTCCCACCCACCTCCATTGTACCTTGCCCTATGCATCTCTTCCATTTGGCTGTTCCAGAGTTGTATCCTTTATAATAAACTGGGCATAGCAAGTGAACCATTCTCCTGAGTTCTGTGAGCCATTCTAGCAAACCTGAGGTGGAAGGGCTGGTCATGGGAACCCCCAATTTATAGCTGGTCAGTCAGGAGTACAGGAGGTCCAGTGACTTGTAACTGGCATCTGAAGTGGGGGCAGTCTTGTAGGACTGAGCCCTTCACCTCAAGTGACACTAACTCCGGGTAGTTAGTGTCAGAATTGAACTGAATTGTAGGACACCACTTGGTGTCTGCAGAGTTGGAGAATTGATTGGTGTGAGGAACCCACATATTTGGTGTCAGAAGTATTGTGGGTAAAAATAGCTCAGAGAAACAAAATCTCATTTACTTCATTCGATGATCCATCCAACAATTTTTTTTTTTTTTTTGGCTGTGCCGTGTGGCATGTGGGATCTCAGTTCCCCAACCAGGGATCGAACCCGTGCTCCCTGCATTGGGAGTGCAAAGTCTTAACCACTGGACCACCAGGGAAGTCCCATCCAACAAATACTTATAGATCACCTATTCTGGCCAGGCACAGTTCTTAGTGCAGTGAATGAATCAAATAAAAACCCCTGGCCGCATGGAGCTTGCATGCTAATGGAATAATAAATGTGTAAAGTTTATGGAGCATTTACTATGTGCTGCACTATTCTAAGTGCTTTGCCTGAAATAACTCACGTGGTCCTCAAAACAGTCCTGCTAGAGGCATACTGTTCTTATCCCTATTTTTAGATGAGGAAACAGGCATAAAGAAGTTAAGTCATTTGTCCATGATAATGCAGCAAGTGGTAAAGCCTGACTTCAAACTCTGGCAGTTCGTGATAGTCGGAGTGTCTTTCTGAAAACTCACTCTGACTGGTCGTGACTGTTGTTAGGGTACCAGTTAAGATGTGGGTCAGAGATTGGGGTACTTGAATTTTCAACAAAGCTATGAGTAGATACTATTATTTCCACTTTATAGATGGGAACACTGAGGCTTAGTTCACACATCTGGTAAGTAGCAGGGCCCAGATATGATCCCAAGCCTATTTATCTCTACAACCTGATACCTTTCCACTAGCATCTCCATTTCCTGCAAAATTGGAGAGCGCCACACCCCTACCCCTCCTTTATGATCAAGAGACTAATCCAAGGTGTATTTTAGAGTGAATATTGCAGAAATAGGCATTTGAAAATTTTTATTTCCATTTTGTAGGCATTCTATAATGGAAAATAAAATATAAATATACCAACACATACTTATAACATACACAGTGTTTTTTCTTTTACATTCTTTTAAATTGAGGTACAGTGTACATAAAGTGAAATTCACAGATCTTAAGTGTACAGTTTGATGAAGTTTGATAAATGTGTACACCCATGTAATCAACACCCTAATAAATAAGATATATGTATGTGTGTGGATGTGGATGCATAGGTAGGTACGTAGATTGATACCATGTATTTAAAATTATAAATGAGGTGTGAGTCTTCATGTCATGATTAGTAATGAAGACCTACCCCACTCTTTCCTTTCTCTAACCCCTTCCTGCTTCTCAATTGACATTGTTGTCATGGAGGTTACACAGAATACCAGGTGCAGGTCAAACGATGACTGTGTCAAAAGAAAAACAGAACAAAACAAAACAAATAGCAGAACAACTAGCCATTTCTTAATGCTTGTTGGAGGAAAATCACATTGCTATACTTTGTTTTTCTACAGAGGGATCATGTGCCTCAGCCCACACATTAACATGTGAACTTGTTGTTCCAGTAAAATGAGTCAGAGCTCCTCAAGAAGGCAGATTCATGTATTTCAGAACTATGTGTCAGCATCTCTGAAAAAAGGTACAGTGTACTGTATTGGTGTGTCTCACACACGCACACACACTCATTCTCACCCAAGGAGATGGCACAACTAATAAGCAGCAGAAGTGTGATTTGAATGCAAGCCCAGGGAACGCAAGCATCAGGCTTTTTTGCATTGAAGAGAGGACAGGAATGTTGGGTCTGAGTGTAGGGTTAAGCAAAGGACTGGAGTCTGAATTCTGGCTTTACTGCATATTCGCTTTCTGACCTTGGGCAAATTCCTCATACTCTGTTCACTTCTTTGTTGATAAAGTGGGGATAGATGATGATATCTGTGTCATAAAGTCGTTTTGAGAATTTAAAGGGTCATGTACATAAACCAATTTGTACAGTGCACAGCACAGAGTAAGCACCTGTGAAATGTTGGCTGAACCAGTAACCTAGCAACAGCCATGGAAGTTGGTTGCTGGGCCAATGGATGCCTTGTTTTTTGGATCATGTACTCCATCAGTTAAAATTTTGAGCTTACATGCTAAATGCATGCAAACTTATTTACAAAAAAGCATATACATATTCTACTGTGCTTGTAGATTATTCACACTATAAAACAGCTGAAATATAGCTGAAATAAAATGTTATTTTATAGTGAGGTCATCATACTAACATTATGCAATATCTAAAGGTACACTGTTTATGACCATGTGAGTTTTTAATGATTTTTTAAAATGATTATTGATGATTTCTAAACAATTTTGAATATGTCTCTATATTTATATCTCAAACAGTATTCTTTGTTTTTCTTCTTTTTAATTGACATATAGTTGATTTACTATATTATATTAGTTTCAAGTGTACAGCATAGTGATTCAGTATTTTTACAGATTATACTCCATTAAAAGTTATTACAAGATAATGGCTGTGCTTCCCTGTGCTGTACAATACTTGTTTGTTGCTTATCTATTTTATATATGGTAGTTTATTTCTCTTAATCGCCTACCCCCATCTTGCCCACCCTCCCTTCCCTCTCCCCACTGGTACTCACTAGTTTGTTCTCTATATCTGTGAGTCTCTGTTTTACATATACATTCATTTGTATTATTTTTTAGATTCCACATATAAGTGATATCATAGAGTATTTGTCTTTCTCTATCTGACTTATTTCACTAAGCATAATATTCTCTAGGTCCATCTACATTGCTACAAATGGCACAATTGCATTCTTTTTTTATGGCTGAGTAATATTCCAGTGTGTGTATGTATGTGTGTGTGTGTGTATAAAGCATCTTCTTTATCTGTTCATCTGATGATGGACAACAAACAGTATTCTGGATAATTTTGATTTTTTTCCCAATTCTTGTCTTATCTGACTAGATCTTCATTGTTTTTACCTTACAATACAGAGCTAGCACCAAGTTAGTAAAAGTATCATCATTTTTTTGTTTCCTTGAATCTGAATTATCACCATTGCCTTTAATCCTTTGCTTGAATCTTTCTCAGCTGCTTGCCCATTTTGTGAGGGTTTATGTAAACAAAATTAGATAATACCTAGAAACCTACCAACCTGGCACATGTAAATGATGATGTGTAGCAAAGCCCTGGAAACTGGGGACATAGAATGGAGTGCCATGCTGTCGTCCCTGGTGTTGTAGAGCTCTCACCCTTCCCTTAGGACACCTCACACATCTTACTCACTCATGACTGTCTGATGTGTGGACCAACTGATGGATCTGGTGACAATCTGCATATTAAACTTGAATTAATTTCTTTAGACTAAAAGTCATATAAATGGCACTTCCACTATTTTCTTCTGGAATCTTAACAGATCACCTCCAGCACTCCTTGGAGCACATGCATGCCATTTTAGAAACACCGTTAGATGATCTTCCATTGCCTCTGTCGTGAAAGTCATCACCCTTTCATTCAGCAGCTCAGCAAACATTAACCAAGCAGCTGTAAGTGCTAGGACCGTGTTAGGCATGAGACCCTCAGTAACATGGCTCCTACCTTCAGGGAGTTCACAGTATAGGTCCCACCAGGCCCGGTCCTGGTTATTCTTCCCTGTAGACCGTGACTCTGGACATGGCCAAGCTTGCATTGAGTGCCCTTTGGTGCCTTGGTCTAGATTGCCTGCCAGCCTTCCCAAAGTCTTAAGGCCATTGTTCCCCTTCCACTGGATGGGAGAGAAGGTATCAGATCGCCTGCTCCCCAGATTGCCAACATTCCTGTGTCTGCCACTTGTGGAATCCCCATCTTCTCCACGGGTGAAGAGCTCCTTTCTTTCTTGAATCTAACTTCCCTGGGTACCTCACCCAGTGTAGCCTAAAGCCCTTTGGTGGCTCCCAAGCCAGGCCGTTACCACGTGAGAGCTGGGAGTTCCCTGTGCCCACACAGGCCTGGTGTCTGCCTGTGCTGCTCCCAGGGAAGTGGTGAGCCGCGTGTGCGGACTGGTATCTCGGCCTTGACACGGCAGCAAAGGGTCAAACCCCATGAATGCAGTCTTTCATGGCCTTGGTACAGGGCTCCTATTTTTTCCTGCAGAAACTCTTACACTTGCTTTCAGAAGTGACAATCAAATGTGAACTTTCATGGTTTATTTATAGCTCGGCCTTATAGAGAGAAAGAAAAGAAGTGATTAAAAGGCGATTTTACCAAATATTTTGTTTTTAAAAGCTTTCATTGTGTGGGCAAAAAGGAAAGAGAAAAGTCCCTGTCTTCGTTGTGCTGTCTAGACTCCCAAAGAGGGTAGTGTGCTACAAATCCAGATTGTCCGACTCCTGCCTGCTGACAGAAAGTATGAATTTTGAGGCCAACTTCAAATAAACCCTTTGAACAGAAATATATTGTGGGGGGTGACTATATTTAGCACATGTCAGCATTTCCATAATAAATTCATATTGTTGTGCTATGGTAATTTCCAGATTTACTGCAGCCAGTGGGTTCATGAGGTTTCAGTTTTATGTTAATTATTTGGAGAAATGGGAAAACTCAGCAGTGCTATTTCTGATGACAGCACTGATTCTCTGGGCATTCTCCATATTGTGTCAAATACCCTTAGTGAGCCCTGCGTCCCAGGAGAGAGGAGAGTGAGCACAAGTCATTTTGACTGCCTGTAGAAGCATAATTTTTTTTTTAATATAAATTTAGTTTATTTAGTTTATTTTTGGCTGCATCGGGGCTTCATTGCTATGCATGGGGCTTTCTCTAGTTGCGGCGAGTGGGGGCTGTTCTTTGTTGCTGTGTGCGGGCTTCTCATTGCGGTGGCTTCTCTTGTTGCAGAGCACAGGCTCTAGGCACACGGGCTTCAGTAGTTGTGGCTCGTGGGCTCTAGAGCGCAGGCTCAGTAGTTGTGGCGCACAGGCTGAGTTGCTCCGCAGCACGTGGGATCTTCCTGGACCAGGGCTTGAACCCGTGTCCTCTGCATTGGCAGGTGGATTCTTAACCACTGCGCCACCAGGGAAGCCCATAACTTTTTTTTAGAGTGCAGTACAGTTTTATTTTCCTTCAAATGATCAAATCCCTATATGCCACTGTATAAAGTTTAGAAGACAGAAAAAACAAGTTAACAATAGAAAAAGCTATCACCCATGCTCTTGAACCTGTTAATATTTTAATATATTTTCTTCCATTGTGTATGACGCATGTGTAACACAGTTTCTGAGATAGAATTGAAAAACAACTGTATTTTTTTACTCTCACTGTCCCTTTACAGTTGTGCACTAGAGCTAGTTTCTCTCTGCCCTGATTAAAAATTCTGTTAGTTCCATTACTTTCTTAGATAAGTAGAAAGTCACTTAGATAATACAAGATTTATAGTCCCTTTAAGTCAGGAGACATAACCAAAATTCAAACATTAGAATACCAAGGAATATATAAGAATCACCACTTCATTTTTTATCCAAAGGTAAGACAACTCCTCACTCCTCCAGCTGGGACTGTTGCAAATGTGAGGAGGTGGCTGTGATCAGATTCTCCTTTTTTCCTCATTCACTTTCTCTCCCGTATATATTAGCTTTTTTCTTGTTCTTCTGAGGTGGTTGGAAGGTGTAAGGGAAGAGAGCTCAGGGGTGTAGGAAAGTTCTTATCTTAATCAGCATTGTCATAAATGGACTTCATGATAAGTTCAATAGGTGTTTACAGCTAGGCTCCATTGTAGATTTTCTTTGGAGACTTTCCACTTCTGGAAACCTCTCACTGTATCCTGTCCTTGTCCTTTTCCTTCTCTATTCTAGTAGATTGCTTGCTCTTTTAATTCCTTAAAAATCCAGTAGGGGACTTCCTTGGTGGCGCAGTGGTTAAGAATCTGCCTACCAATGCAGGGGACACGGGTTCAAGCCCTGGTCCGGGTAGACCCCACATGCCGTGGAGCAGCTAGGCCCGTGCGCCACAACTACTGAGCCTGCGCTCTAGAGACTGCAAGCCACAACTACTGAGCCCACGAGCCACAACTACTGAGCCCACGTGCCACAACTACTGAAGCTCATGTGTCTAGAGCCCGTGCTCAGCAACAAGAGACTCCACCGCGATGAGGATCCCGCGCACCGCAACGAAGAGTAGCCCCCCCCCGCCGCTACTAGAGAAAGCCCGCAAGCAGCAGCGAAGAGCCAACGCAGCCAAAAATAAATAAATAAATTTATAAAAAAAAAAAATCCAGTAGTTTGCCTCAAGCTTCTTTATGCAGGCTCGCTCCGCCTCATTAGGTGGCCATACTGGACAGGATCTAAGGCAACCCAGGAAGCCCTCTCACCTGTGGCCACCTCAGGTTCATGGGAAACAGTCATGCCTTTTGGAGTCTGACATGTTCTGGCAGTGCTGGCTGATCCCAGGGCAACACTCCTTCACTGCTACACCGAAGCTGCCAGCCAGCGCTTCTTCTCCAGACAGGAGCTACACTCAACCCACCGTGTCCCACGCCCTCAGGGATGCACATCCAGATCCCTGTGGCGTCAGCGAAGCCATACTCTCACCTCTCCCCTCGAAGGCCTGATGCTCAGTCAACACACAGCTGTCTCCTAAAAAATCCATCTCTTTTTCTGACCTTCCACATGGATGAAAGGTTTGAGTTGATTTATGGGTCCCCAACTACCGTTTTTTTCAAATTCTTCAGGGTGGTCTGTTTCCAGCTCACTTTGGTATCTCATATCTGTCAACTTTGGATCTCAGACAAAACTTCCATTTTAGCATTCTTTCACGTGTACGGTCCTTAAGTTCATTTATCCCGTAGACAATTCGCTGAGCGCATACGATACACCAGATGCTGAGTTTGGCAGTGGAAACAATTATAACAGTTCCTGCCTTAAGGAGCAGGAGTCTAGTTGGGGCAGCTGATGTGCTAACAAAAAATTGTGGTGCCATGTCATAACTGCTATGATGGATGGAAGCACAAGGTTCTGGGGGAGCAATAACTCATTCTAGTTGGGAGGCAGGTAGTGGGGATGAGTCAGGAAAAACCTTCTGTGGAATCAACACCTGAGCTAAGTTTAACATTTAAGTCTGTACTTTCTTGAGAAACAAAATAACCTCTTTCTAAACCTTTGAAATTTCTGTCACTGTTATTCCTCAATAACTTATTTTTAAAATAAGCAAAGGTAACGTGAAGAAAGGAAAGAAGAATTCCCTGCTATCCGCCCTGTGTCCACACGTCTGTTACAGTGGGAAGGAAAGTGACATTTATGGAGCTCCTTCTCTAATACAAGTTTCCTGGATCCCACCCATGAAGGCAGTCCTGGAATGTCGGCTCCAGTCTGAAGCCTAAGCACAACCCGAGGAGTATTCCCCTAGGGAATTTTCAAGCTTCAGAGGAGGCAAGAGGAGGCGGGGTCCTCCCTAAAATAGGCAGAGCAGAGCACCGCTATGAAGGAAGAAGCAATCCCAAAACAAGAGAACCAGTGGCAAAGTTGGCAATGGGGATGGCTGAGACCGTCTCAGCAAGACATGGG
Organism: Balaenoptera acutorostrata; assembly: GCF_949987535.1. Taxonomy (NCBI): domain Eukaryota; kingdom Metazoa; phylum Chordata; class Mammalia; order Artiodactyla; family Balaenopteridae; genus Balaenoptera; species Balaenoptera acutorostrata. The sequence continues at coordinate 51,223,250 of NC_080064.1, forward strand.
GCTTACTTTAAGGGAATCAGAACTTAATTTATGAAAGAAAATGTTATGACGTATGTTGGGGTGAGCAGATCTCTTAAAATATTCTTGTTAAGTGGAACGGCAGTGACCACACTAAGATGTTTTTACTCTTTTGCAGAATGGCCCCAGTCTGACCTTTGTTGGTTCTTATCCTTTCACCTTGATTCCCTTTTCAATGATTTTTCATAATTTTTCAAATCTCCTCCTTAATAAAGCTACCATTTCTTTCTGCTGTCAGTGTGCTTGCTACTCTCAGCATCTCTGATCTCCCAAACAGCGCTTTTAAATCCACTGGGGGCTAGGAAACCAGATAACTAGTTCAGAATGTCCATGGCATCCTTGGGGAAGAGTTGGTAGGACATCCTTGCCAGATTGGAAATATGTGTAAGTGATTAGCAGATGAAAAAGTATCAAGTTTCTTAATCCTTGAATAACTACTGAAAAGAAGTTTATCTGCTTCTAGCATAGTATTTGTCACACTCTATTTTGATCACAGTAAATGTCTTTTCCATTCTGTGGTGAGCTCTTTGATGAAAGGACCCATTCATTCTTCATCTCTGTATTCCATATATATTAGATGCTGTGCTTGGCACATAGAAGGGGCTCAATACATTTTATGAATATTCTAGGTACTGAGATTAAGCAGCAAATAGACAAAGCTCCCAGACTCTGTAGCTTACATTCTGGTTAGAACAAGGAATGGAGAGGGAGAGGAGGAACACATAAACCAATAAGTACATGAATTGTCAAAAAGGAATTAGTGATAAATAATAAATATATTATTTATATAATTATATAATTAAATATATATGTATGTGTGTGTGTGTGTGTGTGTGTGTGTATATATATATATATATATATATATAAATAAATCATAAGTAAGGTGGTAAGGATGGGCAAGGAAACACTTGGATACATTTTGAAGGTACCCAGGGCCTTTCACATTCTGTGTGGTAGTCAGCTTTTTACATTTCTTTCCTCCTCTGCTCGTGTGTGAGTTTCTCCAGGGCAAAGAGTATATCTTATGCAAATCTGTATCCCTAGCACAGTGTCTGTACATACTGAGTAATTAATATATAGAGAGAGTAAGAAGTTGTACATATGTGACCTCAGAATGACTACATCCTTTACAATAAGAGTTCAATAGCTGTTCCTAAGACGGGACCTATTCTGAGGAGCTTTGTCATGCTGTTGCTTGCAATCTCCCCAGGTAAGACTTTGGAATCCAAAGTTTGGGTTTACTCCATTCCCCCTAACTTTCCCATAAACTTAATAGCGTTGGGAGACTGCCCAAGGAAACTTGACCTTTCCATTCATATAATGGAGCCAACACCATCTATGGTTGATCTTGATGCTGTTCACCCTGACTGTGTCCACCAAGACACTGCAACTTGCTGATTGCCCGCTAACCGCATTGTAAAGACAAGAAAGTCCTGAGGTCAGGTCCATTAGACTCAGCCCAGAGGTCTCACATCTGTATGAACAGTTGCAGAGACTACTGGGAAAAGACCTAAAAGTGAAATGAAGAGGTCTTAAATAGTCTCTCTTAAAGTACAGGTGCAAAGTGGCTTCTGTTCAGTTACTGCTATTGTGAATTAAGCAGGCAACGTGCTCAGTGGCTGATTATGTTGCCTTCTCAAGCCCTCGTGTCCAGGCAATGCAAAGGGGAAATAATTCCTTCCCACCACACCCTGCAAGCCATAGTAAAAGTGCTTTGCCTTCCAGGTTGTTTATGCCCTGGAGGTCTCAATAGGCAACCATTTATTAAGCCCAGGCTGTGTGGTCATAGATGTAACCTTTAATGTTCACTGGATTTTAATCTTATCACCAGAGAAAGTAAGTTGAAAAATAAAAAATGGACTCACTGAATCTCTTAAGGGAAGTAAATTCTAATTAGAATGTTCTTGCTGGGACTTACCTGGTGGCTCAGTGGTTAAGAATCCACCTGCCAGCACAGGGGACAGGGGTTCAAGCCCTAGTCCGGGAAGATCCCACATGCTGCAGAGCAACTAAGCCCGTGTGCCACAACTACTGAGCCTGCGCTCTAGAGCCCGGCGCCACAACTACTGAGTCGGCGCGCCACAACTAGTGAAGCCCGTGCACCTAGAACCCGTGCTCCACAACAAAGGGAAGCCACTGCAATGAGAAGCCCGTGCACTGCAACGAAGAGTAGCCCCCGCTCGCCACAACTAGAGAAAGCCCACACTCAGCAACGAAGACCCAACACAGCCAAAAATAAATAAATAAATTTATTTTAAAAAGGAAAGAATGTTCTTGCCTGTGACAAGCCTCACATTGGTATTAACTTTCCAACTTAGTTCTGTGTGTTCTGTTTTCCATTTGACAGGAGGCAATGGCAAGAATGAGCAAAGTTGGGAAAGTTGTGTTTCCTAGACATGAGGATAAAAGGTAAGTTTATATGTTTTCTATGCACCGTGCTGAGGAATGAGGACAACAGACACATGCAACTTTAGAGCCAGAATAAACCACAGGGGTCAGCAAGCCAGGCCTTTCATTTAATAGTTGATAAAACTAAGTCTCAGAGAGGTAAAGTCACTTTCAATTCCCCAAGATCACGGAGCTAGATAGGGCCAGACCTGGAGGTCAAATCCAAACTTTTGAACTCTCAAACCAATGTTTTTTTCCCTAGGTCATTAGCAGTAAATCTGGTATCCTCTGTTCTAAAATGGGGATCTCTTATGTCTTCCACACCGTAGCATCTGTCTGTTCCTCCACCCTTTGCATCATGTGACTTTGAGGGCTGCAACGTAACTTTTATTTTAAATTGAAGTATAATGCAATTGAAGTAATTTACAATATCCTGTTAGTTTCAGGTATACAGCACAGTGATTATATATATATATATATATATAGAGAGAGAGAGAGAGAGAGAGAGAGAGAGGGAGGGAGAGATATTCTTCTTCAGATTCTCTTCCTTTATAGGTTATTATAAAATATTGAGTATAGTTCCCTATACTATACAGTACATCAATATAACTTTGATTAATGTTTTAACCCCAATTCACAAACACTAATTTATTGAGTGCCTGCTATCTTCAAGGCATTATGCTTTTTGGCATTTAGGCAGGATTTAGAAGGGAATAAGACAATCTTATTTATGCAGTAGATCATTTCAAGCCAAAGGGATATGTTATATAATAGAAGTATTACCAGGTGACAAAGTAACCCAAAACAGAAAAGAATTTGACCCTGTAGGAGTGAGGCAAAGCTTTTGAGAGGAGGTTAAGCCTAGCTGACTTTAAATGCTTAAAAGAAGTTGTCAGGCCAAAACCGAAAAGCACTTTGTCAGTAGAGGAATAACACAGGCAAAGTTATAAAGATGGCAACAGCATTGTATATTCAGGAAACGATCAACAACTCATAATTCTAAAATGCAAAGTGTGAGATGGGAGATGACAGGGAGTGAAATTGGGTGTTGGGGGGGAACAGAGGGAGTCCTCTCATAATGAGCTTTGAGGCCGTGCTAAGGACCTCAGACTTCATCCTACTGGTGAAATGGAGATACTGAATTTTAGGCAGTGGTGGGACCTGGTCAGATGCAGATATTAGAAAAATCCTCTTAGAGGATGCGTTAGAGGACCTAAGGGTAGGAGAGACCAGGTGAAAAGTTTTTCAACAATCCAGCTGAGAGAGGAAAAGGACCTATATTGAGTCACTGGTAGTGAGTTTAGAGATGAAGGAACAACTGTGCAAGTGGCTTTTATCATTTTAGTAAGTATTTGAGGTTAAGACATAAAAGCAAATTCTACCTTATATAATGGACAGGCAAAGGTGCTGATCCCACCAAAGCATAATCGACATTTAACAGAGTGTAAATGTCCATGGAAAAAGCCATCCAGTATCTTTTTATTTTCTTAAAGAGAGTCTCCAAATGGAGTTGGGCTGTTAATCCTCTGAATGTAAACCCCTCTCTAAATACCAGGGTGAGTGGAGCAGGCCCTTACATGGGGGAGCTCAATGCAGGAACATGGAGAGGACTGAGTTCCCCATGGCAGTGGGAGCTCTGGGCTAGCAACATCCCTCTTTTGTTGACATTAGAAACAGATTATTCTTCTGCATCTCTTCACTGACCCTCTGAAGACTCTTGAGGGAAGTCTGTTTTTAAGTTCTTTGAGTAGATTCCACGTGTTCTTTTGAAAAGAATCCTTGGCGGCTTGCTGTCAGCCGCTGTGAGAGAGGCACACACGATGCTCTAGCACCATCTGCAGGCGGCCTGAAGATTTGCAAGTGGAAAGAGCCAGTTTCCTCCTGAGCTACACTCAACATCTCCTTGACTCAAATCACGTTCTTGTCTGTACAGAACACTTACTTAGGTCTGTGCCACACAGACCTAAGAATGGAAGGAAACATTTATATATCATATATCTGATAAAGGATTAATATCCATATACATAGAACTCCTAAAACTCAATAACCAAAAAGCCAACAACCTAAATCAAAAATGGGCAAAGGACTTGAATAGACATTTCTCCAAAAATGATATACAGATGGTCAATAAGCACATGAAAAGATGCTCAACACCACTAATCATTAGGGCAATACAAATCAAGACTACAATGAGACACCAATTTATACCCATTAGTATGGCTACTGTCAAAAAACCAGAAAATAACAAGTGTTGACAAGGATGTGGAAAAATTGGATCCCTTGCACACTGTTGGTGGGATGTAAAATGGTGCAGCCACTGTGGAAAATAGTATGGTGGTACCTCAAAAGTGTAAGATAGAATTACCATATAACCCAGAAATTCCACTTCTGGGTATGTGCCCAGAAGAACTGAAATCATGGTCTCAAAGAGATATTTATGCACCCATGTTCATAGCAGCATTATTCACAGTAGCTAAAACATGGAAGCAACCCAAGTGTCCATTGACAGATGAATGGATAAAGAAAAAGTGGTATATGCATACAATAGAATATTATTCAACCTTAAAAAGGAAGGGAATTCTGAAATGTGCTACAACACGGATGAACCTTGAGGATATTATGTTAGTGAAAAGAGCCAGTCACAAAATGACAAATATTGTATGGTTCCACTTATATGAGGTACCTGGCATAATCAAATTCATGGAGACAGAAAATAGAATGTTGGTTGCCAGGGGCTAGGGAGAAGGGGAGAAGGGAGAGTTATTGTTTAATGGGTGGCGTTTTAGTTTTGCAAGGTGAAAAGAGTTCTATGGATGGATGGTGGTGACGGCTGCACAATAATATGAATGTACTTAATGCCACTGAACTGTACACTTAAAAATGGCTAAAATGGTAAATTTCATGTTATGTATACTTTACCACAATTTTAAAAATTGGAAAATAAGAAGCACAGGGAAAGAAGCACCTTGGACCTCAGCTTCCCATGTATAAAAAAGGAAAAATATAGTCTCTCCATCTTTTGACATTTCAGGATAATAGAAGGATGTAAGAACAACATTAGCCCACATTGTGTAAGCACTTGAGAGTCCGCAGAATATTTCATGTTCATGTTTAAAATTCAGTCACTCTATGACGTAGGTACTGTTATCATCCCTCTTACAGCAGGGAAACTGAGGCTCAGACCATTTAAAGAAGTTGCCCCAAATCACCTAGGCTTCTCTGCCTGGAAAGCCGATGCTTTTCCCACTGTACAAAGAATAAGGCCAATGAACAAAGTTGCTGCAAAGTTGTCAGTATTAAAATTAGAAATCTTCAAGTGTATGAGAAAGAGTACTGACCGAAGCTTCCTTCTAGAAGTTTCCCAAAGTCAGAAAATCCATCTCATATAGTGAAAAAATTGCTTGACGTTAGATTGTCAGAGAGTAGCATTTGAAGAAGAAAATTGCTGTCCCCAAAATCATTCTATGGTTAATAAATTTGGAGGCTCATAGAGTGGGTTTTAGTATAATCTATATATAGTGAGATTGATGGTAATATTGGAATGTTAATTTTTTAAGTAGTGACCATAACTAGCATTGATATCACTTGCTATGAGTCAGGCACTGTTCTAAGTGCTTCTCAAATACTACCTCATTTAGTTCACATAACAGTTCACATTACCTCTATTGAGGTAGGTCTTATAATTTTTCCCATTTACAAATAGAGACATTTAGGAACAAAGAGATTAAGTAAAACATCCATGGCCACACAGCTAGTAATGGGGCCAAACTGAGATGCAAACCCAGGCCTCAGAGTCCAGCTCTTAACCCTGTGTTTGACCCCATCACGGCTCTTAAGTTACCAGAATTCTTAAGGTAGAAATGCTGGGCAGGGGTGTTCCTATTAATCTGTTTAGCTCTGCACATTACAGGTAGAAGTCCCTGTGTGCATTCAGGGTTACTCTTACACTCTCTCTCCCCCAATTCCCAAGCTTGCACCAATGCTCCTTCACGAGGACTTCTTTTCAGAGCACCCCAGAATCTCCCAAGACATGCTAGACAGGGTTCATCAACCCCTTACCTCACATCAGCTCCTCCCAGCCAGGAGGAATAAGGGCCAAGCTGCCGTCTGCAAGTATAATTTGTCTTAGCTACTATTGTCCTTTTCAAGATTGTGATGCCAAGGTAGCTTCAGCTGCTCTGCCTTCTAACTCACGGCCAACACCAGTTCTAACAGGTCTTACCTGAAGACTCAGCTGGATAGTACAGGAGAAAAGGGTCCTCTGTGGGATGCCCGGAAGGCAGGGCACAGCTTCAGGAAAGGTGCTAGTCACATTCTCATGGGGTTTTACTCCCAGATAAAGGAGTCTGCAAAGGAAATGTAGGTGTATAATGCGCAAAGGGTGATTAAAATGTTCAGTCTCATCCCTGGTCAGGCTGTGATGTTAAACCAGTCACTAAACTGGTGGGGGAGGTGGGGTAATCATATATGAAATACTTATTGAAGCTGGGAATGTGAAAGGCCCTGTGTCAAGCCTGGCATGACCACTGTGTTATAGTGGAGGCTTTGAAGTCAGATAGCCCTGAGTTTGAATTCCAGCTCTGCCGAGTTTTAGCAGTACTATTTTAGATTTGCCTCTCTGAGCAAATCTCAGCTCTAAAATCTTTACCTCTAAAATGGAGATGTAAGTTCACCCATGGAGGTTAAAGGTAGTGAGTGTGGAACATGTGGCTCAGGATGCTGTCAGCATCCAAACAATGGGAAGTGTCTGCAAAACTGTAACAGGTAACACTTCTGTTCTTCTAAATGTCAGGGGAAGCTGCATAACAGTCTTGCTTGAGCTCATCCAACATATTTATTTTTCTCCTGCAGATATTATGACAAGAAATATCAAGTATTCCTAAAGCTGGTTGAACACCAGAAGGAGTATGCATCCATCATGAAAGGGGACTGAAGTGAGCTTGCATGGCGGATGCCAGGTTTCATGTCATTGCATCAGGGGCCTCTGTCATTTCACCTTATATTTAAGACCCTTAGGTATCATTTCATCATTTCTGTATTTTCTTTTTAATAAAGAAAACTGAGACGTGTGCAACCGGAACGAGAGTCTTCCATTTCACAATACCACCATTATTTACTTGGTAGTTTCCACAGGCACCATCATGGAGACAGAAACTTCACCAAGAGTCATAGGATCTCCTATGGGACTAGAACTTGGGGATCATTCAATCCAGGAGAAACTGTCCTTGGTAATTGATTCAATGCCAGCCACTAAGGGCTTACTTCAGGTAGGACATCTAATATTTATTCTATAGGTGGCTAAAAACTTACTAACTTTTTATTTGGAAATAATTTCAAACTTACAGAAAAATTGCAAGAATAGGAATAATACAGGGAGCAACCATGTACCTAACTTTTACCTTTGAATAGTTATCCCATCTGCTTTCTCATTTATATGTTCTCTTTCTATATGTGTGTGTGTGTATATATATATATATATATGTATTCGTATACATATGAATACATATACACACAAATTTTTATGAATCACTTGAGAGTAAATTTCAGTAGACTTAATATTTTTGTAGCACTTTTATTTAATCTATTCATATTCCAGTTTTGTCAATAATTCAATAATGTCTTTTATGGCATTTTTCTCTCCTGAGTAGGATCCAGTTTAGACTCTGATATTGCATTTAACTGCAGAATAGTCATCTTGCAAACATCATTTTAAGATAGGTGCAGGCAGGGATTATCAATGGATCCAGGAGGAAATTTTTTTTTTTTAACATCTTTATTGGGGTATAATTGCTGTACAATGGTGTGTTAGTTTCTGCTTTATAACAAAGTGAATCAGCTATACATATACATATATCCCCATATCTCCTCCCTATCCCACCCCTCTAGGTGGTCACAAAGCACCGAGCTGATCTCCGTGTGCTATGTGGCTGCTTCCCACTAGCCATCTGTTTTACATTTGGTAGTGTATATATGTCAATGCTACTCTCTCACTTCGTCCCAGCTTACCCTTCCCCCTCCCCGTGTCCTCAAGTCCATTCTCTAGGTCTGCATCTTTATTCCTGTCCTGCCCCTAGGTTCTTCAGAACCTTTTTTTTTTTTTTTTTCAGATTCCATATATGTGTGTTAGCATACGGCATTTGCTTTTCTCTTTCTGACTTACTTCACTCTGTATGACAGACTCTAGGTCCATCCACCTCACTACAAATAACTCAATTTCGTTTCTTTTTATGGCTGAGTAATATTCCATTGTATATATGTGCCACATCTTCCTTATCCATTCATCTGTCAATGGACACTTAGGTTGCTTCCATGTCCTTGCTATTGTAAATAGAGCCGCAATGAACATTGTGGTACATGACTCTTTTTGAATTATGGTTTTCTCAGGGTATATGCCCAGTAGTGGGATTGCTGGGCCATATGATAGTTCTATTTTTAGTTTTTTAAGGAACCTCCATACTGTTCTTCAGGAGGAAATTTTGATGAGTAACAGGATATATGCATGGTCTTAAAATGTCTCCTCACAGATTGTTTATCAGTTACAAGAAGAAAAAGAATGTTAACCATACAGGGAAGAAATAGGGCAGCATCTTGATTGGGTGATCAAAATTAACTTCAGATGGGTAAATAGACATCATGGGCCTCCAGATGTGATAGCCTGAAAAAGACACAACATCATTCTAGCTGGGAATGCATAGCCTGGATCTAATCATAAGGAAACATAAGACAAAACTCAAATTGGGCAGCATTCTGTTTTTTAATGGACTATACTCTTTATAAATATCTCTGTCATAAAGACAAAAGTGTATGGAAAAGAAACATGGTGGTTAAAAGCTTTTGATATAGACAAGTATTTGAAAACACAACTACAGTTACCTTAGTTGATACCATAACACACACATACAAACACAAACACACACACATGTACATACACACACACATACCATTTTGGACCCAAGAGTAACTGCTAGTTTTGATTCTAGAGCTGTCATCATTCAGATGAGTTTGAATAGAGAACATATGGAACTTCAGCAACATAAGTCAGCAGGTAGAGAAGAAAAAGCCACTACAGCTCAGTCATCAAACCTCTTTTTGAGTACTTATTCTGTGCCAGGTATTGTGCTATGCACTGGAGTACGGGGATAAAGAAAACATGGTCCCTGCCTTCAGGGAGTTCCCAGTCTAAAGAGAAACAGAGACAAGTAAATTGATCACAGTACACTGTAAGAGGTGCCACATTAAAAGAAGGCACCTGCTGCCATAGAGCACATCCAACAGCAAGAAAAGGAGGAAGCAGTGGAAGGTTAACAGATTGGATGGAAAGCATTATGAGGTAATGGCTGTGAGCCCTGGCTTGGGATTCTAGGCCTGGCTCCACCTCTGACTTGATGTGTGACTTGGAGAAAGGCCCTCAATCTTCCTAAACTTCAGATTTTGAATGAGGATATTTATAGTATCTACTTTACCAGATCACAATGAGGATTAAGTGAAATAATACCTGTAACGCACCTAGCTCAATTGTCTGGATCATGCCTGTCTTTTTGCAGGACCTGGCACCTAAGAGATGCTCAGAACAATAACAATAAAAATTTTGAGTAGGATGACCACACCCAGTTGCAAAGGCCAGCTCTATAATAACATTTTACAGTATCCAAAGGATATAGAGATCTTGGGCAGGGACTAGAGTGTGAAGGTAGGTGTGGCTGTCCAGTCCAGCAGGCTCTGGCAGCAGGAAGAAGCCCAGTTCATTCACCTAGACCTCAGGCCAGAACTTGAGCTGTGGATGAGAAGGATTGAGGAGTCAGACTCAGCACCTCAGAGGAGAAGTCAGGTATAGCAGGATCTAAGGCAAGATGTCAGGACCACAGTCAGACAGGCTTAGGCTGCTAATACTGATCAACTCTGACTTAGAAACCAGGTCAGGCCTGGGCCCACTCAAGCAAAGCAGCAGTGAATGCAGAAGTTGTGCCTGGCTAGGAACACAGAGGTGGAAGAGTGAATAATTAGCAGCTATTTGCCAAGTTCTTCCTGTATGTTCTCTGCAGTTCTTACCACAGCATAACTTACGGTAACATTAACTTCATGTTCCAGTTAAGAAAGCTTAAGACTCAGAAAACATAAACCGCTTGCCCAGAATCCCTCAGGTGGCAGTAGAGACAGGATTCGAATCCAGATCTGTCTGGGTGGAAAGCTTTGGGTGTTACCATCTTGTAACAGCTGCAGAGGAATCCAGCCCCACAGCCTGCCCTTTAGCTAGAGTACTCGTGCCGTGGGTGAACAGCGGGGCTGCTGGGCCTTCTCTCAGGCAACTCCTATCCAAACCAGCCCTGGGTTCCCACTGCTTTATAGAGAAAGGAAAACACACACAGGTGAGGCAAGGAACATGGGAACCCTAGAAATCCTCTGGCATCTTAACAGTGAGGAGCACTGTTAGAAAGGCTGAAAAACCTTGGGCAAGATACTTAACCTCTAGGCCTCAGTCTCCCCCCCTCTGTCAATGGTATAATCCTGCTACCTACCTCCTAATGTCGGTCATAAGGATTCAGTGAAGAAACTATAAAGGCCCAAGCACAGTGCTATGTGGATAGTAGGCACTCTACAAATACTGTTTCCACAGTGTTCTCTGGTGCCACCTGGCCAGATGGTTAATCCCTAAGAAAATAATTCTGGTTCCTACTATAAAGCCAGTGTTTTAGGAAAATGTAAATGCCTATATGGATTTCTTTAACCATGTGTAGCTGAAGAATAAAAATTTTAATGACTCCAATACTCACCTTCTTGCACTGGGAAGGGAGGCTTTATTTAATGCACACATGTAAAAAAAGTATAAGTGTATTTAGCTTTTATGAATAAGAATTACAGTGTGGCCAGAGTGGTTTGTGGGATTTTTGTTTGGTTTGGTTGCCTACTGAAAGCTTTTCTTTCAAGTTGAAGCCAGCCTTGTTTCGCAAATCATTTTGCTAAGGAGCACATTTTGGGTTTTTCATTTTGACCAAAAATACTTCCCATATGTGAAGAACATAAATGTGGCTTTCCAAAGAGCCCAAGAGAACAAAAGCTGGGAGAGGGAAGTGGAGAGGAAAAGACAAGGACAGCGGAATGGGTGACATGGTGCAGAGCGGCAGTAAATGACAGGACCCAATGCCAGAGTTTGCTGGAGTCCAAATGCAACAGCTAGAAGGGATGCCCTCGCTCAGGGAGACCCCAACTGGGTGGTTGGTCTTGCTCATCACACCACAGTCTATGTTGTTGCCAGTTGCACTGGGGAGCAGTGGGATAGAGAGTATGCGTTCCAAGGGGAGTGGTGACAATACCGTAGGGCATCCCTGGAAACACCCAGCTTTGAGGAGGCACCAGATCAGCAGGTAAGGGTAGCAAGCTGAGCATTAGAGTCTTAATGTTAAGGTGATCCTCTTTCTCACAGGCCAGAGGATAATCAGGTTATTCAGCTTTAAGTTTGTTGCCCTGTCACTGCCCTGGTTGCTCTTGTCGGAAACTGAGACTCTCAGGGCCTGTGTTCTCTGCACCTAAATAGTTCCCAACACATATGGGTGCTCAGTATATAAATAAATACACAAAGATGAGACATTTTTCTGCACAAAGAAGACAGGTAGAACTAAAAATATCTCAAAAATATCTCACTTGCAGATCAAACAATCTATGATATGTGTTAGCGAACCTTAATTTAAGCAACACTGAAAACTTTAAAATGTGACGTGGTCATTCAGCGTTAAGAAAATCATGCCTTATACCTAACGACTCGCTTTTAGTTTTTCATTGCGCATGTGTGCGTGCACACACACACACAACACCACACACCTCATTTTGGGTTGTACTTCAAGCTCAGAAACCTTTTGCAAATTTTCAGTGTTGTTACAGACCATTCCCCGTATGATCTCTTATGGGAAACCAATTGCATCGTAGTCCAGAAATACCCATTGTTCACCAGGGCTGCAGTACACATGCTTTCAGAATTCAAGGGCATAGTTACAAATAATTACCATCAAAGGATTTAAAATGAAGGACATTGTCGCTAAACAAAAACTAATGACCAAGCAGAGCTGTGTAATGTCATTATACTTAAGATGGGCCTTCTGATGAATTACAGAAGAATCTTTGTGCTGTCTCGTGTCTCCATAAATGCGCTTAACTGTTACTGACAGTAATAGGAGGAAGTCTTGAACATAAAAACCTTTTTTTTCCTTTTCTAGTTTCCACAGAGAGAACTTAAAAAGCAGTGCATTTTTAAAAAGGATGTTTCTCCCAGTACTTCTAAATATTTGACAATTATATAAAATTTATAAAACAAAAGTAACTTAAATAAAAACAAAGACTACTGCTAATAAATTAAGGTTTTCCAATTCATTATTAGCTCACCCATTAATCTTATGGTCAATCTCTATTCTGCACAGAAAATCATTTAAAATTACATATTAGAACAAATGCTTCTAAAGACCTAATTTTATTTGCTTAAGTCATACCTGAAGTCTTGATTAGAAGTGTTTCCTTATTAAAACCTAGGCTGAGCCTGGCTCCCTACTATACAATTTTTATACACTTGAGGTGGAAAATATTTTACTTATTATTGTCTGGTATTTAGGCAAAGTCAATAATGATGCCTTCCATTTGAATATTTCTTTGCAGTATCCACGTTGACTGCATGCGTGTAATCTCAGCTGCTCCTCGTAATAGATTGGTGAGGGGAGTCCTGACAAAGGGAGGGATCTCATTTTATAAAAACCACGGCTCCACGAGTTTAAGTTACTCGCCCAAGATTGGGTAGCTGGAACACAGAGGCAGGATCACTCCAATGCTTCTTCCTAAGTAATTCAATTAGCTTATATGTGCAGCAGAGGATGATTCATTAGTTAGCTAATTGCTCTCTCCTCTGTGGTCCCCCTCTTTAGAAGATGTATGAATATCTAGGAGGCCCCTTCTGATGCTCATTGGTTGATCAAAGTACTGCGTTATTTCTATGGGCAGCAGAGTGGTGAAGTGATAAAGGCTTGAGCCACGGAGTCACTGAGTCCTGCCTTCGGATCACAGCTTCACTGCTTACTAATGCACACAGTGTATGAACTCATGCAAGCTAGTTAACCTGTGAGTCTCTGTTCCTTATCTATAAGGTAAAAGAAATGAAAATCTGCCTCACGGCTGATGTGAGAAGTAAATGGGATGATGTTTTGAAGTGCCTGGCCCAGTGCCTGATATAAAATACAACTGCAGGGCTTCCCTGGTGGCGCAGTGGTTGAGAATCTGCCTGCCAATGCAGGGGACACGGGTTCGAGCCCTGGTCTGGGAGGATCCCACATGCCGCGGAGCAACTGGGCCCGTGAGCCACAATTACTGAGCCTGCACGTTTGGAGCCTGTGCTCCGCAACAAGAGAGGCCGCGACAGTGAGAGGCCCGCGCACCGCGATGAAGAGTGGCCCCCGCTTGCCACAACTAGAGAAAGCCCTCGCACAGAAACGAAGACCCAACACAGCCATAAATAAATAAATTAATTAATTAATTAAAAAAAAATAGAACTGCAACAAATATCAGTTTTTCTCCTCAACCCATCCATTTTTACATTATAACGTAAATGCGTTTTTCTAGAAGCGTCTGGAAGTGTTGTTTCCAGTAAAGTTGGATGACTTTATATCCATTTTCTATAGGTGAAAGTTCTATGTTCCATCCATAACAACCAACCAGTACTGGGCCCTTACTATGTCAAGAGTGCTGGAATAGTTCCCGTCAGTGCGTAAAGGGGCCAGCTGCAGGTTGCAGAGAAAGGCGACACACATAGAAAGAGATTTAACAAGCCCAGAAATGTCATACTAGATGCCCAATGCACACCACGGTTGATAGGTTCTACAAGAGGTCCAAGGATGTCAGTAATGCAGGCCTGTCTGGAAAGGCTCATCTGTAAGTGATGAAACATCCAGCCCTGCCTTTCTCAGCTCTGCTAAGCTCAGGTACTGAAGGTCTTTCACCCGAAGATTCAGCTCTGCTCCATCCCCAAGATAAGCCAGGCTGAGGCAGGCTGTGTACACCCAATTCAGACCAGCTGCAGCTCTTCCCCAGCCAGTGAGTCTGGAATTCGTCTTTCTGCCATTAGGCCCTAGGCACTGGGAACCTCACTAAATCACAGGCTTCTCCCCAAGGGACAAACATGTTTATCCAGTCTAGCATGACCCCTTGAAATTGCTCAATTCTTCTTATGCTAGGCACAAAGAAAGAAATGTTGAGTCCACTCACATGGTTCACTGCGTTATTCCTAAGCCATTTGTCAAAGTCCATGCCTCACATTATATTGCATTCCACATGTAATCCTCCTGAGCTCTGTTTACTTATTCTCTTATTTCTGACCTCGCTAATCCCTTCAAATTTGACTTTTGCAACTGTCTCCCTGGGTAGAACCTTGGCTCTCCTTCAACCGTAAGTTGGTTAAATTCACCTTCCTGCTACTCTGACTTATAAATTGTCTCTCCCATCCCACCTGGCCCCAGAAATCCCTCTCAAATTAAACCATATGGAAGGCTTATCTACCTGAACTCAGCAAACAGAAACTAGAGGTAAGCATCTGGCCCTCCAGTTTCCCTCCTGGGGCCAGAGTCCTGCTTGGATTTTAGGCGGTTTGATAGAACCCTGATACATATCTAGCACTTACGAGCTCTCTCCCCCAGGGCCAAATGCAGTTCCCTGTAATTCTCCAGCCACCAACCCAGGCCTTGCTTTTTTGCCCATACAGACCTCCCAGAGAGAATCCAAGGGACTCAAGCATGCTTTCTGGCAAGAAATTTCTATTGCGATGCCAGCTCCGCTGACATGAGTGATAGCCAGTGAAGATGTTCTCCGAGGGCTTCCCGTTCCTGATCTCTTATGGTTGAGTGGAATCTTGTAACCAGTTCTGTTTAATGAGCTGTGAGAAATGATGGGTGTGATTTATGGACCAAGTCTTTGTCAAGTGAGAATCCCCAGAGCTTTCTTTTCTCAATAACCAGCACTGTTCCAGAAAAAGGTTCTCCCTCCTCCTGGGCTCCAGAGTAAAGATGAGTCAGAGCAGAGCCCCCAACCAACCCACAGTGAACATGCAGCTTGAGTGAGACATAAGTTTTAAGGTTGTTTCTTCCCTCAGCATAATCTTTTCTACCCTTACTGATGTACCTCACAACTGATATACCTCAAACTATTAGCACCACCCTGACCCATATGAAGCTAAGTTTGCCATGATCTGAACATCAGGCTCAGTCTTGTTAAATTAATGCCCTTGGTCCCAGTCCTGAACAACCTTTCATGCTTCCTTTCCCCACTAGTGTGTGTTGAGTGCTCAATCTCCCGGGAAATCAGCAGGACACCCTCTTATTCTACTCCAGGGTTTCCCGAGAGAATGTTTGTCACTTGGGATGGTGCTGAGCTGCAAGTGATAATAACCCGAGAGTAGTTTATATAAGATTTTTATTTCCTTATTAAGAAATATGGAGACAGGCAGTCATCAAGTTGGCGTGTGGATTCAACAATTCCATCAAAGGTCCAAGCCCATTTTATCCTTCTGTTCCTCCCACCTCAGCCAGCTGGCTTTTGACCTTAGGTTTGTTACTTCCTGATTGCAAGATGCTGTCACTTTTAGAGGCATCTCATTTTTCACATAACAGCGTCCAGAGCATCCAGGACCTTCTCGCAATGCCACCTTTTTTGATCAAGGAAGAGCCTCCCAGCAGACTTCTCCTTAGGTCTCATTGGCCAGGTTCTGCATCACAGATCTGCCACTAGGGATTCTTAAGACTGGCTTAGAGAACTCAAGATGCACTGGGACTGGGCATATTGCCGTTCCAATGAAACCATTTTTCTGTTAGAAAAGGGGAGGAGGCAAGAGCTGTTGTGTAGGCAGCCAGCAGGGTTTGATCTACAGGGTTTGCCAGAATAATAGGTTTTCCTTGGAAAAGTGAGCCAGGGCCAACTAAGTAAGTTTGGGAAACACTGAGTTAAACAGGCTTTTGTTATTATAGGATATCTTAGAATAGTCTAAATATGGTATGTGCATTGTGAATCTCCTAGAGAGAGATAAGTTGTGGGACATCTTCCAGACTTATTCCATTTTTGTATCGAGCATTTTATTGCACTCATATAGAACCACTATAGTAATTTGAACCCAATGGACCAAGAATCCATAATGTTTTGACCTGAGTCATATGAATGTTTCTTTCATGTTATCTGTGAATAAGGTTTATTCAGCAAATTAATGGTTACTAAATGCAATTTGGTTGTTTCACCTAATTATAGAAACAAAATGCTATTTTCTACATGACTGTATCAATTTACTATATTCACTACTTTACTATATCAAATATTGTCTTACAAATGAATATTATTAATTATCAAGGTCTAAACTAGTCATTAAAAATAGGCTTAAAGAAGATTTTTATTTAGAAACACATTATAATAAATCTTTCAATTCAATTAAATTTTCCTTTCAGTTAAATTAAATTGTAGCTCTTGAAGCCCCATAGATCAAGCCATTGGGATAGCTAGTGTCAAATACTAGCTGAAAATTCAATCCTGCATTTCTTGGTGATCTTTTTAAATTTAGTATTTCTATTTATTCTAACTTTAAGTCTTCCTCCCCTCTATTATATATTCCAGGTAGGAACCTCTCTGGTCACACGCAGCAGCCTGAGGACATCTCACTCTTATCTCCCCTTCCTGTGCACACCCTAACCCTAAACACACATACATACCTACAACACAGACAACCTTAACATAGTGTTAGATCTTCGGCTAAAAAGAGCAGAAAGCTCTTTCCTTGAGACCAAGAAAATACCAATGGGAAATATATCTAACATTAGCTAGTTTGTGACACATGGAGTTTCTAATACTAAATTTCATGAGTTGCATTAAAATTGAGCTGATCTAAATTCCAATCTTGTATAGAAATTTTAATATCATCCTTTTGACAATAGGTTTCTAAGACTTTTGGTTTATTATACGTTAATGGCTTTAGAAGAAGTTTTGGCATATCCTAGAAGATTCTAAAAATACTTGTAACAGTTAAGAAGGATTTGAAGAAACTATACAGTTGAGTTATGTTAATAGCAAACATGTTTTGTTTTCTTTTTACAAATGTGCATTTTCCTTTTTGACATCGACATAGTAATTTTTAAAGTATAATTTCTGAAACATATGGCTTAGCTGTTCTACACAGGTGTTATATTGAGCTGGAGAACGTATTGTGCTTCTGTATATTCAAGCATATGTTTCAAACCTACTCTTCTTAAAACAAACACTTCATAGACTTCCTGCTATTTATATTAGAAACATATACTTGACCTTGATATCACCTGCTCCTTTTAATACAGGGTCTTGCCAGGAAACTTCTGGGAGCTTATGAAATCTACAGGAAATAAGTACAATGTTGATTTTATTCTAAAGGTGATTGAGTTGGTGAGGAAGTGGTTAAAAAAAACACCTTTATGACTGTAAATGTAGAATGAGATAACAATGTGTTACCCTTTTAAACCTTTACTTATCATTTTCCTCTCCTCACAAACTTTTGCATTTGTACTTAACTCAGTGTTCTAAAAATTATTGTTTCTCATACTACACTTTAATCACAGCTCTCGTTTTCAAATATATTATAGTTTATGTACCAATAAAAATAGCTAATAATGATAGTATCTTACACTGGATAAACTTGAAGAGTTTTCACTGGCCAAAACAGGGCAATTGTTGCATCAAAAAAAGAAACAACTATAATGGATTAATAGGTATATACCAATATATAAGCATCCATGAGTGGTCCCTAAATATGAACATGACTTAATTTATATTTATCCACTGGATAACTCTGCAGCATACTGCTCATCAAATCATATTTTTGCAAATAGATTCAGTCAAATCCTTCCACCCTGGACCTGAAATACAGGGTGATATTAAACTGAACTTGTCTCTTTTAGGAAAATGAAGGTCCATGTTCCTCATAAGAGAGGAAGAATAATAGGTTGTCTTCTCAAATCTGGAGAGCACAAAGGATCATAAGAGCGTCATCTGTATTAGACTTCTCCAGAGAAACAGAACCAACAGTGTGTATATATGTATACACATATATACATATATATATACACATATATATGTGTGTATATATATATATCTGTGTGTATGTGTGTGTCTGTGTGTGTAGATAGATAGATAGATACTTGTTATAAGGAATTGGCTCACAAAATTATGGAAGCTAAGATATCCCACAAGCTGCTGTCTATAAGCTGGAGACCCAGGAAATCCAGTGGTATATAAGTTCAGAGTCCAAAAGATCAGGAAGAGCCGATGATATAAATCCCAGTCCAAGGGCAGAAGACAATGTCCCACCTTAAGCAGTTAGGCAGAGAGAATTCTCCCTCCACCTTTTGGTTCTATTCAGACCATCAAAAGATTGGATGAGGCTCACCCACATTAGGGAGGGCAATCTGCTCTACTTAGTCTACAGATTCAAATGCTAATCTCATCCAGAAACACCCTCACAGACACACACAGAAATAATGTTTAACCAGATATTTGGATACCCCATGGCCCTGTCAAGTTGACACATGAAATTAACCATCGCACCATCCAACTTCAGATCTATGGTTCCTCTAACGTAGTGATTCTCACTCCCAATTGCATATTAGAAGAACCTGTTTGGGTTCCACCTCCAGATATTCTGACTGAATTGTTCTGAGATGTGGCCTGGCATTGGTATATTTGAAAATCTCTGCCAAGTAACTCTAAAGTGCAACTGGCATTAAGAACCACTGCAATCTAACTATAGCAGTAACTTCATTTTTTCTCTGGGAGAGAATAAGAGAGACTATCTTTCAGGAAATACACTTAAAAACACCATCACCAGCAATAACAAGCCACTAAATGCCAGACATGGCAGATCAGATAGTAATACTCACTTAATACTTTAAATAGCACTATAAGGGGCATATTACTATCCTGATTTTTGTGATAGTAAAATAATAAATGGTAAGTGAACTGAAGCAATAATAAATAATAATAATAATAATAAATGATAAATAAATAATAAATTACCAATAGTCACAGAGCCAGTAAATCGTGAAACCAGGACTCAAACTAACTCTGCATGCATGCAAAACCCATACTCTTCACAATATCACACTTCAGATACATTTACTTCCTGGATTCTTAGCTAAAAATAGGCTGCTGTCTAGGCTGAGTAGGTAACTTCTCAGTATTCAGCCTGTGGTGACAAACATTTTCACTATTTTTTATCAAAGAGCCACCTCTGGGGAAGTGAACGCTGCCGGGCTCACCTTTACAGGAGAGGGAAAGAAGGCATGTATGAGCCTGGCTTGAATGAGAGTGCACATGGTTGTTTAGAATCACTGCCTAATGGGATTGTTTTAAAATAAAGTATAGATTTTAAGTGCCGTGATCAATATTTGATAGCAATAAACTACCTCTTTCTGTAGAGAACTGAGAATTTCTATATAGGAATTGCTCTGGGGACTCAATTTGGTGGAAAGTAGGAGCTACCAGACTTCTCACAAAACTGCTTTTACAAAGCCCTTTCCATAAGAATGAGAAAACGTCAGCTGTCCAAGATCAAGGAATTGAAGGGGAAAACCAGTGGAAATTGTGGAAAAGCAAAAGCCCACTCACCCTAACAACGCTACTTGTCACTGCTGCTGTCTCTCAGACAGGCAAGGATGTTTATGGAACCATCCGACTGAGGCTAAAAGGAAGAGATTAGATACTCTGTGTCTTTATAATTAAATATTATTACTATTACTATCTTCCCTTAAAGAAATTTCTTGGATTTCCCATACATCTTCACCTCTTCCACTCTCAGAGTCTAGGTTCTAACTACATCTAAAAGCTTCCTAGCTAACTTCTTGCCTCTATCTGTCTTCCCTTTATCCTAGCCTGACTTGTTGCTACCAACCACATCATCAAGTCTCGCATTCTGTCTTTCATTTGGTTTCCTATTTTTAAGGGTAAACTGAAATAAAAGGAAGACCCTGGTAAGGTCCTAAGTGGGGGTGTGGAAGGAGAACCTTTCATCACTGTGGTGGGGTTGTGAGGAGCTGGGAGACAAATGCCAGAATGATCTTCTGGAAGGGATACCAAGGTCAAGGTAGGGCAGCCAGCCAAGCCAGGTTGTTATACGCAAGGGTGAGGTGAGGAATAAGTGTGAGAAATGGAGCCCAAATGAGGAAGAAGAGAGCAAGAACTCACGTGAGAGGCAGTCTAAATGAGTGCTGGAGACACAATGCTGATGATAGTAGCATCTTTTTGTATGAAGTCCCAGCATGACTAAGCCAGGTTTATTTAAAGGACCTGGAATGGTATGAATGTCCCTGCTCTGGCTCCAATACTCTGGCATACTTCTTTTTTTTTTCATTATTATTATTATTTTTAAATTTATTTATTTATTTTTGGCTGTGTTGGGTCTTCGTTGCTGCGAGTGGGCTTTCCCTAGTTGGGGCAAGAAGGGGCTACCCTTTGTTAAATGGTGTGCGGGCTTCTCATTGCGGTGGCTTCTCTTGTTGTGGACCACGGGCTCTGGGTGAGCGGGCTCAGGAGTTGTGGCTCGTGGGCTCTAGACCGCAGGCTCAGTAGTCGTGGTGCACGGGCTTATTTGCTCTGCGGCACGTGGGATCTTCCTGGACCAGGGCTCGAACCCGTGTCCCCTGCATTGGCAGGTGGATTCCTACCCACTGCACCACCACGGAAGTCCCACTGTGGCATACTTCTGAGCAGGGGAGCTCTTTGGCCCATATAACCCCTGATGGATCTATCATTGGGGCTGGCTGTTGTGTCACTGTGATTCTGAAACTTCCTCCTCCCATCAGATGTTTCCTATCTGTCTGGGACTGTCTGGAAAGCAGTGGTGCTTCAGTAATCCTAAACAGGCTCTCAGCAACACCTCCTTCTTCTAAACGTCACGATACCTGAAGCCCAGAATGGTTCACAGCACATTGACTATAATAGATACTTAGGAAAACAACCAGTGTAGCAATGGGAAACCTTGCCCCAGAGTTTCTGTCGGTCTGGAAAACAGGGAATTTCATCATGACCTTTGTTTTTGTCAGAATCTAATCAGGAAGTAGAAACCACCTGAGCATTCATAGTAGTGATTCCAAAACTGGTAAAGTTACACAGGTAACGGAGGAACTGAGAGCCAAAATGAGGACAGGGAGGCAACCCAAGAGTAATTGACAGAAGGAGGCCATTAAGACCCTAGGTTACAGGGACAGAGGAAGAGGTGGTACCACTGGCCTCTGGGCAAAAGCTGAGACCATGGCAGGACTGTTCATGGAGATGTAGCTGCTGCTGGAGTCATTGCCCCAGCCAGGGACTCCAATCTCCCACCCTCCAGTGTCTCACCGTTGCCTCCCATTGGCCATATTCAGCTGGAAACCATCAGAAGTGGGAGGCTGAGAAATGTATCCTGCAGGGGTCAGCCCTCTGCAAATACAGAGCAGAGTGGGGTTCCAGTGAAGAACCTACCTAAGGCAGCATGCCCCAGAGAGGCTAATCGCTCTTCACTATTAATCAAAATATTGATACAAGGCCCTCAGACATACTTCCATACCAGTATTGCTCCTTGCTTCACTCTCCACAATTCATACTTCTGCCATCTTTATGCCAACCTGCCCACTGTGCCTCATGGAACCCCCATTTCATTCATACTACTCTCTGCCCCGAACCTTTTCTCCAAACACTCTCTCTTTATGACTTTAATTGAATCGTGACTCTCTCTTAGCAAAAACCTTGTGTCATTCTTTCTGTCATTCAACAATGATACGTTGAATGAGAATTATATCAATGATAACTAACCTTGCACTGTTGTTTGTGTTTTATACATAGAAAGCCCTGCTGTTCTCGCGACCACCTTATCTTCCTTTTTATAGATGAGAACACTGAGACATGGAATACTTAAGAAACTTGCTCGTAACACAGCTCATAAGTGGCCAAGACAGGAATTAAATGTACAGCCAGGCTCTAGAACCAAAGTCTTGTCCAGCATACAGCCCTGTTCTAGGAATGGACATATAGTAGTGATCACTACAGAATGATTCCTGCTAACAGAGTTCAGTGGGAGAAGATATTTTTAACTTCTCATTTTGAAATAATTTTAGTTTTACAGAACAATTGCAAACAGTATAGAGAGTTCCTATATATGCTTCCTGCGTCTCCCCTAGTGTTAATGTGTAACACAATCAAAGCATATTTATCACTAAGCATTAACGTTGGTACGATACTCCTAACTGAACTACAGACTTTAACAGACTTTACCAGCTTTTCCACTAATGTTTTTGTTCCAGGATTCCATGCAGGACACCACATTGCATTTAGTCAGCATGTATCCCTACTCTCCTCCAAACTGTGCCGGTTTCTCAGACTTCCTTTGTTTTTTATGACCTTGACACTCTTGAAAATTACCAGTTAGGTAATATGGGTTTGTCTGATATTTTCTCACAATAAACTGGAGTTATGGATTTTTTGGATGAATAATCTAAAGGTGGAGTGCCCTTCTCATCACATTGTGTCAAGGATACATGCTATAAACATGACTTATCACCGGTGATGTTAACCTTAATCATTTAGTGAAGGTGGTGTATGCCATATTTCTTTACTGTAAAATTACTATTTTTACAGTAACTGCTTTCATATTCTATTAGTTAGAAGGGAGTTGACTCAGCCTAGCCTACACTCCAGGGGAGAGGAATTAAGCTCTACCTCCTGGAGGGAGAGCAACTGCTCTTATTATTTGTAATTCTTCTGTAAGAAACATTTGTCTCTTCTCCTCCAATTATTTATTTATTTATTCAATCATGTATATCATTATGGATTTGTAGATGTTTGTTTTATTCTTTAGGTTATAATCCAATACTATCATTATTTATTTTGTTGCTCAACCTGTTCCAGCTTTGGCCACTGGGAGCTCTTTCAGGTTGACTGCCATGTGCTTTTCACATATCACCATTTTTTAAAGCACTTCCTTGCTCTCTGTCACTGCGAGATGCTCTAGGCTCATCTTGCATTCTCTCTGCCCCTAGAATCAGTCATCTCTCCAGGGAGCCCTAGCTCCTTTTATTGGAGAATGATGTTAGAAACCAAGATCTGGGTGCTAGATGTGCTTCTAGGCCGTCTCGGTGCTAGAAAATATACGTATGTATGTATACTACCCCATGTATATACATAGAAGAAGAATTTAAGTAAATAAAAGCACAAATAGGTTGTTAAATAAATTAACTATGAAGAAAAACGCCACATTCTGTGTAAAAGAATTATAGATGTGATTTAATACAAATGGGGCGAGGCAGTGATCAGTGTGGTCTTCTTTGTAGCAGGAATACTTAAGCCAAAATCTTTTATATGAGTAGGAATTAGCCAGGCTAAAGGGCAAGGAGAGAGCATTTCAGGCAGAAGGAGCAGCCTCTGAAGAAGCACTTAGTAGGACGAGCTCAATGCATTTGAAGAATTGGAAGGGATCCGTCATGGTGAGAGCAGAGTGATCCAAGGGAAATGCGACTGCAAATGGGCAGAGGTGGGATCATGTAGGGCCTTGAAGCCCATGGTAAGAATCTCCTTTTATCATGAATGCAATGGGTTGCCACTGAAAGGTGTTAAATAGGGGAGGGAGTACATCCTACTTCACATAGAAATGTAGGGTTATGTGAAGTGGGAACCTCCCCAACTGCCTCAGCTCTCCTTTCCCACCTATTAGCTTTTCTCTGCTGGCGCCCATCCCCAGGAAGCCATATCACTCTGGTCCACACAACAGTCTTATCTTTCCAATTTGTTTTGGATTTCACCAAGGCCATATCTATAAAATGTACTCATGTGAGGGATATGTGTATACTTTTATTGTAAAGTGTGCTCTCATTTACATTATTTATGTAAAGCCTTTTCTAAGAACAGATTTGAATCCAAAGCCTCACAGAACTCCAGGCTCTGCTAAATAGTATGAATAATGTTTCCTTCTTTTCCTCAGTTGCTAAGAAGTTCATGACTACATATGATACGCACTCAGTTGTATTTTCCTGTTAATTCCTGATAAAAATTTTTCTCCTTTCCTCTTTTACTGATTGGTTGTTTTTAGTGACTGTTCGGATTGTTTATTTTATTATACCTGTACTTTTGTTGTAAATAAATTGAAGACCTTTTTTGAAATGAGGACAGTTACAATTTATTTTAAAAATTAACAAAGAAATAAGAAGCCCATCCTATCACTGGATGAGCCCATCCTACAACTGGATGCTGGAATTTTCTCTTTGGCAACCCAACCAGCCTCAGCCTGAGGATTTCAGTAATGTGGAGGTCCTGAGTTGCTCTGTCTCTCTGAACAGCTCTAATTACTGCAGAGTTATTGATGTTTATTCATTGTTGGGCCAAATGAATTAACAATGGTCTGTTGTTTTTGTTAAATAATGAAGCACTGGTTGTTTAAAAATGTTCATGGTGCCTTACATAAAAACTAAAGCATTACTAAACTTAAAATACCTTAAGAAAACAATTTGTTTATTAAAATCATAGATTTAAAAATGCATGGATCAAATGTAACTATTAAAATGAAAATAGTAGGTTCTATATCATCTATAGAGTAGTATTGCTGGAATGCAATAAAGACAAACAATTATCCCCAGAGGAACACTATTACAATCATTGCTTAATTACGGTTTATTTTTCCTTTCCTCTTGTGATAATTACTTGCTCCTTCAGACTAAGAGATACTGACATTTCACTAACAGCATGATTGTTTTTATTCCACATACCCCGTGGTTTCCTCTCATTTTAGTCCTAAGACAATGTGTTCAATTATTTGCAGGTTCTAAATTTGTTTTAATGGTGTCTGTGTTTATTTAGATTAATGACTCTCTACTTTCAAAAATTAGAACAATTTTATTTTGATATTTTACAAATATATTGAGTGCCAGTTGACTTGTTAAGGAATTCTCAGTCCTCATACCATATAAAAACTTAAGTTTGAAAGTCAAGCCAGAAAAGCCTCGAGACTTGGAGTTGCAAGACTTGGATTTGAATGACAGCTCTATCACATACTAGCTGTATGTGAACTTAGATGAATCAATTAATCCCTCTGAGTTTTTCTTTTCTTATTTTTAAGATAGAGTTGGTAGTCATCCCTCTATCCAACCCACTAGGCTGTTATGAGGTTCCAATGGAATAATGTCTGGAAAACTGTTCACTTTGTACACCATAAAGTTCTTGTCAAGGATCAGTCATAGTAAGTGTATTCATTCAATTCAAAAACATTTGCTAAGTACACACTATGCTCCAGCCCCGGTGCTCGTGCCAGAAGTGTAGAGATGTTTGAATAGAAGATTATGATGATGATGATGATGACAAAGTTTCATAGAGTTAAATATGTACACAATATTTCTTATGTCTATGAAACAACATCGGAACGTTATAATGGAGTTAGGATATTTCCTCCTGTTAAATCTTTTAAATTTATGTTCTACTCACTCTGGAAGCAATAATTTTATTGTAACTTTGTCATAGATATTATATGCTGAGTGTTAACAATTAATATAGCTGAGAATCTGGATTTGCAAAGGATATAATTTATGATTCTATTTCTAGTACGAAAGTCAGAAACTGATTAATTTTTTATTAAACTGGTGAATTTTAACAGGCTTTATGCTTAGTTCTCAGCGTTGTCCCTGATCAACTCTTTCTATTTCGGACTGACAGTGGGCCCAGGTCAAGTTACGAGACAAACTGTCACAGAAAAAAGACTTTTGTGACCGTCTGTATCACCTATTTTTCAGGAGTTTATTTCAGAGTGCAGAAACGGCATTAGGACTCCAAGAGTAAGAGAAATGTGAGCTGTAGTTACAACAGGGCAACAAGGAACTGAAATTCCTGCAGGAACAGCAAGAGACAAATTGATATGCCGAGTTCAAAAATCAGTCATCAAATACCGATGGACCATTTACCATGTACAGAGCACTAGTGACAGGGATACAGCGGTGAATACAGACCTGCTACCCTGCTCATGAAGTTTAGAGAAATGAGGAAGAGTCAAGAAGAGTTAGGCGGAAAAAACAGTATTTGGGAAGACTTGGAGGAAGAAAGAAGTATGACACCTGTAAGTTACTCTTAGGGCTTGGAGGACATGTTCTGATTTGTTCTGTATATCTGTGTATCGCTCCCAATGTCTGGTATTGTGTTGTACACACAGAGACGAACAGCAGATATTTTAAAATCAGCAATAAATGATGAACACTAATGACTATGGCATCACTGGATCAGCTGGCCCTCCCAGAGCTGGTGTAGCTCTGAATGCCAGAACATTAGTATCTCCACTGGTAGAGTATGAACCATGATATCCACTATACAGGATGATATGGAAAAATAATGAGGTAATATATGAGAAAGTAATTTTTTAAATGTGAAAACATCATCAATGTGTTCATTGTTCATCTTTGAAACAAATAGAGGAGTAGTAAGAACATGGAAAAGAAGAACTTCCAGGAAGATTCTACATTGGAAGGGGTCAGAATCCTGAACACTTTCTTAGTTTTAGTTTCAAACGTATCAAAGAACAGACTGTATCTGAATCAGAAATAGCCACATCTGTGTCAATCTGTGGACTTGGGGGAGAAAGAGAAAGTGCTCAGGCTGTCAGTGGAGTAAAAGACTAATCATTCCTTATGATCAAAGCTCACAGGCCAGTGAACCTGAGTTTCACACAGCAGAGTAGAAGGTGAACAATTTGATTAAAGAACATATTAATGATGGCAATCAGCAAGTTTGGGTAGATCCTCCACAGACTCAAACTCCTTGTGTTTATATATTTATATACCTACAGACAGATACGTGCATTACTATGAAACTTGTTAAAGCTTTGTTTGGAGGTTATGAAATGATATACCTGAAAACACATTATAATATACCAATACATATAGAACTCTAAGAAACTGCTATTATCTGTACTATTTTGATTCCAGTGCCATTACAAACTTATGGGCAAGGCTTCTTAATAATGGTCCTTTGGGAACTTTCACTAAATGGTCTTGAACGAAATCCAAATCTCAAATTGCTTAAACAAATTCCACTGTCTTCTGAATGGTGCAGTCGTGCTGCTTTAGGATGTGAGATAATGTTATTGTGACCCGGCAGCTTTAGCAGAGCTAACTCTATTAATAAGGCCAAATAGTCCTTTATCTAGGATGATAAAAACAAATAGCAAGCAACTTTTTAAAATAACCATTGGGATATCCTTGGAATAATGCCACACATTTGAGTCTGAAGAAGAAAAATTAATTATTTGGAGAGGGAGTGCACTCCCATATTGCTCATCTTGCCTTTTACTTAAGTATGGGAAGCGGTCAGACTATAATGATGCGCATCACATACAGTGAGCTTAAGTAAAAGGCCCTCAGGATGTCTGTGATTAAACATAAAAGCTACTCTCTCCATGCTGTATAAATAAATAAATTAAATTAAATTTAAAAAAAAAGAAGCTACTCTCTCCATAGGGCATTTCCATATTATAGATCCTGTAGATTTATCGGTTAATTTACTGGTCATATTATACCAGGCATAGCAAATAGGTTTCAACTCCCCTGCCCATATTAATTGATGGGTAGTGGCTGCTGGGGGTAGTTTGTTGAAAAAGGCTGTGATGATAAAGCCAACTCTGAAGCAAAGATCATGGATGTGTGTGTGATTGAGGGTGGAGGTGAGGGTTAGCGGTCCCTATACAGTGGTAGTCTGTATTAGGAGAAAGGCTGATCAAGCATAGGCCAAAGGTTACACAGATACTAGCTACTCATTTATTCATTTGTTTATCCTTCACCTCTTCAAAAAAGACACAGAAGAGAATATCTGTAATATAAAAAGATTTTAAAACTCAGGGCAAAAGGAAAGTAAGATCAAAACGGTAAGTGAAGGCCACTGAGAAATGCAAGCCACAAAATCCTGCACACTTAGCAATGGGGGCTTAACATTTGACTCTGAATTTCTTAACAGCCAAATTAAATATGGAAGTCATAATCATTTACAAGATTCACATTGTCAAAAATATAAGGTTGGTCATGTAATGTAAAGTGTAAGACAGACATTTTGGTATAAAAGAATAGGTGCGGAACTAGAAGACGTGAATTTAAATCCAAAGGCTGCCACTTAGTAGCCACGTGACCTTCAGCAAGTTGTTTAAACTTGACTGCCTCAGTGTCGTCATTTGTAAAATTTGGATAATAATGCTGCTTCATGAATTGCTCTGAAGTTAAATTATGAAGTGAGCATGCTCTTTGTTTTTCATTTGGTCACCTAGATCCATGCCCCTCTTTGTTTTTCATTTGGTCACCTAGATCCATGCCCCTCACTTCTCTGCCCTGCAGACTGCATCAGCCAGGCTCCCTTTGCCCTCTGGCTTCCTGTTCAGTTCAGCCAACAAGGAGTAACCTCTCCCCACCTCTTCAATGCCGAGAGTCTAATGGTAGCTGGTCCCTATATGACTGTAGCCCTTATGGGCAGCAGCCTTCCAGAGCACCAGCTCTCACCAAGCTCCATGATACTGTGGCCTCCCCTTGCTTCTTTAGGCCTAAAGAGTAACAGCTACTTGACGTTGCTATCTCTGGGTGCCTCAGGATCACTTTTTGGTCTCCCCAACTCCATTGATACTTCTGTAAACTGCCTCTGCATTTAATTCTCATCAGAATCCAATGTGAGCATGTTTTCTGTTTCTGGCCACGGCCCTGACTGAGACAATGAATATTTATAACAAATGGGAGGGAGATGGGAATAGAGTCGATTTTTGAGCCCCTACTACAGCCAAGCAGAGAACCAGTCACTGTTTATCACAGATATTCAATAAATGCTGATAAATCTGAAGTAAGGGGTCTGAGACAGGATAAGGGAGAACAGATTTCACCAGAATTTGAGACACAGGACTCAGATCCTTTCCATCAGATGACCTCCTTTCTCCAATATGGAATGTCAATAGAAGAAAGAGAAAGAATCAGGATTAATCGGCCCGTTTAGCCTGAGCAACAACAACAAAATGCTAGCATTTATGAAGATGTAAAATCCTGTTCTAGGTTTCAAAAAACATTCAAAGGGAAATGGTGCAGCAGAGAGCGAGTACGTGAATTTTCTTTGTGCCATTTTAGGTACCTGGGGGAAGAGTGGAGGTGAGTGGGCATAATAGAATTAATGGAATGCGTACTGTGCTCTTGTGCCATTCCATTTTGGAACGATTTATGATTTTCCAAGGATGTGCTATCAGAACGGAAGTATTTTGCCTCCTTTTCACACAAAAAAAGATACTTTAAGAATCACAAATAAAAGAGAAAGTAACAAGAACCCATGAACTATGTTCCGGCCCAGGGACAACCAAAGGTTTGTGGGCACCCAGCAGATTCTGCTGTTGTCCCTAGAAACCACCAAAGGCAGGTAATTCCAAGTACTTCCCTACTGAAGCATCCGACATGTTACTGCGGTCAGGAGAGGCTCACATCCTCAGATCCTCTTTATTGATAGAGATCTATTTTTTTCTCTGTTGACACACATTTTTACAGGAGGGCAGAGATGTCTTAGATCTTTTGTGCACAAGTTGTCCCCATAACCAAAAAGACAGACCTTGTACAAAATAACCACAGCGCAGGGGAGAACTCACAAACAAAGAAAAAGAAGCATAAAGTGAAATGTTTTGCTTTTCTTTTCGCCATTTTCATCCTGTTTTGATTTCCAACATGTGCAAATCGTTCTGTTGCTATAAAACTTATTAAATGAAGTAAAAGAGCAAAGACCAAAAATGTAATAATGAAATGAAGTTTTAATCCCTTACAGTTTTTTGGCATCATCAGCTTGATTATATTTGATATACACTGAAGGGTTTTGAGTTTTAGATGGAACTTTTCTTAAAACTGTTCATGCGTCCCAGATGTGACCTAGTTTCGTTCTGGGAAATGGATGCTGAGTGTTGCACAGGCAAGTCAAGCAGGCATGGCTATTTTAGGAGCCATTAATGTAGTATATTTACAGGAACCAAATATGTGACTCCAGCTGGCCCGTGAAAAACCTTCATTGAGCATGTACTATGTGCTGAGCACAGAACTGTAAACACAAAGGACCAGTCCTGATCTTGAGGAGCTCAGAAACCAGGTAACAAACATGTTATATGGTAAAAGAAAACACATGTAAAAATAAAGCCAAGGCATAAGGTGTGCAAATGTCAGAAGCTGGAAGAAGGTAGAGAAGCGTTCCGTAATATGTAGGCAATTTTTTTTTGTCTTAGGAGAGTTAAGGGAATGCTTCACAGAGGAGGTAGAATCAGAACAAATTCTAAAGTTTTAGTTCCAGCTGGGAAATTCTCTTCATTTAGGTCATGACTTACTTATGAACAAATGAATTTATGGTCCACTTGGATTGACAAGAAAACAGATGGAAAAAGCCTAGGATAAGGCTGGGCATAAAATAAGAATCATTAAGTGCTTTATCTCTTCTCCAGTATTATTTTAATTGAGGTAAAATTCGCATAACATAAAATTCATCCTTTTCATCATTTTAAACTGTACAGTTCAGTGGTGTTTATAAATTCACAATGTTTTACAAGCATTACCACTATCTAATCCTACAGTATCTTCATTATCCTACAAAGAAAGGCTGTGCCCACTGAGCAGTCACTGGGCCTTCCCCTTCCCCTCCAGCACCTGGCAACCACTAATCTGCTTTCTGTTCCCATGGATTTGTCTGTTCTGGACATTTCATATAAATACAGTCATAGAATATGTGGCCTTTGTGTCTGGCTTCCTTCACTTAGCAAAGCGTTTTCAAGGTTCATCTAAGTAGTAACATGAATCAGTACTTCATTCCTTTTTATGGCTAAATAACATTCATGGTACACAAATACCACATTTTGTTTATCCATTTATCAGTTGGTGGACACTGAGTTGTTACTACCTTTTGGCTGTTGTGAATAGTGTTGCTATGAACATTCACATACAAGTCTTCATTTAAACACCTGTTTTAAATTTTTCTGGGTACATATCTATAAATGGAATTGCTGGGTCTTATGCTAACTCAATATTTAACTTTTTGAGCAACTACCAAGCTGCGTTTTCCATTGTGGATGCACCATTTTACATTATTACCAGCAATGTATAGGTGTTTTAATTTCTTCACACCTCACAGACACTTGTTATTTTCTGTTTGTTTGTTTGTTTGGTTTGGTTTGGTTTGGTTTGATTCAGTTTGGTTTGGTTTGGTTTGGTTTTGCTTGTAGCCACCCCAGTGGGGGTGAAGTGGTATCTCATTGTGGTTTTCATTTGTATTTCCCTAGTGACTGATGATTTTGAGCATCTTTATATGTGCTTATTGACCATTAAAATACCTTCTTTGGAAAAAGTCTATTCAGATCCTTTGCCCATTTTTAAATTGGATTGTTTGATCTTCTTGTTGTTGCATTGTAAGTTATTTATATATTCTGCAGACAAGTCTCTTAACAGATAGATGATATGCAAATATTTTCTCCCATTCTGTAGTCGTTTTTATTTAAATGACAGTGTCCTTTGATGAACAAAAGTGCTCTTTTAAATTTTTATAAAGACCAAGTTATCTATTTTTTTTTTCTTTTGTTGCCTATGATTTTGATATCATGTTTAAGAAACCATTGCCTAATCCAAGGTCATGAAGATGTACACCTGTGTTTCCTTCCAAGAGTTGTAGAGTTTTAGCTCTTACATTTAGGTCTTTTGATTCATTTTGAATTAATTTTTGTATATGGTTGAGGTAGATATCCAAATTCCTTCTTTTGTTTGTGGATATACAGTTGTCCCAGTACCATTTGTTGAAAAGACTATTCTTTCCCCCATTGAATGTTCTTGGTACCTTATAGATGTCTGGGTTTATTCCTGGATTCTGAATTATATTCCATTGATCTATATGTGTGTCCTCATGCCAGCACCACAGTGTTTTGATTACTGTAGCTTTGTAGTAAGTTTTGAAATAGAGAAGTATGAAGAATTTTGTTCTTTTTCAAGATTTTGGATATTTGGTATCCCTTGCAATTACATGCAAGGGATGTAATCAGCTTGTCCATTCTTCACAAAGGCAGTTAGAATTTTGATAGAGATTGCATTGAATCTGTAGATCAATTTGAGGAGTATTGCCTCTTAACAATATTAAGTCTTCCAATCTATGAACATGGAATGCCTTTCCATTTATTTAGGTCTTCTTTAATTTCTTTGAGCAATGTTTTGTTGTCTTCTGTGTACGAGTCTTACTCCTCCTTAGTTAAATTTATTACTATTTTATTCATTTTGATTTTAAATGGAATTGTTCTGTTTTTTTCAGATTGCTCATTGCTGGTGTATAGAAATATTACTATAAGGTTTTTATATGTTGATCTTGTTTCCTGCAACTTTGCTGAATTCCTTTATTAGCTCTGTGATATATATATATATGTGTGTGTGTGTGTGTGTGTGTGTGTGTGTGTGTATGGGTATGTATACATATATGTAAATTGTATATATATTCATATCATCTGTGAATACAGATAGTTTTGCCTGGTCCTTTTCAATTTGGAGGCCTTTTCTTTCTTTTTCTGGACTTGTTGCCCTGGCTAGAGCTTTCAGTATCACGTTGAATAGAAGTGACAAAAGCGGACATTCTCATCTTATTTCTGTTCTTGGGGGGAAAGCTTTCATTCTTTCACACTGAATGGGGTTTTTATACATGGCTTTTATCATGTTGAGGAAGTTGCCTTTTACTCCTAGTTTTCTGAATAATTTTATCATGAAAGATTGTTGAATTTTTAACTTTGTCAAATGCCTTTTCTGCATGAATTGAAATGACTGTGAGGGTTTTTTTCTTTTTTTTTCTAATATGATGTAATATATTGATTGCTTTTCATATGTTAAACCACCCTTGCATTCCTGGGATAAAAATCACACTTTGTTATGGGGTGTAATCCTTTTAATATGCTCTTGGATTTGTTTTGATGATATTTTGATGAGGAGTTTTGCATCTATATTCATAAGGGATATTGGCCTATAGTTTTCTTTTCTTGTAATGTCTTTGTTTGGTTTTGATATCAGAGTAATACTGACCTCATAGAATGAGTTAGGAAGTGTTCCCTCCTCTTCTGTTTTTTGGAAGAGTTTGAGAAGGATTGGTGTTATTTCTTGAAACACTTGGTAGACTCTACCAGTGAAGCCACGCAGTCCTGAGTTGTTCTTTTTTGGAGGCTTTTGATTATTTATTTATTTTTTTAAAATTTTATTTATTTATTTATTTATTTATTTATGGCTGTGTTGGGTCTTCGTTTCTGTGCAAGGGCTCTCTCTAGTTGCGGCAAGCGGGGGCCACTGCTCATCGCGGTGCACGGGCCTCTCACTATCGCGGCCTCCCTTGTTGTGGAGCACAGGCTCCAGACGCGCAGGCTCAGCAATTGTGGCTCACGGGCCTAGTTGGTCCGCGGCATGTGGGATCCTCCCAGACCAGGGCCCGAGCCCGTGTACCCTGCATTGGCAGGCAGATTCTCAACCACTGCGCCACCCGGGAAGCCCCGAGGCTTTTGATTATTGATCAAAATAATTAGGTCTATTCAGATTTTCTGTTTCTTCTTGATTCAGTTTTGGTAGTTTGT
Organism: Balaenoptera acutorostrata; assembly: GCF_949987535.1. NCBI lineage: Eukaryota > Metazoa > Chordata > Mammalia > Artiodactyla > Balaenopteridae > Balaenoptera > Balaenoptera acutorostrata. The sequence goes on from NC_080064.1 coordinate 51,257,259, forward strand.
GTGTTTTGAGTAATTGATCATTTCATCTAGATTATCTAATTTGTTGATACACAAATGTTTACAGCATTCTCTTATAACCATTTTTATTTCTATAAGGTCAACAGTAAACCCCCATTTCATTTTTTATTTTAGTGACTTGAATCTTTTTTCTTGATTAGTAGATCTAAAGGTTTGGTAATTTTGTTGATCTTTTCAAAGAACCAGCTTTTATTTCATTTATCCTATTTTTCTATTTTCTATTTCATTTATCTCTACTCAAATCTTCATTATTTCTTTCCTTCTACTTGCTTTGGATTTAGTTTGCTAGTTTGGATTTTTCTTTGCTAGTTTCTTAGGAAGTTTAGATTATTGATATAAGGTTTTTCTTTTTTCTTAATGTAGACATGGTAGAACCATAAATTTCCCTCCAAGAACTGCTTTAACTGCATCCCATAAGTGTTGGTGTGTTGTGTTTTCTTTTTCATTCATCTCACGGTATCTTCTAATTTCTTGTGATTTCTTTTTTGACCCATTGGTTGAGAGTGTGTTGTTTAATTTCCACATATTTGTGAATTTGGCAGTTCTCCTGTTTGTTATCTTCCTCCCTGCCTCCTTCCCTCTCTTCTTTCCTTCCATTTCTTCCTTCCTTCCTTCCTCCCTTCCTTCCTTCCCTTCTTTCTTTTCCTTTCTTTCTTTCTTTCTTTCTTTCTTTCTTTCTTTCTTTCTTTCTTCTGTCTTTAAAAAGGTTTTTGTGTGTGTGTGTGTGTTGAAGAGCACTAAACATGAGATCTACTCTGTTAACAAACTTTAAGTGTACAATACAGTATTATTATAGGTTAACTATAGGCAGAATGTTGTACAGCAGATCTCTAGAAGTTTTTCATGTGACATAACTGAAACTTTATACCTCTTGAACAGTGCCACCCCATTTTCCCTCCCTCCAGCCCCTGGCAACCACAATTCTATTCTCTGTTTCTATGAGATTGACAGTTTTGGATACCTCATATAGGTGAAATCAGGCAGCATTTATTTTTCCATGACTGGGTTACTTCACTTAGCATAGTGTCCTCCAGGTTTATCCATGTTGTCACATATGGCAGGATTTCCTTCTTTTTTAAGGCTGAACAATATTCCATTGTATGTATATACCACATTTTCTTTATTCATTCATTTGTTAATGGATATTTAGGTTGTTTCTATATGTTGGTTATTGTCAATAATGCTTCAATGAACATGGGAATGCATATATCTTGTAGAGATCCTGATTCCAATTCTTTTGGATATATACCTCAAAGTAGGATTGCTAGATCATATGGTAAGTCTAATTTTAATTGTTTGAAGAAACCCCATACTGTTTTCCATAGAGGCTTCACCCTTTTACATTTTACATCTACCAAAAGTGTACATGGGTTCCAATTTCTCCACATCCTCACCAACACCTGTTACCTTTTAAATATATATATAATAGCTATCCTAACAGGTGTGAGTGATATCTAATTGTGGTTTTGATTTGCATTTCCCTGGTGATTAGTGATGCTGAGCATCTTTTCATATACCTATTGGCCACTTGTGTGTCTTTAGAGAAATGTTAATTCAAGTTCTTTGCCCATTTTTTAATCTTTTTTTGTTTTTTGTTTTTTTGGCTGTTGAGTTGTAGGGGTTCCTTATATACTTTGGATATTAATCTTTTATAAGATATATGGTTTTAAAATATTTTTTCCCACTCTTAGTTTGTCTGTTCATTCTGTTGATTGTTTCCTTCACTGTGCAGATTTTTAGTGTAATTACATATGTAATTTAGCTTTTGTTGCTTGTGCTTTTTGGTGTGTTATGCAAGAATCATTGCCAAACCCAATGTCATGAGCATTTCTTCTATGTTTTCTTCTGGACTTTTATAGTGATTTCTCATTTTATTTCATGGTGGTCAGAAAAAATGTTTTGTATGGTTTCAGCCTTTTTAAATGTATTGAAATTTATTTTGTGGCCTAACATATGGTCTTTCCTGGAGAATGTTCCATATGCACTTGAGAAAAAAGTGTATTCTGCTGCCGTTGGGTGGTGTGTTCTATATATGTCTCTTAGATCCAGTTGGTTTATAATGTTATTCAAGTCTTCTGTTTTCTTGCTGATTTCTGTGTAGTTGTTCTATCCATTATTGAAAGTGGGGTATGTATATATATAACGTCCTACTATTACTGTTCAGCCCTTTAATTGTTAGTTTTTGCTTCATATATTTGGGGGCTGTTTATGTGTCTATACTTAATATATCTTCTTGATGGATTATGCTTTTATCACTATGTAATAACCTTTTTGTCTTTTATAACAATTTTCCTTAAACTCTATTTTGTCTGATATTAATATAGACAATCCAGCATATTTTGATTAGTGTCTGCATGGAATATTTTTTCACATCTCTTAATTTTCAACCTAGCTTACCTTTGAATCTAAAGAGAGTCTCTTGTAGATATAGTATGGTTGAATCATGTTTTTTAATCCATTCTGCCATTTTTTTGCCTTTTGATTGAGGTTTTAATTTCATTTACCTGTAATGTAATTACAGATAAGGAAGGACTTCTATTTTGTATAGGCTGTTTATATGTCTTATATCTTTTCTTGTTCCTCAATTCCTCCATTACTGTCTTCTTTCGTGTTCAATATGTATTTTTTAGTATTCCATTTGGATTCCTTTCTCATTTTTTCCTACACATTTTTAAGTTATTTTCTTAGTGGTTGCCCTAGAGATCACAATTAGCATTTTAATTCATAACAATTTAGTTTGAATTAGTATCAGCTTAGCTTCAGTTATGTATAAAATGTTTGTTCCTGTACAATTCCATCCCTCCCTTTATGTTATTGTCACAAATTACTTTTTATACTTTGTGTACCCATCAAAATAGACTTATAATTATTATTTTATGCCATTTTCTTTAAATCATATAGGAAAAACAAGTAGTTACAAAGTAAAAATACATTAATATTGACTTTTTATTTACCTATGTAGTTACCATTATTGCTCCTCTTGTGTTTTTTCCTTTCCCTTCTCCCTCTCTTCATTTGTTCCATTGTTCCTTTGCCCCTTCTTTCCTTGTTTCTTATTTTCATTTCTAAAACATTGGTAGAAAAAAGAGAAAGTTGTATTTTATTATTATTTTAAATTGGGAAGCTTATAATGTCCTTGGTAATTAATCATTTCTCTTGTCTTTGACACTCACATGGTGTGTTACAAAATTGATTTGCCTTTTTTTATAGGCAAGTTCAGCATCCCCAATTAGATGGCAAGCATAGTAAGGGGTAGACACTCTGCCGTATACTTTTGCACATTTCCAGTGTCAAAGGAAATGTTCTGTCTATAGAAGATACTTAATAGGTGGTTGTTGATGTCCTAGATATCCTGCCTCCTTCCTTCAGGTACGCAAGCTATTATTATCCCCATTTACAGTGAGAAAACTGAGAACCAAGAGAGTTCAGAAACTTGACCATGGCAATAATAAGAAGGGTAGAAAAGCATGTTCTTCTGGGCTTTGTACGTGACATTGTTTTTCAGGCAACTTGCCTCAGTTATCTCTGACAAGCCTACAACAAGCTTTCCCACCACTAGCACCAACTTGTGGCAACAGGCAGTACTTGTAATGAATAATCCAACTGAGACAGCATTCAGTTTGAGATGCCTATCTGTTCTTTTTGAATCAACACTGAAAGCAAATGAAATAAAATTATTTCCCACAGACTTCCTGAGCAGTAGAGAGAAATGTTTGAACCTTATTCTCAACTGAAGGACAATACTTGTGAGGGTAGCTCTGCATGCAAGTCACAATGAACAACTTCAAGTGGAGCAGGGAAAGCAGCATGACCATAGTTTGCTATTCTCGAGACTTGAAGTGGGTGGTACTTGTCCTTTTAGCTCACAGACCTCCTTGCTTGGCTTGGGGAACAGAATGGGATAGTAGAAGGCACAGATGAGGCTTTTGGGGCCAAACAAAAAGGGTTTTAGTTCTGGGCTATCTGCCATACGTATTGCAACTTTGAAGAAGTTACTTCCTCATTTGCAAAACTAAGGATTGTTGTAAGGATTAATTTAAATTGTGTACGTGATGGTGCCCGGAATAGAAGAAATTGATGTTAGCTTTCTTTCCATCCAGGGACCCGTCTCACTTCTCCACTGCCCCCGCCCCCCCTTTCACATTGTCCAGAGTCCTCATTCTCTCTGCCTCCAATCCCTTATAAAATATATGAGCTGATAAATACTTTCACCCTGAAGTGTAAATGGCTATTAGGTTCAATATTTTAGTTTTTACAGGGATGTTATTATTTTAACACAGAACTAAAATCCAATGTCCAAGGAATGAAATTATAATTAGGAAATGTAACCTGCTTTGGTCATAGAAATTCAGCCTTACTAAACACCATTCCCCATAAAATGGAGCCAGGGCTTCTTTGAGAAATGACTGGTGTCAAGATAGGGACAGGAAAGTACAATACAAAGGGAACCTGGAACATCTTGTGTATGGAAGAGCTTAAAAAACAGTAGAAGTATGCAGAAATGACTCAGAAGCCAACTTGAAGGGGTTCCCATTGGCTGAACTTGGGACAGTTTAATGATTAAAAAAAAATAGTGGCAAGAATTTATTATATCATATTGAATAAAAACACGTTTATGAGTCCATATTTATACTTTAAAAATAGAAGGTAGATATGGAGATAAGAGGAAAAGTCTTTTTTTTTTAACAGAATAATGTCAGCTAATAGATGTAAAAAGAATAATGGAAGTAGAAAAGCACCATTTTGTGACCACCATGGTAATAATTAATTTAGGCAATAATTAGCAATAGAAGAAAGCACTGGGTGACAAACTTTTGGGGAACGATATATTCACACAGTCTCAAGTTACTAAGTAATTACAATGGAAAACATCTTTACAACGGAGAAATCTGGTGGACACTATCTGACTAAATTATAAAATCTAACATCTCCCATAAGCAGACAATCCAATGTCATATTCCTGCCAAGGCGACACACTGAGCTCCTATATAATCTCTGCTAAAAATGGTTAAACCAAATCTGGTCATGAAGAGACAACCTGACAAATCTTACTGGACTGAAGTATTCAAAAATGTTGCTGTCATGAAATCACACACACACACACACACACACACACACACACACAGGCTGGGGAACTGACCTAGATTAGAGGAGCCTAAAGCAACTTGGCAATAAGCACAACGCATGGTCCTTGATTTCTTGATTTTTGGATTCCAGAGTGGGGAAAATAATTGGGGACAATTAGGTAAATTTAAAGAAGGATTGCATATTTAATAATAATATTTTATCAATGTTAAATTTCCCAAGTGTGATAATTATATATGTGGTTATGTAAGAGAATGCCCTTATTCTTAGAAGATTTAAGGGTAAAGGGTAATTTTTTTTTGTTCTATTGAAATATATATATGGAGAGAGAGAGAGAATGTGGCAACTATAGCCTAAAAACCAATTTGAACATAAAAAAAATACATCCCCAAGAGTAGGCCAGTTATTCAGTCCAAATGGTCAACTTAATTATTCCTCAGAAAAATCATGTGAAGTTTATAAGAAAAATTGTATTCGAAATAACAGGTCCAGCTCATCTTCAGATAAAAAATGTCAAAATCTTCATCCATTCAAGGTCTCTCAGTCATGTGTTTTAGTCACTAGCCTTCAGTCAGCAGATTCTCTAACAGCGACAATTAATTTCACTCATCTAGACATGATGGCTTTGCTTGCTTCACAGTGTTAAACAAAAAGAATCTTGACTGCCTGAAGAAATATTTCAGTAGCAAGGGAAAGTACAGAAACAATGACTGAAGAACTGTACATGCTATATTTTATTTTGTAATGATTGTCTTTTAAAAAATCAGTTCTAACCACAAAACACACACACACACACACACACACACGAACACAATTTTTGGAGGTGATGGCTGAGTTTAGAACTTTGATTATGGTGATGGCATCATGAGTATACACAGATGTCCAAACTCATCAATATGCATATATTAAATGTGTGTAAATGTTTGTATATCAATTATACTTCAATAAAGCTTAAAAAAATGGTTCTGATCTCTGCTAGGAAAATTCTCCTCTTTACATTTGAAAAGAGATTTTCTGAAGTATGCAATTTATTCATTATATGATCAGTTTCTTCATCTATAAAATAAAGATTAAAAGTGTTACCTACCTTGTCAGTTTGTTGAGGATAATGAATTAGCAAAGATGAAGCACTTAGAATAGAGCTTAGCACCTAATAAGTACTCCATAAATTTTAGCTGTTATTATTGTTGCTGTTGTTGTCGTAGGTCTTTATGGCCTCAGGATTGGATATCTTCTTTGTTACCAATCATGTTCATACAAAACACTGTTGTAGCGTGAAGTCCCATACGTTAATGAAATGTGCAGCTTCTCTCTTTTCTCTCTAAGGCTAAGCCCTGATCAGTTTTTTAATTTATGTTTGTTTTGTTTTGTTTTGCAGATATCTGGAAAATATTTCCAAATCATATAACACAGTATTTATTTGGTTAAATCATTTCAAAAATTTTATTAACCATAACTGGACTTCTAGGTATTTCCTACAACTGCTCATATTAACAAACCCATCTCACATCTTTCCTGGCATTTCTGTCTTTGTTTTCACAGCCCAACTTTTTATGGCTAGATAGCTCCCCCCTTCTTCTGTCCTTAAATGATCTGATAAATTTCTTCCTTTTAGCATTTTGGTATCTTAAGATGTATTAAATTCTATAAAGTTATATTATCTAACACATGAAGAGTGAGGAAGATACATTTCCTCAGACAAAAATCACTTCCTGTATTTTCAACTGATATATGTGTGGAGGTTTCAGAATACCATGTTTAGCCACAATGGTTTCAAGTATAGTTTTCTCAAGCTATAATAAAATATAAGCAGTATCTCTAGCACAGTGACCCCTGTCATTCTTAGAAATCATGCTCTTATTATTATTTCTGCGAACCTTGTTTCATGAATGTGATTTTATTCACTTTCCATTTATATAATGTAAATTAAAGAACTTCTTATTTTAAAATATTTATTTTCAATACCCTTGAAAACAATAGGAGGTACCTTGGGTAGTTATACTGTAAAGTTAGATTTTGCTTGCTTTTTAGAGACAAACATCTGTGGATTAAGTGATTAGCCACTATGTGTCAGTGTTTAGATTTTATTTTAAAAATCTGCTTACATGGATTAGAAGAGTTTTTGTATAGAAGAAACAGGTCACCAACAGAATGAGGCATATGGATCATCTCTTCTAACAGAGTGTAAAATGATGACATGTCTTGTAATTCACTTAAATAAGCTGAGCTAGAAAGTACAGGATTTATATGTCTAAGTGATACTTTAGGTTGGTTACATCATCAGTACATTTTTTTTCTTTTTTTAAGAAATTCACGTTCTTTTATTTATTTATTTATTTATTTATTTATTTATTTATTTATGACTGTGTTGGGTCTTCGTTTCTCTGCGAGGGCTTTTCTCTAATTGCGGCAAGTGGGGACCACTCTTCATCGCGGTGCGCGGGCCTCTCACCATCGCGGCCTCTCTTGTTGCGGAGCACAGGCTCCAGACGCGCAGGCTCAGTAATTGTGGCTCACGGGCCCAGTTGCTCCGCGGCATGTGGGATCTTCCCAGACCAGGGCTCGAACCCGTGTCCCCTGCATTGGCAGGCAGATTCTCAACCACTGCGCCACCAGGGAAGCCCAGTACATTTTACTAAATGTTTATTTTTGCTACCTGTTGTTTTTATGTTTTTGAAAACATAGCTTTTGAGACCATATACCTTGCTATTACATTTTTTTCTCATCTGAGTTCCTTAGGACAAGATAAAATAATCTGGTCCAATTTTATTTGACTTAGAGCTTTGGAGTGAGTTTAAATATGCTTAGTAAATGAAATAGTTATATTTATTTTCACTCAATAAATGGCAAACTAATCATTCCTTCCCATCAGTGTAAAATGCAATTGATAATATCACCCTATGTTGTGATTTATCTTTCATAACTTTTGTTTCCCCAGGCACTCCAGTTTTAAATTCTCTAAGGCAGCATTTGTTTAGTGATTTGACACCAAGCCCCTACATGAAATTATAACTGTGGCTACGATCCCTTTCCATTTTGGTGCCTTCTCAATGCAAGAACCAAGAATACCAACATGCTTCCTATGTGACTATTTTAACTTTGTGGTTATGATACTATTGCCCCAGTTAAGGTTACCTGTCCATGCTTTTTCTGAACCATGCTTTACCGTTCTGAGTGATGGTACCCCCACCTCTACCTAAATGACTGTGGGCATTACTGCTGTTCAGATGATACTGTGATGTGATACCCAGATCCCAACATGTGGGAGTGCTGTTGGCAGACAGCCATCAGCCTTTGTGAATTGCCTAGGCTGTCATGCCACCTTTCCATGATAGTCCACATCCAAGGAGTCGTCAACATGGTGGCATAAGGATCAAGCCCCCTTCATCCAAACTCAGACAACTCAGAAGGGTCATTCCAGCTTCAGAGCTCCCCAGGGATTGGTTGGGACTTTCAGTAGGACTGCATCACAGCCTTCCTTCTTTCTCCCTCTGAGCACTTCTGCTTCCTTTCCTTCCCTTCCATGGCTGTTATTCCCAAGAGCACTTCTTAATAAACCTTTTGCATGCTAATCTCCATCTCGGAGTCACTTCTTGCAATTTTTTCTTATAGTATAAATTTAAAATCCCTTGCATTGTAGATGTACATTCATCAGTGACAGAGATGACTTCACCCTTAATTTGAACTTGCACTTGGCTTGAACTTCTTCATTGAAACCCTAGAATAATCTCTTTTTGGGCAACCCAACAGGTTAGTAATAACATCACTTGTAAATACTGAACTAAAATGCATTAAAAAGCAGTATCATTAAGTGATATAAAATCATGTAAGTCTATAAAAGCCCCAGAAGCAAAATTCTCAGTGTCATGTACAGTCTCCAAATGAACATTAATTTCATAACAGGAGTGAGTTCCTGGCCAGGGTGAAGTATTCCCTTTTATACACAGTGGGAAGTAGTCCACATCCTTGATCCCCTTTCTCCAGTTTCTTTCTCAGTAGTCACCAGGGCTGAAAATACCTGTGGGGATGAAGTTTGTCCTAACCCCATCACCTAAAAGTTCAGATCTACTGAGTGCCCAAGTCAATTCTGTCCAAGATTGTCTCTTTATCAAAGGCTAAAACTCACCCATGGTTAGTGTTTGGGATTGGTCTTGCTTCCCTAAACCCAGTACAGTATTTAACAGAGCTAGGCACTTGCACTGACTGTGATCACAGGCCTGAGAACTAGAAGCTGTTTTAAAATGTCAATTTTTGTCATCATCTCTCTTCCCTACCTAGGGCTTGTAAATCCCCTTTCCCAGGGCCTGGGCATTCTTATTCCAAAATATCTCCCAGATTCTGAAAACTGTTACAGTCTAGAAATGTCTCCTGTTGCATTTAACTGACGGTGGATCTCGATGCTGATCGGATGTTGGATCTTCTGTGTGGGGGAATGCTTCAGGAATGAATGCTTTGCTGGTGAGGTCCACTGGATTGTCTGCTGCTGATATGGTGACTCTGCTAGAATGGCTGCTCTTTTTGAATGTCTAGTTCCATGCCTGTCCAGGCCAGGGTTTTCTTCTAGCTGGTGAACACCCTCAGCTATTCAGGGTATCTACATATCAGCAGAGAAAACCTTAGACTTCTCCATTTTTTCACTCCATGGCTTGTGTGTGCAAGACATAGATTTCCTCTTTGCAAGAGAGCCTACTACAATTCTTTTTAAGGTACTTAATCAGGGATTTTCTCCTTTTATCATGTATCCATCCACTTAGAGTCCAATTCAGAGCTTAAAATCTCATCCTGACCTAGTCTTTCTCTTAAAAATTTTTTGGTTTATTTTAAAAAGGTAATATTAGTTCATTTTGGTAAAATAGGAAAATAAAAAAAAAATAATCACAGTGAATAACCTCTACAAACATTTTAATATATCTTCTTTAAGTTTTTTTCATGAGTGCAAACACACACCCCCACACACACACCTTAAGACATACACACAGTGTAAATAATAGTTAAAATAGATTGAGCAACTATTATGAGCTAGGAATTCTGTTAGGCATTTTATATGCGTTTGGTCTTCACAGCAACGATATGAGAAAATGTGGAGAGAATTGCTGTTTTTGTTTTTGTCTGCAGTCATCCAACTCCCCTACTCCATCCACATGGGGCAACCACCCCATGATTTCAACTTGGGTCTGCAGTCCTGGTGGGGCAGCCAGTCGACGTCCTTTGTCCTTTTCTGGCAAAAGGTTGGACACATATCCCAGATAGACCCATCAGATGCCCTTCCTGCAACTTGAATCTTGAACAGAATGACTCAGAAAGACTTGCAACCATTTTATCATATTCATCTGGGTGGTGCTCTCCTGAAAAGACTTCTTATAATTTTTGCTACCTAGATCTGATGAGCTGCCCTGGGACCTGCCCTTTCCCATGCAGAGTTCTTCAGATTTTTCTCTGAATCTGTGAGATTTTCTACACTTGCAATAACATTGTTTTCTTTATAGTTACCAGGTTTGATCTCACTCACTTACCACCAAAAAAATCCCTAAGCAATATAGAAATGTGCAGAAATATACAAGTATTATTCGAGTTTACAGATGATAAGATCACTATAGAAATTTTCAAAATTATTGTAAAGTACAAAGAAGGTAAAACTTACCAATTATTCCAAAACCTAGATATTATCATTATTACTATTCACATTTTTGTTTATTTCCTTTAGTCTCTCCTCTCTCTCAGTGTGTGTATATACATACATATATACACACACATGCATACACAGATATGTGTTTATATATATACAGAGAGAGAGAGAGAAATCCCATACTATATGTACGGATTTGTATAATCACTTTTTAATATTATTTTGTAAGCATTTTCCTGAGTAATTAAACTTCTTTCAAAATAATGTAAGAACTACAATATATTTTATTGTATGGATATATCATAACGTAGTTAATCATTCCTCTTTCAGACATTTAATGGCTGTTTCTTTTTTTGCTTTGATAAATAGCACTGCAATCAACAACTTTGTTGGCATCTGATTATTTTCTTTGAATAGATTCTGGAAGTAAAATTGACTTAAAGGCTTTGAACGTTTTAAAGATTCTTGATATCTATTCTCAAAAACTTTTCAGAAAGATTGTGCCAATTTATAATTCCATGGCTAGTGCTTAAAAGTTAGTTAGTTTTATTCAGTTCTCCAAATATGGATGCTGACTTTTAGAAATGAATGCCAAAAGTTGGAAAATAACAGCCTATATTGTATCAGGCATTTCTTTAATATCTTTTTTTCCCTGGTATAATGTAATGCAAGCTAACTTTATAATTAAAAACTTAGAAAAATATTCTAAAATGCTTGTTCCAGTTGTATATGAAAGTGTACTTTACTCTTTTCAACATTATTTTGTGTCTTATTTCAATAATTCATGTTTTGCACTTTTCTAACTTTTCATATTTGTTTGCAATATTTGTATTTCTTCGTCTCTGAATTCACAATCATGTCCTTCACATATTTTCCCATTAGATCTAGTATCATGAGGACAACTGGGCATCCTTCCCGAAGGATCTATTCTCTGCTTGTATAGAGCCCAGAAGGATAACTCAGTTGCCCCTCAGTTACTCTTCTTAAATACTTCAAGTAGTTTAATCAGCTGTGGCTCTTAGTAGTAAGTGTTCTCATACACTTCTAAGCATATATGATTGCAGTAACTCATATTTGCAAAGGAGTTTTTAATTCATAAAAAATCTTCCACATCCGTTATCATTTTTGCCTCTGTGAGGTATGCAGGGCAGGTTAGCGTCATTAGCATTATTTCAGGAATGTGGTGGTTGGGTTCCAGAGGAGAAAGCTGTCATCATTGCCAGTGAGGAGTAAAGACTCAGACAAAGTCTTCAATTCTTAGATCTTTTACTTTTCATTGTCATATTACTAATGTTGCTAGTGTCCAGAAGTATAAAATACTCCACACAGGGTAAGAAAGTTCTGGAATAATGTTAAGGGACTCAATAGCAAATGCATGTACTGTATTTTTAGAATGAGGCTGATTTATATTGGGGGCCTTTTAATTGCAGTCATCCATCGGTTTTAAACTTTCAATGTCTAAGTATAAAGATGCAGTAATATAAAGGATCCAGCTGCATTTTTACACAGAGCATGAATTGATGAGTTTATGAATGAGTGAAGTGATGGAAATCAACAGCAAGACTAACAATATGCCAGCCCATTTCAATAGCCTAAGCTATACATCAGTACCTTGGAGAGTTTCCAATTTTACACCTCCCCCTCCCCCATGAACATTCTCAGAAAAGACAAGTTTTCAACCGTTAAAGAAAAATAAGAAGCATTGTACATTGATATCTTCCATGTTTTTTGAAAACTAAAAGATCATTTCATTTTTCATTTTCCTACCTTTTGCCCCATTTAAAATAAAATTGCCCATGGTTTGTGATCTCGTGAGAGCTTATTTGATTTAAGCAGCTTTATAGTATTTTTCCCCCATAGGAAACACATTTCTTTGCCTTATCTGCAAATTAAAATATCCTTTTCTAATGAGAGCCTAGAAGAAAATCAACTCTCCCTATCTGGAGTGGTTTTTATTCACGGGTAGGATCTATTTCTGCAGACGTTGTGGAAGCAGAGTGTGGGTCTCCATAGCTGTAGCCAGGAGCTGCCCTACCGGCGAGGAAGGAGGCGGGAAGATGCCCGAGACGGCCCTGTGTACTCTTAGGCCCCCGCGGCCGCTTCTGCCCTTGGGGCTGCGCCTCGGCAACCCCCCATCGCGCACGCGCACTCGCTGCCCCCCACCCTAGCTGCACCTGCCAGGTCATAAACCCCTTCCCACCCTCTCGCTCGCTCTCCAGGAGGCACTGTCTTGTCTTACGTTGATTGGTCGAAGCCCAAGAGGGCGCCTCCAATCAGCAATCCCTCCTGCTCAACCTATTCCCGCTCTTCCCGCCCCCTCCCCGCCCCACCCGTCCTCCTCCGGCACCTATCTTCTTTGTGACTGGTGCGCGCCCAGGTCACTCATTGCGGCGGGGAGAGGTGTGCCGGAGTGGGAAGGACGGGTGGGAGGACGGCGGGGAGAAAAAGGGAGGGGAGGGGGCGGGGCTCAGGTGCCGAGCGGCGCGGCCAGGGCCAGACAGGGGAGGGGGCGAACTGCGGGGCGGGGCAGGGGCAGCGGAGAGGAGGGGGTTACGCCGGCGACGTCGGCAGCGCGAGGCTTCGCGCGTGAGCGGCGCGGGTGCTGGGCCTGGCTACCGAGCTTTACTGGCGGGCGAGCAGGTTCTCGACGCCGGCGCCTGGCGGAGCGCGGGGAGGAGGGAGGTTTTGGTGTCAGCGGTGTAGTTGACGGCTGTCCCAGCCATGGAAGAGACGCAGCCGCTTCCGCAGTCTGAGCTGCCACTGTGCGACAGCCTCATCATCTGGGTGAGTACGAGGGGGCGAGGGGAGCCGGGGGACCGCGCAGAGGTCCTGGGGGGGGGGGTGCCTGGTCACTGGCACCTCTCAGGTGAGCCTGCGGAGCAGCGGGGACCACCTGCGCCGTAGCGGGGGCCACCTGCGCCCCGGACTCCGCTTACTGCCCTCCGCGCCTCCAGTCGCCCTTGACCGCGAGAGTGCCACCTACGGGTCGCGGGGCAGGTGTGCGTCCATGAGTGAGTGTGCGTGTGTTTATGTCTTTGAGGGCGGGGGGAGGATAAAGGGAGCTGTGGGGGGCGGGACGGAGGAGGATCATCTTACCGCCCTGATCGTGCTCCTAACAGCTGTGGCGGGAGCCAAGCGCCCATCCCTTTACTCCCCGCTCTCCCATTTTCTGCCCCTGCCCTGCGCCCAAGCCCTAGACTTTCTGGGCCACCGACACCCTTGCCTTCCGTCTGATGAACTGCCTTCCCATAGTGACCTTTGTGCCACTTGGGAGTGAAGATCCCCTCTGAAACCTCCCTCCCACTGCAACCACCTTCCTCTACTTGGACGCAGGTGACCAAGAGGTGGTTTTAGTTCGTGGATCAGTGCTTCTCCCTGACTCCAGGACATCCATTTTTGTAGAAGCCGCTTAGAAGAGATGTTTCCACGTATTTCCTGCGTGGACCAGAAGATATGTCAAGGGTGGGGGCTCGTATTCCCTTTTTCTCACTGGTTCCCTTCCCCTTCCAATGGACAAGCATTTTCCTTAAAGAAAAGAACTTGGCATTTTCGTTTGCACTTTATCCGCGTTTAGTATTTCTGTTAATTTGTTGGGTTTGGACATGCAGGATCTGTCCCCACTATTCCCGCCAGCAAAACAATGTCTGTCACCTTTTGGAGGTGCTCAGCGATCAGAGAGAGCTGACGTTCAGGAGTGGCTTCTAACCCACATTGGGCAAGGTTGATGCTCGATGGTCCACAAGGTGCTGTCAATGATGCTCATCCCTAAACCAGGTGTTTAGTTTTGTGTAGGGGACTGTGTGCAGAATGGAATGTAAACAGACTGGATTAGGAGGCGGTAATTGGTTGATGAGATTCCCCGTCTATCTCTCAATGCATGTAATTCAAAAGAATGAGAAATTAGGGAAGGTTTCTGACAATGTGTGAAGTATATTGGAAATAACCATAATGTAAAGCAACCTTTACACTTTGGAGGTAAATGGCTTTTGCTTTAAGTAGAATGCAAGCATCTGGAGTTTCTGAGTTAAAAGCAATTAGCTAAGTGTTCATCTGTATTTTCACTTAAAAGAAGTATTGGGATTTAGATGCCATGTTTAAGGCTGTCATGGAACAAGGCAACATTACTTCTAATGATGTGTTTTATTAAGCAAATGACTAATTAAAGGGTGTATCCTAATCTGTTGCATTGTTGCTCTAAACATCTGACTTACCAGTAAACTTAGTCTTTATGATGTCATTGACTTATATGAGTTGGTGGTGAAGTATAGGATTTTCTTGAATTGTATTTCAAAATTTAAAATATTTTGTGACTGTATCCATTGTTTTAATCAGTATTAATAAACAGTGAAGTTCCTACTCTGTATAAGACACTGAGAAAGAAAGATATCAAGAATAATCAAAGAATTTTCAATTTTAATTGATGTGGCAGGCAGAGCTGTGTATTTTTTATAATGGAAGGCAAAATTCCTTAAAAACTGTAAAAATATTATTTATTTATATTTAATTTTATTTTTCTGGCTGCGCCATGTGGCATGTTGAATCTTAGTTCCCCCGCACAAGGGATCGAACCCATGCCCCCTGCATTGGGAGCACAGTCTTAAGCACTGGACCGCCAGGGAAGTCCCATGTAAAAATATTATTTATAACATAAGGAAAGATAAGGAATCATAGATGACAGAGTATAATTGGTTGTTTGCTTCTCCATTTCTCTCTCAGGCTGCTGAAACACTATGGAGAAAATGGAATTAGCGTGCAGACTGTTGCCGCTCAAATGCTGCTACAGCCAAATCCGCCTGTTCCTATACACTACCCAGCTTTACGATTAAGAGTTACCACACAGTTCCTCTCTTACTTCTCTTTGCAAACCTTTATCAGTACCCTGTTTGAGCCCCAAACCTTCTCCCCATCAGGAAAACAACCTCCTCCTTATCTTTGGCTCTGGCTCTAGATCCACCTCTTTCACCTCTTCTAAAACTTTGCTCTGTCATTTATCCCCTTTCGGTATTTATTTTTTCCTTTCCATTAGCTCTTTCCTCTCTACATGAAAACTTGCTCTAATCTTCCCTCTCTTAAAAAGAAAAACAAAGAGCCATGACTCCCTATTAAAGCTACACTGTATTCCCCCCTTCCTTCACAGTCATATTTCTTGCGTTTTTAAGTACTCAGCCTTTATACTTTTTGAGCTTTTATTTACTCCTTAGCCCATTGCACTTGAGCTCTTTTCTCTAAGGCCTTCACGTACTGCGATTGGCAAACTGGGAACTATTATATTATCCTTATCTTAATTGATGGCTCCTTTGTGAAATTATCTTCTGCCTTAGTTTCTTAGGTTCCTGCCTCTAGGCTTTTCTTTACCTCTCTGGATGATTCCCAGTGAACTTTGCTGTTCGTCAGCTACTGCATAGTTGGTCTTACCTCACCTCCCCAACTTTCTGCAAACTGGCATCATGCCACACTCCTCCGTGCCCACCATGCTGTGTTGACTTTCTGTTTCTTGAAGTTAAGCTCTTTTTTTTTTTTTTTTTTTTTAATGCATCAGGGCTTTTTAACTTCTCGTCCGTCTTCCTAAAATATCCTCCTTCTAGTTCTTCCAATGACTGGCTGGCTTCTCACCATTCAGTTCTTGGGTCTCTTGTCATCTTTCAGAGACAGTCTGTGACAGTGAGTGACCTACCTGTCCCCTACTCCTATCCCATTGTAACCCGTTAACCCCTTTTTGTTGTGTCTGTAACACTTAACATTTTCTGAAGTCATCTCGTTTGCACTTTGGGGTCAGAGCTCTCGTCTGACCTGTTTTCTGCTTTATCCCCAGGAACAAAAACTGACTAGGATCTGCAGTACAACATTGAATCAAAATGATGATAGTAAATATCCTTGTCTTGGTCCTGACATCAGAGACTAGTATTTCACCATTGATTATTCACCACTAAGTATATAGGTTTTTGTAGATACCTAGGATAAATTTTTAACTGTTTCATAGAGGATTGATGAATTTCAACAAGCAGAAATCAGGAGAAATGAGTTTTCCAGACACAGGGAAGAACTCCTAGCAGTAATGTAATAGTCTTCTTTGAGGATAAATTGAAAGAAGGTAATGGAAGACACCTTTGTCATGATATCCGTGGACTCTTAATGATGTGCTCCCTGCCAAGCTAAGTAATGTTGCGTGTTGAGGGGAAGTTGTAGGAGATATAAGATTAAAAAAACATTATGATGGAGGTGAGAAGACAGCTGATAGTAAACTGTGTCCTTTCAGTACTGGACATTGTTCTTGGACAATAGAACCATCCTTAACAGAGAAGTCATCAAGGAAAGTAGGTTAGGTGAAGAGATGCCTGTTTTGGCAGTTCTTTAAAAGTTATATTTTATGATTTGGAGCTCACCTTAAAATAATTAGTTCTTAGAAATGTTATACTGCTACTTAGCAAAAAATTCAGGGCTGAAGGATAAATTTGGGCATCATTTACATGGTAGAGAGAGTTTGAAGTACGTGTGTGAAGATAAATTTAATTCTGCCTCTTGGCTCTGTGACATTTGAAAATTTTAAATCTTTGGACTTTAATTTCTTCAATAAAATTAGAGTGCTGGACCAGGTTTTTCTTAATGGTTTACTTGGTTCTTTCATTCTTTGACTCCAACATGCTGGTGAAGGAAAAAGTAATACCGAATGTATGCCCAAATTACAAAAAAAAAAAAAAAAAGGCTGAATCATTTTTATGAAGATCTTAAAGCTCAGAGCAGTGATTCTCTTTTGAAATGAGCAGCTGAAGGAAGAGAATGTGAGAATAATTTGAGAATAGAGTTGACCCAGAGTTGAGTTTTTGTTGGCTATGAGTGGTGAAAACCCCTTTTCTTCCTTGATTTCTTTGATGTTAATATTGAAGCAGTTCAGGAACAGCATTTCCACATTTCTGATTGTTTGCTTTATTTAAAAATAAAGAAGAAAGTAAGATGCTATTTGCCAGAGCGCTGTGTTTAGTGATGGAAGCCCTGTTTGTCCTTTTTGGGTCACTCACCAAAAGACTTTTTCATCTTCACCTCTATGAAGAGTAGTCTGAAAGGGTACATTTTCTTTTGTCCCACTGCTTTGGCTTCACTCCCATCACTGAGCTTTATAATTTATTCACACTTCTTGGTTATAAAGTCTTTCAATTTAGCCAAATGAAGTGACGTTCTCTGTTATCTAATTTATTTTGCAACTAGTTTAAGAGCTTCCAAGAAATACTTTTCATGGCCGTAAAAAGAAGAAATTGATCTTAATCTGGGTGTGGTGGGCCATGAGGCACTCAGTGTATTTACTCCTTTTACATATTTCTTTACTATTTTGCCTAATATTCTGTGTCTCATGAAGTTGTCTTTTTTAAAATCACTAATCATACCCATTTTGTAGAAACTTAATGATGTAATGTGTAAGTAGGAAGGGTTGAGAAGTGGGAACCACATTTTACCTGAATGTATATGATTATCTTCCTTTTAAAGATGCCCTAAACCCTGGGGTTTTTCTTCCTTGTACATCCACCCAACTGCAAAATCCTTCTTATTTTATATTTTAAATATTCCATGAATTCATGCTGTCCTGTTAGTCAGCATTACCCTAACTAATCTTAGCATTCCATGTTGTCAGAAAGACCATTGCAGGAGCCTTCTAACTGAGCAAGCATAAACCTACTCTCTCCCATTCTCTGTGTCACTCTTGCTGCTATCCAAAACATACTAAAGATGTCTCTTCCTTGTTACTCTTTAGTGATTCTTCATCACCCAGAGCAATGGTTCTAAAAAACTGATGTGCATAAGAATCACTTGGGGATTTTCTGATTTAATTTGTCTGGAGATTCTGATACATATTGTTCTTAGATGCCACACTTTGAGAAACCCTGACTCATAGCTAATGTGCTAACAGCTGTTGAGTTTGTACCACGTGCCAGGCACTGATCTAAGTACACTGTGTTTGCTAATTTATTTAATTCTCACAACCAACTTGTGTGGTCGAAACTATTCTACTGTTTCCCCATGATATAGATAATACCGTTAAGGATAATTCCAAGTTTCTTGCCATGTCTCTGAGTTCTGACCCATGCCTGTTTTTTACCCTCTTGGTTGTCTCCCTTAACACTGAACAAGCAGAGAAATCCAGCAATACTGAACTGCATGTTACCTAAAAATACCATGTCTTTTCTTGTACTTGTGCTTTTTATCATGTTGCTATTTCCTGAAGTTTCCTTCCCCTGGCCCTTTCTTTACTCAAGATCATCCATTGGAATCATCTCTAAGAAGTCTTTAATAAATACAAGCCCTAATTAGGTTAGTTAACTCTTGTATATTTCAGAACATTTTGTGCATACTGCAGTCATGAGACTAGAAGTGACATCTACAAATGATTTGTGTCTTTTTCTCCTCTCCTTAACTCTGGATTGAAGGTACTTGAGAGTGGAAACCTGGTGTTTTTCCCTTGTAACTCCTTTCTATACTACAGTGCCCTACGTAGAGTAGAAGCTCAGTAAAGTATCTTTATCTTTGTGCTTTGAAAGTAACTGTGGCTAGATATATGTAGTTTGTGTCATTCTTCCATTTTGTATTAGGATAATGGAGACAGATTTGTAGAATCTCAAAATACAACAACCACTAAAGGTGTATTATGGTGGTAAACTAAGGAATTATAATTGAATAGTAAAGGAGATGAATATGTGTGGGAATAGAGAATCATAGTATATTTAATTTAAGATATTTATGGATTGAGATTAGATTTCTAGAAAGTATATAATCCATTGAGCTCTGTTGTAATTTGCTTTTAAAAAAATTCCTCTATCTTGTATTTGCTTATTAGGAAGAGTTGCCACTGTTTCACTTCTATTTTTAAAATGTACATGAATGTTTAACACACAGAGATTTGAAAAGTTAGTAGCATCTAAAGCCAAACTAGATAGATACAACTTGACGTGATGGGTGGGCCCTGGACTGTTCATGCTCTAAGGGTAACTGTTGGTAACAGGCAGAAGTCCTGCCTTATTTAGAGCTTACTGATTAACTAGGTAGTTTTAGACTTGGCATTTCTAGCTTTTGTTTTCCTACCAAATGATATGAGTGAAATTTTAACTTGCAGATGTTAGGTTATCTTAAAGTTCTTTTCCTGATGTTATTCTCCTAAAAATTGACAAAACACAGACTATTACTATCTTAAGAGTTCGACACGTGTTTTTCAGAAATTCTGAAGTACTTCCTACATGACATCAATATGTTTGACTATTTTAGGTATGATAATGATTTTATGAAATGTTAAGTATTCTTATAAAAATATAACAGTCATAGAAACGTATTAGTATAATTTCATTTGTTTGGCAGGGTCTGAATTTAAACAAAACAGTTTTCTCTCTAGTGTTCATTCATATATATAAATTGAGGCGGGAGGGGAGTAAAGCAGTTAAGTAACTTGCTTTATGTCACTTTAGCTGCAGACATTCAATACTGCTGCACCTTGTCAGGATGTGAAACAGCTGACTAACGGAGTTGCCATGGCACAAGTTCTTCATCAAATGTAAGTCGTGTTCCACACTCTTCCTGAAATAATTGTAAACCCAATTTCAAGGGAGAAAATTTGGACTTGTCTTCTAAAGGTTATTGAAACTTTATCCTTTCCAGTGATGACAGGCGTATGTTGCCAAGGCATTCTTGCATGTAAGGAACAAAAAATTTTACCACCTGATTATTTCTTGCTTGTTCATAGAGATACATCTTAATTAAATGAGCAATCAGGATTCTTATCTATTCAAGAGATGTTAATTTTAAACTTGTTCTGGTCATGTTCACAAGTTATAGTTACTGAGAAAGAAACAGGTTAAATGAGTGATATAATTTCTTATACTGTAATGTTTCCTTCAGTTACACTGTTGTCATCTTAAGATATCAGTACATGGAGATTATTATTTTTGAGTTAATTGATGCACGAAATACTGGATTTGGAGAAAATATTAAATTTAAAATCTATATTGAATTAATAATCATAATTGTATGAATCCACCAATAATGAAATGTTGTGTAAATGACATTTTAAGTCACAAATGCTGGGTACCTTAACCAGTAAAGTGATTCTGTTTGGGTTGGACCCCTTTTATATAATTATACAATATCAAAAGTTCCTAAATCCATTACTTCGTAATTTTTGCCAAACATTGTACAAGGATTAGGGTTGTAATATCTACAATATGAGTTGTACTCTTAATAGGACAAACAGGGCCAATTCTGTAGTCATAATTTTTTTTTAATTAATTAATTAATTATTTATTTTTTTTGGCTGTGTTGGGTCTTTGTTGCTGTGCACGGGCTTTCTCTAGTTGCGGCAAGCGGGGGCTACTCTTCGTTGCAGTGCGCGGGCTTCTCATTGTCGTGGCTTCTCTTGTTGCAGAGCACGGGCTCTAGGCACGCGGGCTTCAGTAGTTGTGGCACATGGGCTCAGTAGTTGTGGCGCACAGGCCTAGTTGCTCCGTGGCATGTGGGATCTTCCCCGGACAGGGCTCGAACCCGTGTCCCCTGCATTGGCAGGTGGATTCTTAACCACTGTGCCACCTGGGAAGCCCTGTGGTCATAATTGATTAATTAATAGTCATACTGATTTTGTATTAGCTTACTTTCATGGTAATATATATTCAATGAGACCAGACTCCTATTTCTGCTACATGGTTTTATATATCAGAAATTATTTATTTAATAATTGCCATCATTTTGTAAAGGCTTTTTATGATTGACATTGAAAAACACTGTAGATGGATTAGAAAAAATTCTTTACCACTCTTAGAAAAACAACTTCAAACAATATCATAATCTTAGTTACTTGGAATCTTCAAGATGATCTAATTTGAATAGACAGATTTTATGGTTAACTCAAGATTAACACTTTAAAAGATAAATTTAGCATGTTAACATTTTTTTTGGCAGTCATTCTAAAATATGCCTTACTCCCCTGCTTTCTTAAAAATGTTTCTTAATTATTTATTTACACCCTAATTGGTTTCAAAGTGATTTAATTGGTCAGAACTAAGAATTCTGAATATGGTCCTTTCTTGATGATTTGGGAAAGTCATCACTGTTTTTAGAATGTACAACCTGGCCTTTTCTCATTCTTGTGGGTGTTGGTGTAGACGCAGCTACGTTGTTTTGGTATAGGTATAAGGCCGGTGAGCATTCACTCACTTCAACAGTGCCATCCAAAGATGTCATTTATATGTATTGAAGTGTCTTTGATAGCTTTACACCACAACACAGTAGATGAGAGCTGTTTTTACTATTATATGGTGATACATATGGCTCTCTGACCTCCTGTATGCTAGCACTGTACCTGATGTTTAGAATAGGGTCAGGTCAGTTTTAGCTAAACTGTATCCTTTATCACCAGCTCATTCTTACATAATGTGTTGGATTCTGTTGTTACTGCGGATCCTGTGTCTCTCTGATTTTTCTTTTTTTATTCTCTCTTTTGTCTCTTACTGTCTTCTCATAGCTTCTCTGGAGGAATAATAAAATAGCCAACCAATCAGAAAGCTCTCATTCTTCATAAAACAAATGACAGTGACCTAAAATTGGGCCTAAACCTCTTTTTTGTTTCATTTGTCTGTTTTTGCATGTACTTAGATGTCTACACCTCCTTATCGTATAAGAACCAATTTAAATTTATTTTTCTTTTTGAACCCCCTTCATCTTCTGTAAGCTTTTCAGAAGTCTGGATCCAGACAGTGAAACTTATAGCATACATTTTCCCCTGGTTGGGTCAGTGTATAATATTCCTGCTAAAAAAAGCAAATTTTACCTTATTTCTTTGAACACTTCAAAGCACTTTATATATGTTCCAATTTATTATGTATTACGTTGATGGATGTTGTGACTCACATCAAAGTTGTTACTGAAAATGAGAAGGAAAAGTTTGCTTTTTAAGGAAGTAGCAAAATCTGATGAATAATTCTTTCATTAGTTACCTGAGGCAGGTATGCTTCTAAATAATAAAATCTTAAAAATCAATTCCCAAAGTATATGACTTAGACATGGTGAGCCATGGAATTGTTGCTAGGAGTCTACAGTTCTTTAATTGTTATCTTAAGTCTTAATACATAATATGTATCTCTTTTTTAAATGCAGAAACTGTTATTATTTTAAAGACACATGGGGGAAAAATTATAACTACAACTGTATTCATTTCCCATGGTTTCCATAACAAAGTGCCACAGATTAGGTGGCTTAAAACAACAAAAATTTGTTATTTAAGAGTTCAGGAGGTTAGAAGTCCTATATCAAGGTATTGGCTGGACCATGCTCCCTTCCAAACCTCTAGGTCAGGGTCCTGCCTTGCTGCTTCTAGTCTCTGGTAGCCCCAGGCATCCCTTAGTTTGAGGCATCATAACTCCAATCTTTGTTTCCGTCTTCACACGGCTGTCTTCCCTCTGTGTCTCTTCTCCTCTTCTTAGAAGGACACCAGTCATAATGGATTAGGGTCCACCCTAATTTAGTGTGACCTCATCTTAACTTGATTACATCTGCAAAGACCGTATTTCCAAATAAGGTTATATTCACAGGTAGCGGGGTTTAAGCCTTGAACATTTCATTTTTGGGAACATAGTTCAACCCATAACAGCTATAAATAGTGCATGCTACTTTTTAGCTTTGTCACTTTAAGCACCAGATAATTTCTCTGTTTTGTTCTATTGTCTTTGACTAGACGTTTTTACAAGAGGGAGAAGAATGAGACAGAATGTAGAATATCCAGAGACCTCAAGTATCATGCACTTACTTGTTCCTTCATTCATTCAGCAGATATTTGAGCATTTAAAATAATAAATCATGAAAGCCAACATATGAGTATTTACTAAATGTAAGACATTGTTCTCTACCCTGTACATATGGTATTTCATTTAATTTTTATTACTGTTTTGTGAGGTAGGCATTATTTTTATCCTCAGTTTATAGGTGAGGAAACAGAGGTTTATAAAGGTGAAATGACTTCAGTAAGTCAAATAATGAGTAAAATAGCAAAGCCCAGATTTTTATCACTTTGGCCTGACTCAAGCCAGTGCCCTCAGTCAACTGTAATCATTTCAGCCTAGTATCTTGAACCCCTCCTGATAGATTTTTACTTTGGAGCCTTAATAAATGAGAGGCCAGATGTGCATGTCCAAATTACAGATCACAATTTGATGTGTTAAGCGCACAAGGCCTTTTGATTATTTAAGAAGAATGGTGTCAGGGTGTCCACTGAAGCAACACAGCTATGTTGTGTCTAGTAACCAGCAGGTATTAATTACTACCTATATTTAGCTGGTAGAATTGTGAAGACAGATACCATGGGTGGAGTTAAAAAATAATCCTGTAGTGTTTCTTACTTAGTTTTATTAGAAAACAGTTGGACCACATTTCACTTCCTTAGTCTTGTGTTCCCTTCTTATTTGGTGTCTCTTAAGTTGCATTGAAGTTCTGGGAAATACTAGAAAAAAGGAGCTAATTGTTGGGGCCAAGAGTCTAGTTAAAGCATGTAGATGTGGCAGTGCAAAAAAGTAAAAGAAGGATATGTCCTGAATGTTCTGAGACTGGATATAAAGTTTAATAGTGGGAAAGATTGGCTGCAATTATAATTGTTTGAGAAGGATGGATTTGTTTATAAGAGAACAAGAGTTAGATTTCTATGGAGAAGTTAGAAAGTATTTCTCAGTTAGGGTATTATGGACTGAATGTTTGTGTCCCTTTAAAATGCGTATGTTGAAGCCCAAACCCCCAGTTTAACTATATTGGAGATGGGGTCTATACAGAAGTAATTAAAGTTAAATGAGGTCATAAAAGTGGGGAGACATGATCCAATAGGATTGAACTCCTTATAAGAAGTCAGAGAGCTCACTCTCTGTCTATAAACATACAAAAAAGAGGTCATGTGAGCACACAGCAAGATGGTAGCAACTAGAGATCTCAGAATGACACCTACCTTGATAGCATCTTGATTTTGGACTTCCAGCCTCCAGAACGGTGAGGAATAAATTTCTGTTGTTTAAGCCATCTAGTGTGTGGTATTTTGCTGTAGCAGCCTGAGCACACTCTAAGACATAGGGCTAAAGCTGATTTGAGATGGGAAGGAAGACAAGTAGGAATGCAAGACAAAAGGAGGAAACACTAGAAGAGGTTATCTCTAGATCCATTTTCTAAAGGTAATTACAATGGAATTATAGAATTATAGAATCATATATGAAGATTTTTTTTAGGGTCAGAAGACAGGTGTAGTAGGTAGTCAGGGTTCTCCAAAGAAATAGAACCAATAAGATATGTATATATACACGTGTAGAACCAATAAGATATGTATATATACACGTGTATATGTACACACACACACACACACACACACACACACACGGGATGAGAGAGAAATTTAAGAATTGGCTCATGTGATAGTGCAGGCTGGCAACTCCAAAACCCACAGAGTAGGTAGACCAGCAGGCTGGAGATCTAGGGAGGAGTTGATGTTGCAGCTATAGTTGACAGGCAGTCTACTGGCAGAATTTACTCTTTCTCAGGGGAGGTCAGTCATTTTCTTAAGGCCTTCAGCTGATTGGACGAGGCCCACCCACATTATGGAGGGTAATTAGCTTTACTCAGAGTCTACTGATTTACATGTTAATCTCATCTAAAATACATCTTCACTACAACATCCAAGCATGTTTGACCAAATATATGGGTACTGGGGCCCTGCCAAATTGACACATAAAATTAACCATTGCAACTGGCATACCTCTTCAACTTAAACTGATGTCAAAAGAAAGTATATTTACTTTGAGAGTTTTGACTCATTAACTAAAAAAATTCAGTCTTTTCAGGTAAACACCTGGTTAGAAATATACCATTTATACACTTAGCCAAGTTATTTTGGTAATTATAGCCTTAGCATCTGAGAAAAGTCAAAAATAATTAACATTAATTTGCTCAAAAGAAAATGGTTACAAATTCCAAAGAATGAATTGAAAATGGTGAAGCCATTTCTGGTTACTGTAGTCAGAAGTGACATCTTCTGCTTTAGCACATCTGAGGCAGAATGATTTCTGAAAAGCTAGGCACTGTTTTCAGCTTTGCATCTTTAAATTCAAGATACCGCCTTGGAAATAACCCCTTTAATTTCTTCCTTCACTTTAGTTGGCTTATCTGTAAAGTAAAAATTTAGGTAAGACCTGTAAGACCTCTTCTAGCACTAATATTCTGTGATTTCTTGGTGTTCGATTACTCCTTAAAGCATTTATCACATTCTCCTTTGAGTGTAGTTATTTGTGCTCCTTACTTTCTCCCTTTAATAGCTATTTCTGTAAGAGTCAGGATAATAAATTATTCATCTTCATTTTACTCTTACTCAGAGGAAGCATCCAAGTATTTGTTTAGAATATAATCTATTATTGTAGTTGACTATTTATAATCAGGTGTTATTCTTCAAGGCCTTATTAAATACATAAAAATTTGATATAGCAAGTCTTTGTCTTGGCCATCAATGTCAGTATCGGACTTAATACTAAACTTTGCCATGTACTGGTGTCACTTGGGGCAAATTATTGTCTTATTCTCAGTTCACTGAGGAGTAAGATTGGGGATAATGGATGCTTTGCCAAGTTACTATGATATTTAAATGAAGTAGTATGAAAAAACATCAAGCACAGTGCTTGATACATAGTAGACATGTTAAAATGTTTTCCTTTTTTTTCCCTTTAGGATTGGGATTTTTACATCTACCTACCAGGGTGCCTAGTATGAGATATTTAGTAAATGTTTGTTAAATTGAAGATGTTAATGACTTAATTAATTTACTATGAGAGATTCCAAAAGAAACCCTTAGGAATACCAAAAAGTTCAGTGGGTTCATTTTAAATAATATTTACTATTCTTATTAAAGACAGGCTTTAAGATGGAAAATAACTTTGAATCTGTTGATTAAATTTGGTATTTTTCATGTAATAAAAACATTTTAATGTTCAGCATTTGTATTCTTGTTGTAGTGATGTAGCTTGGTTCAATGAATCTTGGTTAAGCCGAATTAAAGAGGATGTTGGTGACAACTGGCGAATAAAGGTATGTAGAATGAATGCTAGAAGTACTTGATCCAAACAGTGGTCTGAAATTAGCACTAATCTCAACTAAATCTTATTTTTTAAATTAACTGAAGGGTACATTTTACTGTGTATAGTTTGAGTTTTGACACTTGTGTATGTTCTTATACCATCATAATTAGATATAGAACGTTTCCATTAAGCAAAAACATGCACGTATGCCCCTTTCCAGTTAATCCTCACTCTTGACTTGGCCCTGGGTGGCCACAGGTCTGCTTTCAGTCAGTATAGGTTTAATTTCTGGAGTTCCGTATAAATGGAATCAGATATTATGAACTCTTTGGTATTCTTTTACTCATGTATTGTTTTTGAGACTCATCCATGTCGCCTGTATTAGTAGTTATTTCTTTTTTTTTGCTGAGTAGTATTTCGTTACACTGATTTAACACAATTTGCTTAGCCATTCCCCTGTTGATGGATGTTTGAATTGTTTCTGTTCTTTCTTCTCTGATATTGGTAATTTATGTCTTTTATATTTTCTTCCTTGATAAATCTGGCTTGATGTTTTTCAATTAAAAAAAATTTTTTTTGAAAAGAACTAGCTTTTGTTTTCTGTTTTATTGATTTCCTTTCTCTTCTTTGTTATTTCCTTTCTTCTTTACATCTGCTCTTTTTCTTGCTTCTTGAGGTGAAAGCTTAAGTCATCAGCTTTAAGCACTTTTCCCTAGTAGTAAGCAATGCCTTAGCCACATCCCACACATTTTAACATACTGTGTTCTTATTTTCATTTAGTTCAAAATATTTGGTAATTTCCCTTGTGATTTTTCTTTTGACCCCTGGGTATATTAGAAGTAGGTATTTCAAATTCTAAATATTTGAGGATTTTCTACATATCTTTCTTTTATTTATTAATTTCTAATTTAATTCCATTTTGTTTTGAGAACATACTCTGAATTCTTTTACATTTACTAAGACTTATTTTATGACCTAATATATGGTCTGTCTTGGTGAATATTCCATGTGCACTTGAAAACAACATGTATTTTGCAGTCCTACAAATACAGATTATTACAGCTTTGTTGATAGTACTGTTTACTTCTTTTATATCTTTATTGATTTTCTGTCTGATTATTCTATAAACTAAGGGGGGAGGAGTCCTCAGATCTCTAATGATGATTGTGGATTTGTCAATTTCTCCTTTCAATTCTAATTTTTTAAACATGTAATTTGATTCTGTGTTATTTGGTTTATATACATTAATTTTTTATGTCTTCTTGTTGAATGAATCTACTTATCACTATAAAATGACTTATTTTTATCCCTGGTAATATTTCTTTTTTGGAAGTGTACTTTGTCTGATACTGATGTACCACTCCCGTTTTTTTAACATTATTTTTGCCTATTATATCTTTTTCTCTTCTTTAGTCTCTCTGTGTGTTTATATTGAAAGTGATGTAGAAACCTAATAGTTAGGTCTTGCTTTTTTATCCATTGACAATCTCTTTATTTTGTTCTTTTTTAAAAAAAATTATTTATTTTCATATATTCCTGTTATTTAAATCCTTGAACATTTTTAAACTAACAGTTTTAACTTTTTTATCTTCTAATTCTTTCATCTCTCATTTTTAGGCTTGTTTCTATTGACTGAGTTTTCTCCTAATTATAGTTCACATACTCCTGCTTCTTCACATGTGTAGTAATTTTTTATTGGATGCTAGACAGTGTGAATTTTATTATTGAGTGCTGGGTTTTTTGTATTCCTTTAAAGAGTGTTGGACTTTGTTCTTACAGGCAGTTAAGATACTTGTGAATCAGTTTGATCTTTTCAAGGTTTGGGGGGATGGAAGGCAGACCTAGAGTTATTTTCTCTTCTAGGGCTAGGTTAGACTCACTACTAAGCTGTGACCTTTTTGGGGTTTTTAGTGAATGCTTGTCTGTATTAGCATAGTCATGATCTCTTCACTCTGACTGGTGGGAATTTCAGCAGTTTCTGGCCCTGTGCAATCTTCAAGGAATTGTTCAGTTTATAGTTCCCTAGATTGTTGTTTCCTCGGAAATTATTTTTGTTTAATCTCATTGAGTTTCACCCATGCACATGCAAATTAGTATTCAGCCAAAGAGTCAAAGGGACTACTATGGAGATTTCTTTCCAAAGCTCTCACCTCTTCATTTATCTGCCCTGCAAATCCCAACTACCTCGACCTTCCTGAACTTCTGATGTCTATCTTCTCAACTCCACGAGAACATCAGGCTTTGTTTTGTTTCCACCTCCCTGTGCCATGGTATGAAAATTGCCTCTAGAGAGAAATCTTAGACTAGGGCTCATCTTTTTTGTTTTCCTTCTCTTAGAAATTAGAGTTCTATATTGTCTTTTGGCTAAAGCTTGAAAACAATATTCCTTGTATTTTGTCCTGTTTTCTAGTTGTTTGTGGTGGAGAGTAAGTCTAGATCCAGTTACTCACTCATGACTGAAGGTGGACATGCTCATAGCTAAATCTTTTAAGTTGGTACTTGAGTTCGTTGTGGCTCACTTTAAATACAATCACTCTGGTTCAACTATCTAAGGAAGAAGACATTTTTTCTTTAATCAAACTTTGAATAAAGCTTTGATGTTTAAAAATCATGTATTTGTATTATAGAACTCTAATATATATTTTTGTTGTCATTTTTATCAGGAAGTTTTTATTGTATTTCACCTTGACATATATTTTCTTTCATTGTTAATATTAAATAATTTATTTCTTATTTTTCCTCTATTAGGCTAGTAATTTAAAGAAGGTACTTCAAGGAATTATGGGTTATTACAATGAGGTATGAAAATCATCTGACTTTGTTTAAATATAAAATACTCTGTGATAATTATATTGACACTGAAAAATGACTTGGCTTTTTGTTTATAACATTTTACTGGTATATAATTCATAATTGAAATATATTATGATTTTTCCATTTTTAGAACACTCAAATTTTGTTAACATAAAGGGGCTAAAAAGTAATATATTGATTTGTAAAATAATGTTTCTATATTGATACTCTTTAAATTGATTTTTTTCTCAAATAAAATTACTTTCATCTTTATATAATTTGATTTTATGCAGTGCTATAAAGTAGACCTTATAACTAAATTAAAGTACTTCTCTATTTAAAGCATTGTTTTGATATTTCTTTCCAGTGTAAGTAACAGCAAAGACATACTATGAAATTATGCTTGTGCAAGTGAATTGGGAAAAAATGCAAAATAAAAGTAGTATTAAAATCACATTAGATAATGCATTATTCAAGTGATTTGTTTTTCTTATTCAGCATCTTAAGAAGTTCTCTAGCAGGATTATTTGATATAAGAAAGTTTATTGTTTAATGTGTGAAAGCTTTTGGTTTGGTTTTGCCATTAAAGAATTTTGTTTTTACTTTCTAAAGTTTTCATACAGTTGAACTTGTAGTTTCTTCCAAATAATTTTAGAACTAAAATTTTACAATTCATTAATGCCTAAAACTCATTTTGAAGTTTTTTGGTTTTTTTTTAATGGCAAGAATACTTTTTAGTATCTTGAAAAAAACAATCTTGGGACTTCCCTGGCAGTCCAGTGGTTAGGACTTGGCACTTCCTCTCCCAGGGTCCGGGTTCAATCTCTGGTCAGGGAATTAAGATCCTGCAAGCTGCATGGTACAGCCAAAGAGAAAAGAAAAAAACAATCTTAAAAAAAAGATAGAGCCAGGAAAGATTAATCCATTAGATTTGTTGTTCATTTGGTTTACTTTGTGGTTCTCTGTTCATTGAACATGTATCAAAATATTATGAATTTTCTTTGACTTGAGTCTGTTTATTTTTTTATGGAAAGGCATAAGTTTTATCATAATTGATCTCTCTGACAGTGGGGTAAAGGATATTTGTTATAAAACCACTTTAGTTGCTTTTGGTTGGTTCTCAAAATTTTGGGAGGTTGCTTGAACTTTACTAACTGGTTTTAGTCAATAATTGTGGGTTCATCATTTGTTAATTTATCTGAGTCATTTCATGAACCCATTTTCCTTGTAATAATTCCATGTAGTCAATTCTCTGTAGCCTACATAAATGAGTGATCTAATTTATTTTCAACACTGCAGTTTTTGGGACAACAGATTTCTGAAGAACTTATCCCTGATTTAAACCAAATAACTGAATGTTCAGATTCTGTGGAGCTTGGGAGGTTGCTCCAGCTAATTTTAGGTTGTGCTGTCAACTGTGAAAAGAAGCAAGGTAAGTGAATTTCAATCATTTGAGGATATCTACTTTCTAGAGACAACCTACATTGCTATAGGAAATCACATAAAAATGTACTATTGTAGGTTGGTGGAAAGCACACTGAAATGTAAGCCAGAAGATCTGAATTCAAGCACAGCTCTGCCATTAAAAAGCTGTAAATCTTCAGTATCCTAACTGTACCTGGATTCTGAGATTCGTATTCAGTGGCTAAATAAAATGTACTTTAATTAGGTTAATTCAATCAGTGCTTAGGACTTAGTGGATATTCAATAAAAATTGTACTTATTTATTTGATACATTATCTCTTTAACATGTGAGAGACAGAACCTTAGGTTGATTCAGATTTTCATAAATGATTATGCAGCTACTAAATTATAATCCAGGCTTCTTCAGATGATATTCTACTCTTTTCAGAAGAATGCTTCCAAAGTATCCTCCAGATAAAGATAAGCAGTCTGATGATATAAATGGAATTGGTGTGCTATATTGGTATATATGAACACAGTGATCCATATCTTGCTGAGTACAAAAAGAACGTTTTTGGTTGAATGTAATGAATAAAATGTGAACTGAACAGACCAAGGTCTACTTCCTTCAGGGGCTTCCATCAGTCTGGGTGATGACATTTTTGATGCTGATGTTTTTTGCATGCTCATCCAAAATTGGCCGTAGGACATCACCTTTATAAAAGAATGTTGGGTGCTGAAGTTTGTAAAACATTTTAAGTCGGAACCTTAGAAAACACATTCGGTGTTATCTAACTAACGAAGAGAACATATGAGACAAGATAAATTCAGTAAGAATCAATTCAGGAAGGAGAAAAATGAAATACATGAAATCAGCTATAGTTTATCATAAAAAAGGGTTTGGGTATCAGAAAACTTTCATATTAGTCCATCTCTATTATTAACTGGCTGTTTTTTTTCTAGGGCAAGTCAGTACTTCTCCATAGGCTTTTATTTCTCATAGATAATGTCAAAGGTCTCTATATTAGGGTGTTTCTGTTGTTTTGTTTTGTTTTTTTTTTTAATGAAAGTAAGAAACGTTTTCTTGTGGAAAGTTAAAACTTCTATAAATTTTTAACTACAAATTGACAAATAGTAATTCTTTTATGAATTAGCAATTTTCTGTTATCGTGATCCTTTTTATTCTATTTAATGCTTTGTTTCTATTTCAATTACTGGTTATTTATAACATCTTTTTGCTTAACTTTAGCATGTTTGTTGGTTTTAATAGTCTTTTTCAGAGAACCAACTTTGGGCTTTGATTCATTTTCTTTGTACTATTTAATATCTATTCTGTTATCTCATTGCTTCTATTGTGAATTAATCAGTTCTTTCTATTCTAAGCTATAATTGATGTTTTAAGCTATAACTTTCCCTTAAGTTTTGTTGCCTCCTATAAATATTGATATAATATGTAGTATTTTCATAATTTAGTTCTAAGCATTACTTAGCAATTTTGACCTCAGATTTTTAAAAGGAGGCTCAATTCCTGGGTACATAAATAAAAGTTTAGCAAGTAATAAATATAAAGAAATAGTTTAATTTTCATTATTTAGAAAGTCAGGATTATCTAATTGGATTTATTTTTGGAGGTATGTGTCTGGGGTCTCAATTTTTAGGAGTGAGCAGATAAATGGAAAAAAAACTTGTGTAGTAATTTAATTAAAATGTAAAACCAAAACACATCCATAATATAAACCACCCTCCACATATTTATACTTTTCAGTGAGAATTGATTTTTCAAAATGATTCAAAGGTATTGCAGCAGTCTTGATCTTGAAAGAATTAACTAATTTGGTTAACAGTACCCTGTTTATCTTGGTGTGGAAAGAGAAAAATTTTATGAAGGTTTCAGTAGACTTGAAACACTCCATTATCCAACAAATCCAGTTAAAAGAAATCATTCCATTGCTTGTGCCTCATCTAGTTAATTCTTCTCCCTCCAACACCCCCCCCCCCACAGAATTCAGTGGTCGGGTGCATACCAGAATCTATCAGAATTTTTTTCCAGTACTTGGCTTCACAAATAAAAGAAAGATTTAGAGAACTTTTAGAAGTCTTCCAGAAGTATCATTAAAACAATAAAAGTATTAGAAAATAATAAATCCTTAAAATTTTTGGAAAATTGTTTTAGGTGGAGAACACACAGTTGCTGTCGATCTAAACCTGCAAATACAGGAAAAACTCTTTCTCATGATTCATCACTTCTAATTGTGACAGAATCAACTTATTGCACTCCCACACGTGTGTGTGTGTGTGTGTGTGTGTGTGTGTGTGCGTGTGTGTGTTAAGGTATAAGGATCTCCTTAAGGTGAGACTTGGTGAATGTCGAGCAGGTGTTTGTAGGAAGCTGTGTAAGTCTCTTCATTGAAAACCTTCCTGAAATGAACTAAGTAGGTGATAAATGAAACTTTCTGAGCTTAGATCTTAAGAATTCACTGAATACAGGCATACCTTGTATTATTGAGCTCTGCTTTATTGTGTTTTTCACAAATTGAAGGTTTGTGGCAACCCTATGTCCAACAAATCTATTAGCACCACTTTTCCGACATCATTTGCTCACTTCATGTCTCTGTGTCACATTTTTGTAATTCTCACAATATTTCAAACTTTTTCATTATTATTATATTTGTTATGGTGATCTGTGATCAGTGCTTTTTGGCGTTACTATTGTAATTGTTTGTTTTTTAAAAAATATTAATTAATTAATTAATTTATTTTTGGCTGTGTTGGGTCTTCGTTTCTGTGTGAGGGCTTTCGCTAGTTGCGGCGAGTGGGGGCCACTCTTCATCACGATGCGCGGGCCTCTCACTGTTGCGGCCTCTCTTGTTGCAGAGCACAGGCTCCAGACGCGCAGGTTCAGTAGTTGTGGCTCACAGGCCCATTTGCTCCACGGCATGTGGGATCTTCACAGACCAGGGCTCGAACCCATGTCCCCTGCACTGGCAGGCAGATTCTCAACCACTGCGCCACCAAGGAAGCCTTATTGTAATTGTTTTGAGGCACCATGAACTGCACCCATAGTAACATGGTAAACTTAATCAGTAAATGTTACAAATGTTGTGTGTGTTCTGACTGCTCCACCAACCAGCCATTCCCTCATCTCTCTCCCTTCCTCAGGCCTCCCTACTCCCTGATACACAACAATATTGAAATTAGGCCAGTTAATAACCCTGCAGTGGCCTCTACGTGTTCAAGTGAAAGGAAGGGTCCCACATCTCTTACTTTAAGTCAAAAGCTAGAAATGATTAAGCTTAGTGAGGAAGATATGCCGAAAGACAAGATAGGCCAAAATCTAGGCCTCTTCCACCAAACAACCAAATTGTGAGTATGAAGAAAAAGTTCTTGGAGGAGATTAAAAGTGCTGCTTCAATGAACACACCAATGATATGAAAGCAAAACAGTCTTATTGTTTATATGGAGAAAGTTTTAGTGGTCTGGATAGAAGATCAAACCAGCCACAACATTCCCTTCAGCCAAAGCCTAATCTAGAGCAAGGCTCTGACTACAATCTTGTGAAGGCTGAGAGAGGTGAGGAAGCTGCAGAAGAAAAGTTTGAAGCTGGCAGAGGTTGGTTCATGAGGTTTCAGGAAAGCCATCTCCAGAACGTAAAAGTACAAGGTGAAGCAGCAGGTACTGATGTAGAAGCTACAGCAAGTTATCTAGAAGATGTAGCTAAGATAATTAATGAAGGCCACTATATTAAACAAAGTATTTTCAGTGTAGACAAAACAGCCTTTTCTTGGAAGAAGATGCCATCTAGGACTTTCATAGGTAGATAGGAAAAGTCAATGCCTGGCTTTGAAGGACAGGCTGACTCTCTTGCTAACGTAGATGGTGACAGAGTTGAAGACCGTGCTTATTTATCATTCTGGACATCCTAGGACCTTAAGAACTATTCTAAATCTAATCTGCCTGTGTTAAAAATGGAACAACAAAGGCTGGGTGACAGCACATCTGTTTACAACATGGTTAACTGACTATTTTAAGCCCACTGTGGAGACCTACTTCTCACAAACAAAACCATTCCTTTCAAACATTACTGCTCATTGACAAAGCACCTGGTCACTCAAGAGCTTTGATGGAGATGTTCAACAAAATTAATGTTGTTTTCATACCTGCTAACAAAACATCTATTCTGCAACCCATGGATCAAGAAGTAATTTTGACTTTTAAGTCTTGCTATTTAAGAAATACATTTTGTAAGGCTATAACTGCCATAAATAGTGATTCCTCTGATGGATCTGGTTTTCAAAGTACATTGAAAACTTTCTGGAAAAGATTTACTATTGTAGATGCCATTAAGAACATAGGTGATAAGAGGGTTCCCTTTTCTCCACACCCTCTCCAGCATTTATTGTTTGTAGACTTTTTGATGATGGCCATTCTGACTAGTGTGAGGTGATACTCATTGTGGTTTTGATTTGCATTTCTCTAATAATTAGTGATGTTGAGCATCTTTTCGTGTGCTTTTTGGCCATCTGTATGTCTTTTTTGGAGAAATGTCTATTTAGATTTTCTGCCCATTTTTTGATTGGCTTGTTTGGGGTTTTTTTGATATTGAGATGCATGAGCTGTATGTATATTTTGGAGATTAATCCCTTGTCGGTTGCATTGTTTGCGAATATTTTCTCCCATTCTGTGGGAGAAAATATTGTCTTCATTTTGTTTATGGTTTCCTTTGATGCATAAAAGCTTTTAAGCTTAATTAGGTCCCATTTGTTTATTGTTGGTTTTATTTGCATTACTCTACGAGATGGATCAAAAAAGACCTTGCTGTGATTTATGTCAAAGATTGTCCTGCCTGTGTTTTCCTCTAAGAGTTTTTATAGTATCCAGTGTTACATTTAGGTCTTTAATCCATTTTGAGTTTATTTTTGTGTATGATGTTAGAGAATGTTCTAATTTCATTCTTTGACATGTGGCTGTCCAGTTTTCCCAGCACCACTTATTGAAGAGACTGCCTTTTCTTCATTGTATGTTCTTGTCTCCTTTGTCATAGATTAATATACCATAGGTGTGTGGGTTTATCTCTGGGCTTTCTATCCTGTTCCATTGATCTATATTTCTGTTTTTGTGCCAATACCAAACTACTTTGATTACTGTAGCTTTGTAGTATAGTCTGAAGTCAGGGATCCTGATTCCTCCAGCTCTGTTCTTCTCTCAAGATTGCTTTGGCTATTCGGGGTCTTTGTGTTTCCATACAAATTTTAAGATTTTTTGTTCTAGATTTGCAAAAAATGCCATTGGTATTTTGATAGGGATTGCATTGAATCTGTAGATTACCTTGTGTAGTGTAGTCATTTTGACAATATTGATTCTTCCAATCTGAGAACATGGTATATCTTTCCATCTGTTTGTGTCATCCTACACTGTTGGTGGGAACGTAAATTGGTACAGCCACCATGGAGAACAGTATGGAGGTTCCTTTAAAAACTAAAAATAGATTTGATCCAGCAATCCCACTCCTGGGCATATATCCAGAGAAAACCATAATTTGAAAAGGTACATGCACCCCAGTGTTCATTGCAGCACTATTTACAGTAGCCAAGACATGGAAGCAACCTAAATGTCCATCGATGAATGGATAAAGAAGATGTGGTACATATATACAATGGAATATTACTCAGCCATAAAAAAGAATGAAAGAATGCCATTTGCAGCAACATGGATAGACCTAGAGATTATCATACTGAGTGAAGTAAATCAGACAGAGAAAGACAAATACCATATGATATCACTTATATGTGGAATCTAAAAAATGATACAAATGAACTTATTTACAGAACAGAAAGAGACTCACAGACTTAGGAAACAAACTTATGTTTACCAAAGGGGAAAGGTGGTGGGGAGGGATAAATTAGGAGGTTGGGATTAACATATGCACACTACCATATATGAAATGGATAATCAACAGAGACCTACTCTATAGCACAGGGAACTCTACTCAGTACTCTAATAACCTATATTGGAAAAGAATATGAAAAAGAATGGATATATATGTGTATGTATAACTGAATCACTTTGCTGTACACCTGAAATGAACATAACATTGTAACTCAACTATACTCCAATGTAAAATAAAAACTTTTTAAAAATAAAGAAATGTTTCCCTTGAGGGGAAAAAAAGAACATAAGTGATTGATGGGAAGAGGTCAAAATATCAACATTAACAGGAGTTTGGAAGAAAACTGATTCCAACTCTCATACATGACTTTAAGCAGTTCAGGACTTCAGTGGAGGAAGTAACTGGATATGTGGTAGAAATAGCAAGAGAACTAGAATTAGAAGTGGAGCTTAAATGTATGACTGAATTGCTGCCATCTCATAAGAAAATGTTAACAGACGAGTCGCTTCTTATGGATGAGCAAAGAAAGTGGTTTCTTGTGATGGAATCTACTCCTGGTGAACATGCTGTGAAGACTGTTGAAATGACAATAAAGAATTTAGAAATTACATAAACTTAGTTGATGAAGCAGCAGCAGAATTTGAGAGGATGGACTCCAATTTTGAAAGAAGTTCTACTGTGGGTAAAATGCTATCAAACAGCACTGCATGCTACAGAGAAATTGTTTGTGAAAGGAAAGGTCAATTGACATGGCAGACTTCACTGTTGTCTTATTTTAAGAAATGCCACAGACACCCCAGCTTTCACCACCACCCTATTCAGTCAGCAGCCATCAACATCAAGATAAGATCCTCCACTAGAAAAAACGATTACCATGCGCTAAAGTCTCAGATGATGGTTAGCATTTTGTTAGCAATAAAGTACTTTTTAATTAAGGTTTGTACGTTGTTTTTTTAGACATAATGCTATTGTCACTTGATAAACTACAGTATTGTTTAACTTTTATATGTACTGGGAAACTAAAAAATTCATGTGACTCACTTTATTGTGATAATCACTTTATTGGGGTGGTTTTCAACTGAACTGGTACTATCTCTGTGGTATACCTGTACATGTGAATTCATCTCATAATACTGAATATTTAACAAGAGGAAAGAAATTGTCATAATTGTTTTAACATTAATTGCAATTTCTTCTCTTTTTCTTCCTTGTAAGAAAATTAGAGATTTTCTTTAAAACATTTATAGATATTCTTATGAATATTTTCAGTTCTGCTTATTTGTTTACAATGGACATATTTTTTGTGGTAAATAATATACTTGCATAAAGAATTATGTGTAGTGAATGAATTTTTATGTTGTTAATTGAATGACTAAATTTCTATGGGTAAAGAGTAAGGTTTTTTCAGATCTGATTTTTTTTTTTAAATCATAGAACATATTCAAAATATAATGACACTGGAAGAGTCTGTTCAACATGTGGTCATGACTGCTATTCAGGAGGTAAGTTATATCATGATCACATATGTATGAAAATCCTAAACCCAATTATATAAAACTGTTCACATAGATTTTATGGATGTGTATTTCACTGCTGTATAAACGAGCCCTTTGTAGTAGGTTTACTTATCTTTGGCTGTTGTGTCCTCCCTTCTTTATTTTCCCCAAAAATTTCTTATAAGGACTTCAAGCCCAATTTTAGTACCTCTGCATTTTAAAAGTTAAATTAACATTGTCAGTTTCCTTTAAATAACTTCAGCTAAGCAGGATAAACAGCCTCTTCCCAGTTAGGAGTTTTTATAACTTCTCTTTTTTTCTGCCAGGTAGAGTAATCTTTTCTGAAATTTTAAAGTGTGTGTGTGTATGTATCTCATATGCATTTTCAGAATGTTAGAACCGTGAGCAAATATAGTGAAAATTAGGTTTCGGAGCCAGATAACCTGGATTCAAGCCAGTCTAGTTATCTAAGTTGTACCGTAGAGATTCAGAATTCGTTCGGTGCACGTTCATTCTTAAAATCAGACCAAAAGGCTGAGATGAAGTCAAGTGAAGAGGAGGCCTGAGGGAAAGTTGAGTGAAGGGTTAGTGAGGAAAACATAGTTTGGAAGAGGCATGACTTAGAGGGAGACAGCATCTAGGACCTTAGAAGTGTGTATACTCTGAGTTTGCATTGCTGGCTTGAATTCAGAACATCACTATGCGTAAATCTGCCTTTCATATGCAGAAAAGTTATTTTACAGGATCCTTTTTTTTTTCATATAATTGTAACTCCTGCTTTTGAAATGACTTCTCAAATTAGGAATTTTGCCACATCACTCATTTAAAGCTCTATTTTTAAAGTGCCAATTCATGTTACGGAAGAATAATTTTTTTTATTATGTGATGTGTTCAGTTTTACCTAGTAATTCATCGTTTAGAACTTGGATTATAATTTTTCACTACATTAGTATTTTAAATATATCTAAATATTTCAAGCACATTTTACTTATGTCCTCAGTAATGTACTGCTTGAACATTGTGTTATTTAGCTTAAACCTCTATTCATTTTTTATTTGAATAATATGAGGATCATCAAATTAAGGCAAGGAAAAATTAAACATAAAGCATTTTACTGTCCTTTCAAGTAAACATATTTTTTTACTGTGTAAATCTTTATTATACTTAATTTTACTATTTTAATTCTAGTTGATGAGTAAAGAAATAGTGAGCTCTCCTACAAATGATGCTGTTGGAGAATTAGAGCAACAGGTGAGTATTTTAGTATGTGAGGAAAATGTTGCAAACAGTGATAGAGTTCCTTTGTCAATTACTATCTTAAAGGCTTACATAGGAGACCACATACAAGATTATTTTCTTCCATGAAATTTAGATAGTTTATTCTCCTATAAGATCTTAATTGACTATTATTATGCATTCCTTCATGAATGCAAGTAGTGTTCCTCTCCAGAGTTTTTAATGATCATGTTTGAAGAGATGAGTGGCATTAAACTTTCCTGACATTTGTTAATACATATGTGGCCCATTCTGTATAGTTACATAATTAAATAGTACTTAAAAATTCTGCTGAATTCTAATTTATCTAATAAGGAAACATGATTTTTGTCACAATTGCTTTCCTCTAATATTGAAGAATTAACTCAAAGGTCCTGTACTCAAGGCTTCTTTCCCTGGTTGTTTTACACAGTTGTTTTACATGGAGGAAAAGGCACACTCCTCCTCTGTATAACCCAGTCTGGGTTATAAGGGGAAGGGTAAGAGGAGAGGTAAATGCATCAAATACTTTTCCTGTTATATTTTTGGACATCTGACTTTCATGAGTGTCACCAGCCATCTCAAGAAGTATTTCAAATTTAAAAAAATTTTTTTCTATAAAAATTTTATTTAAATGTAAACATGCTGTGCTCTAAATTTTTTTCTGCGGTAAAAATAAACAGTTCATCCTCTAACACTCTGTTTTAAATATTTCACAAAGATTTACATAAAATTTTATTTTTGTGGGACCTTAGCCTTAAATGTTAATGAGACTCTGTTGATATTATTTACACAAAAACAACATATTACTACTTATTTGTTAATAAGTAAATTTTAAAAGCATTTCCAACATCAGTGTATATATGTGTTTTGATAAAAATATATTTTTCAATTTGTTTCAAAATGTGATTTGCTAAGAGTTAGGACATTTTCTATTTCAGCTTAAAAGGGCCCTGGAAGAACTTCAGGAAGCACTAGCAGAAAAAGAAGAACTGAGGCAAAGATGCCAAGAACTAGATATGCAGGTATGGATCTGAGAATAATTTCCTCTTTAAATTTACAAGAGTCTTATTTTAATTAATTAATTAGTAAAGTGTTTTGGAGGTTGGGTTTCATTTCATGCAGGGACCATTGAAAGGGTCTGTTATAGGCTTGACTATTCAAACATGAACTTTATAATTTTTCTTTTAGAGTTGAAAATTGCTTGCTTAACTACTTCACTGAGAGGGTCATTCTAATTGCAGAATTTCAACTGCTTAGATGACACCTTAGTTTGTTGTTTTGTAAAAAGGGGAAACTAAAGTATCTACTTTATAGGGTATGAATATTAAGTGGGGTTCTTTATGGAAATATTTAGAAGGGCTTGACCCCCAATAAATTTGAGATCCAAGTTTGTTTTGCTAACACGTATGTGTATATGAACACATGTATGTAATTCTTGGGTTCATATGCACATACGTGTTAGCAAAATAAACTTGGCATGAGAGACAGTAGTTAACAGTTAAAGGAGTAGATTGTCAAACCAGGCTGCCTGTATTCAGAACCTGGTTATGTTACTAGCTGGTTGTATATGCTCAGGCAAATTGCTTAATTTCTCTATACTTCATATTTCTCTTTTGAGAAATGATGTGTTAATAGTATATATCTCCCAGAGTGAAAATTACATTTAAATGAATTAATATACATAAAGCACTTAAAGCAGGGCCTGGTTCATAAGGGCTGTGTATATGTTTGCGTGTATTTTTATTATTGTTATATGAAAATGCAAATGTGAAAAATTATGCAATAAGTCTCGAAAAATTATACAAAGATTTAAATGTACCATCATATTATGCTGTATGTAAATTGCACTTTTCATTCAAATAATGAGCTACATAAATAATTGACTCTCTGAAAAGTGTGAGGACAAGGAACAAAGGTTGTGGTAGGATTATCCTTGCTTGATGAGATAAATATCTAAAGTGATAAGGCTGGGTAATATTTCTAATGTTCAAGGGTCTGCAAATAAGGAAACGAGAAGTGACTTGGTCAGGGTGACTCAGCTCCGTAGGGCAGTGACAGCACTAGAATCCAGATCTTCTAATGCCATCTTTAAACATCACTCCTCTATGTTTGAACAAAGCCAGTGTTTATATTTGAATGAAGCTAGTGTCTCAAAATTATGAGAACGTCTACCTTTTCTCCTTTTTTCTTTCCTAACCACACTCACCTCGCATATATATCATCACATATATGCACAGACTTGCACAGCATCAGAGATGTTTTATTTTCAAGTAAGATTATATCCTCTCTCCAGAGTACCTCATATAAAGAATAGAGGATTGAATCATTCAGGTATTACCAGTCTCATGTAGGATCTCTGTACAGTTTTCTGAGAAATTCTTATTCAAAAAAAGAACACAAAATTCTGTGTTAAAACATTTCAGTGTTTGTAACACATGATGGAGAGTATGTGATGATCTGATTTTAGTTGAAAAGTGTAGACATCCCAAGTTTTGGCATTTTTAATTCCAGTATCAAAATAGAGTCAACCCTCAACTATCTGCTACACATGTGAAATGAATATAATCAAAACTGCATTTAATCAAAACAAAAATAATTTAACGTGAATTTCACACAGGTGTATATGATACATACCCCAATTTTTATAAGGAAAATTATTTTTGAAAAAATGTTTACTGTTAATCATATGTCACTTGAGAGTGATTTTAAAATTTGGGGGGGGAATTCTTTTTTAATACCCAACCAAAGGAACCAAAAAAGAAAAATAAGCTGCAAAGAATTTCACCGAGGGCAGGTGAACAAACAAAAGGGCATAACCTAATGAAGTTAAATTAAAAGCTAGTAATCAAGGAAAGAAGCAGGCATATGATGTTGACAGAGGTGCTGCACGGCAGGAACCTGCTGTTCTTCCTTCATCCCCAGCCCATGCAGGGGAATCAACAAAAATCTTGAGACTTCTCATAGTAATCTACCCAATCAGAAGGAAGTTCATGCTATGAGTCCTTCATTTTCTTTGGACTGGGGAAGAGTGGAAATGATGGCTAAGAAGAAACCAAGGGGGGCTTCCCTGGTGGCGCAGTGGTTGAGAATCTGCCTGCTAATGCAGGGGACACGGGTTCGAGCCCTGGTCTGGGAAGATCCCACATGCCACGGAGCAGCTGGGCCCGTGAGCCACAATTGCTGAGCCTGCGCGTCTGGAGCCTGTGCCCCGCGACGGGAGGGGCCGCGATAGAGAAAGGCCCGCGCACCGCGATGAAGAGTGGTCCCCGCACCGCGATGAAGAGTGGCCCCCGCTTGCCACAACTGGAGAAAGCCCTCGCACGAACCGAAGACCCAACACAGCCAAAAATAAATAAATAAATAAATAAATAAGAAAATCCTTTAAAAAAAAAAAAAAAAAAGAAGAAACCAAGGGCCTGACTCTTTCTGATAGGAACAAAGGCTGTAGGGCCACACACTGAATTGGGGAAACAGTCTGATGCCCAAAGGAATTTCTCCATGGGAATGGAATATACTTCTCACCACCCTGGTATGAAGTACTTAAACCTCAGAAGTGAGAGCCTAGCCCAGGTGTTACAAAAAGATTGTCCGTTGTCTCAGCTGCCCCCATGCCGCCCCCGCCCCCCACCACTATCTTCCCTGACCATTCACAAGGCTATATAGAGAGGTGGAGAAAAAACAGTCCCAACTGTCACCCAGAGGGGAGAAGATACTGGGCCATGGGTTACAGTGGAAAGGGTGTCCAAGAAGTCTTCAACACTATGCCAGAACAAACAGGGTATCTTGACTGCCCACAGAACATGAACTAGATGAAAAGAATCAAAGCATGACATCTCTGTGAACATTACAGACTAAAACCAAAAACAGATAAGAGCATGTAAAAGACAACAGCCAAGCTTAGAAAATAACTTTCACTTCATTTAGCATTACAATTTCATAAGAACACATCAATAGAATAGACTAAGTGGTAGGACAACAAAGTGAAGATATAAAAGGAAATTGCAGCTAGATAGAAACAAATCAGTGAATAATGTTTAACACCAAGCCTTACCCTAGTTAAGCTATCAGACTTCAAGAATAAAGGAAAAACAACTCAGTCAGTCAAGTAGAAAAGGTAAATCACCCACAAAGATAAGAAAATCAGGCTCCCCTACAACTTCCATGCCGGAATATAGAGGAGCAATATCCACAAAATGCTGAGGCAGGGAAACAGCATTAACTGAGGAGTGCAGGTGCAAACTCATGAGCCCTTCTTGAAAAAAAAAAAAAACTACTCATTGACACAATCCAGTTAGCAAACATGTTTTAATCAGAATAAAGAATGCAAGAACAGAGGAGATTCTGTAGTGAAAGATCTGGTGATGAAGCTTGATCCATTTAAATAAAGATCTGTGTGAGTTCTGTGTAAATTATGGTTATAGATACTGGGACAACTGAAATTATGACTCACTAAGTCAGGAGTAAGGCCTGATTATGCGTACTTTAAAAAAAGAAAGAAAGAAAAAAATCCACATGAGAATTTGATGTAAAGTTTTAAGAAACTTTCATGTAATTTTGGTCCAAGATGATTATGGGGCCTTGGGGCAAGTTAGGACGGGTTTATCAACCGCTCTTTACCTGCCTTTCCCAGACATTATTCATACCACCTGGCAGCAGTAGGTAGCACTGCTTCACTTACTGCAGTAACAGAGGCTGGTTATTCTTGC
This sequence comes from Balaenoptera acutorostrata, assembly GCF_949987535.1. NCBI lineage: Eukaryota > Metazoa > Chordata > Mammalia > Artiodactyla > Balaenopteridae > Balaenoptera > Balaenoptera acutorostrata. The sequence continues at coordinate 51,301,592 of NC_080064.1, forward strand.
TTCTAGTATGTTAGAGAAAAGCATACTTTCACCCAGCATTATATAAGATTCAATGAGGCAGTGATTTTCAAACTTAAGGTGTCTACAAAGTATGTGCGACTGGGCACAATGTGATAAAGAGGACTCCAGCTATAGAAGTTTACTTTATATTTTAATTTTTAAAATAAACAATTATGATAAAAATATTAAGTCTGAGTGATGTGAGAATATGAGTATTATTTTTGAGCTTTTTTTTTTTCTTTTTTAGCGTTTTGAACTTTCTGTCTCTTTTAAATAGCTCAGAGAGAGACAGAGACAGAGAGAAACAGAAAGGGACAGAGGCAGGTACAGAGTGAACCTAAACAAAATATCACCATGGCATCTTGTTAAAAGAGATGCCTAGAACCACCACTGGACACTCGAAGTCACCCATCTGGGATGGGTCCAAGGAATTCGCATGTTTAATACCCCCCTCCTTCATATCTGTGATAAAGGTGGGTCTAGAACCACAATGTAAAGCATGGATAAGAACAAGGTTGGTTACCCACTAGGTATTGAAAACTAAGTTTAAGTTTGCCCATGCTCCTCTCCCTTCTTCAGGGGATTCTTACCCAGTTTGAAGACGGGGTATTATTTCTCCTCTACCAGTCTTTTTACAACAGCCCCTACCTTCAAGCTAGAACGAGATATTCTTTTCTCTGTGGGCCCCCACCCCCCATAGTATACTTCCACCAAAGCACCACATTTTCTGTCCTGTAATTGTTTACATTTCTGCTGTAGGGATCTTAAAAGGGCACAACCTCTCATTCTTTTTTGTATCCCAAACACTTAGGATTGTACATGACAGGTCATAGTCACTAGACTGCTTGCATGACAAGAATGGATGCATGCATTGAACTTAGGAAGAGAAACTGTTTCCTCCTAGTCTGTCTGGGAACAGTTTCCCAGCCTTTGTTTGTGTTTCTCATTTGGAGGACAGTGTTTGTAACTTCCCTACACTGTATTTAAGACTATAATTTGATTTTAATTTCCTGTTATTAGCTTGGTGTGTCAATATGTAGTCCCATTCCCATAACTGGACTGAATTGATTATAACTTTTGAAAGTATAAATAGCAAACTTGTGCAATAATATATTGTAAGTTATGGGAGGTCAACCTTTTTTCAAACTAATCTTAATAAAATCACACATAAACTTCTGGTCTTATAAAAGGTCACAGCCTTAGCTGTAAATTTTTAAAGATGTTTTTAAATGAAAAAAATAAGACTGAGAGAGCAAATCATGCTTGTTAACATAAATATGTAAGTAAAATTAAAAATGTATCAAGTACTGATGTTGATGTGATTCTAAAGTTACATGTTTGTATCCATTTTAAATAGTTTCAGTGTGCAGTTGCATTCAATTCAGGTTTTTGTTACTGATTCATTAACTAAATAATGTGCCTGTTGCCTGAAGACATGATATGTAACTGATAATTTTCTACCAGGAACCTAAAATGGTAACTCTGTATATATGTGTTTATATTTTGGCTTACTAGGTAACAGCATCCTAAAAATTTATACCTAAAAGGGAAACAAATTAATTTTTTGAAGTTCTTTGGTATTTAGAGATTTTAGAGACTTAGAAACATTTTCTTCTCAGAACTAAAGCAAGCATAACATTTGAAAGATATTCTTATATGTATTAACTCTGTTTTCTCTGTATTAAGAAAGTTGATTTCTTCTGACCCAAATCTCCTAGACCCAGAACTCCAGAGTTCAAAGGATCCTTAGAAATTATCTAGTCTGCTTGACCAAGCTATTTAATGGCTTGGTCAGATTTATTCTAAGCTTTTTTGCTATTGATGCTTATGTTTGTGTATTTGTTTTTTAGGTGACAGCACTTCAAGATGAAAAGAATTCACTAGTTTCTGAGAATGAGATGATGAATGAAAAACTTGACCAGTTGGATGGCTCTTTTGATGATCCAAATACAATGGTTGCAAAAAAGTATTTTCATGCACAGTTGCAACTAGAACAATTACAGGAAGAAAACTTCAGGTAACATTTGTAGTGGAAATCATTTTATACAGTTTTATTAAAATAGCTAAAAAATCATAATATCAACAACTAATTATTAAGCATTACAAAGCATGTTTAGGATTAGTATCCTAAAAATACTGTTGAAAATTACTGAATGGTGTAAGTGGTTCCTGCCCTCATAGGGCTAACAGTCCAGTTTGGCAAGTAGGATACATATGTAAAAAACAAAACAATTCAAAATACTGTGTGATAAGGGCCAAATGAAGGCCACAGGCAAGTCCAAGAATAGTTTAAAGGAGTGATTTCTGAAGCCTGGGGAGAAGGGGGAGTTTCTTACATAGGAGAAGGAACTTGATAATAAATGGAAAAAATGTAAATCTTAAGCTAAAGAAGATGCTTTTCATATCAACTTTTATATTTCTTCTTTTAAAAAAAAAAGTGTACATCTAACCTTTAATAAAAATTGTCTCTTATGTGCTTACCACTGAGCCTTGCACTATAAGGCCTTGAGAGTAGGTGCTCCAGTTGTACTGTATGTATTTTTGTTGTTGTTACTTTATTTTGATATGATTTCAAACTTACCAAAAAGGTTGCAAGAATAGTATAAGGAGCTCCTTTATACCTTTCATTCAGATTTGACAGTTGTTTTACAGTTTTCTTCATTTGCTTTAGCAGTCTCTTTACATAATCATATATATATATATATGTTCGTTTTTGGAACCATTTGAGAGTAAATTGGAGACATGACCCTTTACCCCTATATACTTCAGTATGTATTTCCTAAGAACCAAGATATTCTCTTATAAATCACAGCATAGTGATCAAAATTAGTGAATTGGTCATTGATACAATATCATTATCTAATCCACAGATCATATTCAAATTCCAGCAGCTATTTCAGTGTCCTTTATAGGTAATTTTTTTCTTGGTTCAGAATCTAATCCAGGATCATGCATTGCATTTAGTAAATGGATCCATTTATTGATAGTAATGGATATTCAATGGACAATAATTCCATTACTGTCATCATTTGTTTTGATGCTTAAATTGTCCCAGATTTGACCACTGAGAAACCTTTCAATTTCAACATGTCGCTATCCTTCTTTGAGTATTTTCTTACTTTCTGGCACAACAAAATGTTCCAGACTCTTCTTGTTCTTCCTCAACTCTAGAATCAGCCATTTCTCCAAGAAGCCCTGATTGCTTTTAGTGGAGAATGTTATTTAGAAACAAAGACCTATGCTCCAGATGAAATTTTCTGTCATTTCTTCTGAGCCACCTTGGTGTACAGAGCTAGGAAATACGCTTGCACAGGTTCATACCAGTCCATGTTCGCACACGTGCATATATGCACATATCTGCATTTATTTTCATACCTACAATTATGAACAATGAATTCATCTTATCATCTTCCATTTTAGCCCAGTGACTTCAGGGTTCATTCTGATTTTCTCCGTTTCCGTATTGTAACTCCCTTCTCCAACAGTGAGAAACCTGGCTTCCACTTTCCTCAGTACATTTTCTCATTTACTCAATCCCAAAACACATAGGAAGTAAGAATTGCTAACCCATACCTCTGTAAAAAGCAAACTAATACTAGACTTCAGTACGTTTACAGTTCTTTTTTTTTTAAGATGACATTTGCATATTGTGAAATGAATAAATACTGAGTACAATTTGGCGTGTTTTAACAAATGCATAGATTTTTGTTAACTCACACTTTTATTGTTTGATAGATCATTTCTATCACTACAGAAAGTTCCCCTATGCCCCTTCCCAGTTAATCCCTATCTCCCAGAGAGTAATTACTCTTCAGATTATTTTCCACCATAGATATGTTTCCTCTCATCTAGAACTTCTTATAAATTGAATTGCAATATGAATTCTTTGGCGACTGGCTTCTTATGCTCAGCATATTTGTGAAATTTACAGATGTTGCTGAATATATCAGTAGTTCATTCTTTTTTATTGCTGAGTAGTATTCCATTATATGGAATTATTTCTCATTATGACACATTTTGCTTATTTATTTTCCTTTAGATGGGCATTTGGGTTTCCAGATTTTTGGCTAATATAAATAAAGCTGGTATGAACATTGGAGTATAAAACTTTTTGTGAACATATTTTTTCATTTCTCGTTGGCAAATACATGAATGAACTGGTATTGCTGAGTTACACATTGTGTTTAATTTTAAAAGATACTGGCAAACCATTTCCCAAAGTGGTCATATTGTTTTACATTCCCACCAGCAGTGTTTGCTGCTGATTGCTCTAGTTACTCTGCCTGTATAACATAACTTGGCTTTATCAGACTTTTTAATTTTAGTTATCCCAGGGGATGTGTTAAGGGTGTTGAATTGTGGCTTTAATTTGCATTTTCCTGATGACTAATGATATGGTAAGTCCCTTTTCTTGTGCTTATTGGCAATATATCTTACTTTGTGAATCGTCTCTTCACACTGTTAGCCTACTTTTAAATTGGGTTGTTTGTCTTTATTACTGAGTTGTAGGAGTTTTAAAAAATATATATTCTGGATACAAAATCTTTGTCAGATATACAAGTAGTAATATTTCATCCATTCTGTGGCTTGCCTTTTCATTTTTCAAATGGTATCTATGAAAGAGTTAAAGTTCTTAACTTCGATGAAGTCTGATTTATCAATGTTTTTAAGATGAGTGCTTTTTGTGCACTGTCCAAGAAATCTTTGTCTACTCCCTTGTCATGAAAATACACTCTACTATATTCTAGAATCTTTATAGTTTTAACTTTCACATTTAGGTCTGTGATCCATCTTGAACTGATTTTTTGAAACTAGTGTGAGGTGTGGATGTGAAGCTTTATTTTTATTTTCCTTATGAGTATTTAGTTGTTCCAATATCATCAGCTGAAAAGAAATTTATTTTACTCTGTCAAATTGCTTTGGCACCTTTGTGAAAAATGATACAACCATAAAATTTGGGTCATTTTCTGGACTCAGTTCTTTCCCATTGATCAATTTTTCTATCTTTATGCCTATAAGACACGATTTTGATCACTGTAGCTCTAGAGTAAGTCATTTAAAATCAGGTAGTGTGAGTATTCCAACTTTGTTCTTTCTTCTCAAAATTTGTTTTGGCTATTCTGTCCTTTGCTTTTTTAGTCAGTTTCTGTAAAAACAACAACCTTTTGTGATTACGATTTGGATTGTATGTGATTGATACCTTAACCATATTGAGAATTTCTGTCTGTGAATGTAGTATCTTCGTCTGTTTAAGCCTAATTTCTCTAGCAATGTTTTGTTGTTTCCATCATAGTTTTATGTGTGCCTTCTGTTAATTTTATTCCCAAATATTTAATTTTTTTGCTGTTACAAATACAATTAAAACATTATTCTGAAAAGTTACTGCTAATATATAGATATACAATTGATCTTTGTATATTGAAACTTTTATCTTGTATCTTGAAACTTGTGTCTTGTATTTTGAAACCTTTCTGTCTTGCAAAGTTTCTTAATTCCCTTACTGATTCTTCTAGTTGTTTATTTAAGTAGAAAATCCTAAGGAACCTACAGTCACCTTGTCTATTAATAGAGCTTTACCTCTTCCTTGTATTATTTCTGCCTTGTATTTATCTTCTTTGTTTTAAGCAAGAGCAAACATCTTGCTTTGTTCTGGATCTTAGGAGAAAATGTTCAATTAAGTACTGTCAATTATGAAGCTAGCTGTAGAGTTTTTAAATTTGCTTTTTTATCAGATTGAAGGAGTTCCCCCTGTATTTCTGCCTTGCTACACGTTTTATCATTAATTGATGTTGATTTTTTGTCAAATGACTTTTCTGCATCTTGAAAAGATGGTTTGGTTTTTCTTTTTCACTCTTTTAATATGATTAATTTTTGAATGTTAAAAAATCTTGTATTCCAGGGGAAACCAATTGGTCATATTTTATTATCTTATATACATATGACTGGATTTGGTTTGCTAACATGTGAAAGTATTTTTGTGTCTGTCTTTATAATAGATACTGGCCTGTAACTTTTTTCTCTTGTAATGTCTTTCAGGTTTTGTTATCAGAGTTTTGCTAGTCTCATAGAATAAGTAGGAAGTATTCTCTCCCCCTCTATTTTCTGAAAGAGTTTATGTAAGAATATTATTTTTTCCTTCAGTATTTAATAGAATTTATCAGTAAAACAATTGGATCTGTGGTTTTCTCTGTGAAGGGGCTTTTAATGGCACATGTAATTTCTGTAATGGTCATAGGGCTTTTCAGATTTTCTGTTTCATCTTATGTCAGTTTGCTAAATTGTTTTTTCCAAGGTATATGTTTATTTGATTTAAGTTGTTGAATTTATTGGCATAAAGTTGTTCATAATATTCTATTAATTGTCCCTTTAGTGACTGTAGGAGCTGTAGTGGTATTTCCTTTTTCATTCCTGATACTGGTAATTTGTGTTTTCTCTCATTTTTCTTGGTCACTCTTGCTAGAGGTTCATCAATTTTATTAATCTTTTCAAACACCCTTTATTAACTTTCCATATTGTAAGTTTTAGATCTCTGTTCTTTATTTATTTTACTTCCTTTGGAGTTAATTTGCTCTTCTTTTTTTAGCCTCTTAAAGTTAGATGATTGATTTTAAGCCTTTCTTCATTTCTAAAATTAGCCTTTAAAGCTGTAAATTTTCCTCTAAGCACTGATTTAGCTGGGTCCCCAAAATTTGATTGATTGTGTTTCTATTATTATTCAGTTTGAAATATTTTCTAATTTCCCTCGTGATTTCTTCTTTGACTCGGGGATTATTTAGAAATGTGTTGTTTAATTTCTAAATATTTAAGTCTTTTCTACAGACTTCATATTGTGACTGACTTCTAATTTAATTTCCTTGTGGTTAGAGAACATATTCCATGAGACTTCAGTCTTTTAATATTTATGATACTTATTTTATTGCTCATTATATGTTGTATTGCGGTGAGTGTTCCATGTGTACTTGCAAAGAATGTGTGTTCTGTTTTTTTGACTGACGTGTATCATAAATATTAATCATATCAAACTGGTTAATAGTGTTATGCAGATCTTTTCTGTATTTTTACTGACATTTTTGTTTAGTTCTATCATTTATTGGGAGACTGATGTTAAAATTTTTTTTACACAATCGACAATAATTATCGATTTGTGGATCTCTGATTCTGTCAGTTTTTGCTTTATCTATTTTAAAATTCTGTTTTTACTTATATACACCTTTATGATATGTCTTTCTGATAAATTGACCCTTTTGTAATTATGAACTGTCTCTCTTTATCTTTGGTAATACTTTTTGTCTTAAACATTTTTTTGATGTTAATATAACCACCCCAGCTTTCTTTGCTTACTGTTTGCATGGGACTTGTTTTCATCATTTTACTTTTAATATATTGTGTCTTTATATTTAAAATGTTTCTTGTAACTAAAATATATTTGAGCCTTGCTTTTTTTATCCAGTCTGAGTCTCTGCCTTTTTAACTGGTATGTTCAATCCATTTGACTTTTATGTAATTTTTGACATGGCTGTATATAGGTCTATCAATTTTCTATTTTTCATTTGTCATATCTAGTCTTGTGTTTATTTTTCTTCCTTTTTTGCATTATTTTCAGTTGATCAAATAATTTTTTAATATTTTAATTACTGTATTGTCATTTTAGTTTTTGTTGTTGCTCTAGGCTTTGAAGTATTTATTCTTTATCATAGTCTATACTTAGAGTTAATATTTTACCACTTTACACGCTATGTATATTTTTGGATAACTTTAATATATACGTTTTCTCTTCATCTTTTGAAATTAAAATTCCTGTTTGAACTAGAAAACCAAGCTCAGTGTTTTAGAAGTAAAAATGAAAATTCTGAACGTCATTTGCTTCTCAAGTCTGTTTTAAAACCAAGAGCTGAAAAGTATCTTATTTCTTTAGTTTTTTCTTCTTTTGAATGCGGAATCCAAAAACACATTTTAGAAGTAAGTTTTGCTAAGCTCATGTCTCAGTAAGAAAACAAATAATAGAAATTACATTATAAATACTTGTTTTCTTTATGCAAGGCTCGAAGCTGCAAAAGATGATTACCGTGTTCACTGTGAAGAACTTGAAAAGCAATTAATTGAATTTCAACATAGGAATGATGAATTGACTAGTCTTGCTGAGGAAACAAGAGCCCTGAAAGATGAAATAGATGTTCTTAGGTATGGCATGTCTAAATATAATTATGTCACTTCTAAGTTATTACTTAGTCATTTCAGTATTCCATATTTTAATCAGGGATTCTTAGAGTTTTCCCTATGTATCAAGTATTGATCAGTGTTTATCCAGCCTCCTAGTCTTTATTTCTTTTATGCTTGTTGATAGTTATGGACCGTTTAAGGATAATATTTGATTCTTGTTGGGACAGTTTCATAAACCTTTTTCTTATTTCTCATTTAAGAAAATAATACCTTTTTCTTAAAAATTTGTAAGCTGAGTTACTTTTAGATACATTTGGCTTGACCTTCTTGTGCTTACTCGTATATCTTGTGAAATTTTTGTGTAAGGAAATGCAGTCACAAACCATATTTTGACATTTGATAAAATATAGATAAGAATCCTAACATTTATTTCAAGGTTATCTCAGGTTTGTCTTATAGTCTTTGACAATATAAAATTTATATTTAGCTTTTGCCTGTAAAATGTAGCTGAAGCAAGTAGTCTATCCACATGATTTTTATATTTTCTGTTAAATTTTCTTAATCAGCCATTTTCTTGCACAGTTTTTAGTGTCCTTATTTTAAACGAAATCTTTATAACCATTAATTTGAACTTGTATGTGATATTGAAGTGGTTTGGTTTATTTATTTATTTTTGCTCTAGCCCAGTTGTCAGGTAAGCACAACTCTAAAGGGAAGTGCTTTGCTAAACAAATTATAAGTTGAGTCAACTTCCTTAATATATCAAATACTTAGAACAAAACTACGTTAAATATTATGCACAAAGCACAATTGGCTTGTAAGCTACAGAGCAGCTCAGAATTGTTCAATTATATTTAGAAAACCATTCTTTTTTTATACATTTTTCTGATATATAAAATAGTTTGATAATTCAGTGTGTCAAATTTGAAGCATTTTTATTTTGATGACTTTATAACAGAAGGGTTGAACTTTAGACAGTTTTAGGCTTGAGTCTGTCTCCAAAGTTCTTGCAAAGTTTATGATTTCTTTTCTCTGTCCCTCTCATTTTCTTTTAACCAATTGATAGTTCATTTGAAAGACTCATTTTACAGCCAGAATAACATTGTTATGTGTACTTACTAGTTTTTACACAGTAATGTTTAGTCTTTGTTATTATAGGGCTACCTCTGATAAAGCAAATAAACTGGAATCAACAGTTGAGATATATCGTCAGAAGCTACAAGATCTGAATGACCTTCGCAAGCAGGTGAAAACTTTACAGGAAACAAACATGATGTATATGCATAATACAGTCAGCTTAGAAGAAGAATTAAAGAAGGCAAATGCAGCACGTACACAATTAGAAACATACAAGAGACAGGTAAGAAAATATCTTGATTTTTTAAATCAGTAAAATTGAAAGAGTTCAACTTTGAGTTATCTAGGTCTTTTACATTACTGTTGGCTTCTGAGCTTGTATATTTTTTGGACATTTTTATTGTTTTATTAGTATTTCTGGTAACCAGTGATAAATGCCTAGAGAATGGAGTTATAACCTAAAATATTCTCTTCTGCTATTTATCAAACAACCTAGATAAACAGGGTAGAAGGCTGATTTTTTTTTTTTGGCTAAGTTATTATTTGTGTATTTTAAAACTTATGTTTATTCTTCTTATCTACATGCCATTTCCACAAATATTTTTTTTTGTTACATAAATTAATCCATTTTTATAGGCTAGCAACATTTCAAATGATGGTGCTTGACTGGTCCTTCATTCAATTCCTTCAGTCCTCTGATGTCAGACTTTACTGTGACAGCAGAAGTAGTATTGTAGGTCCAGGCACCACCAGTTGCCATTTTCATGCAGGAACTACAGTGCCAAATGCCCACAGCTCATCTCTTCATCTTGGTTTTGCCACAGAAGGAGCAAGTGTACTTGGCATGCTGGCTGATTTCAGTTTTCTTCACCATTTTCCTGAGGGAGGCACCGTAACGGGTCCCGTATTTACCCACAATTCCAACTTTCTTGATGTGTTTAGCCACGTTGCCACAACGTAGGTCCAAGCCCAGAGAGTCCACAAATATTTAGAATTAGACTATAATCTTACTATAAATTTTATTTCCAGTTTCTCATTTATTGAACTCTGAAAAGCTATCAATATTATATACTTTCATTTTTTACTTTTGTTTCCGATAAAAGGTTCAGGATCTTCACGTTAAACTTTCCTCTGAATCCAAAAGGGCAGACACACTAGCATTTGAAATGAAGCGGCTTGAAGAAAAACACGAAGCTTTACTTAAGGAAAAAGAGGTAAACATAAATATAAGTGATATGTAATACGTATGTCTTGTTTTAGTTTTTAATACTATCCTTGCTGTTTTAAGAATGGAACTGATGTAATCAATTCTTTCTCCAAATTGAAATTGGTGATATAAAAGAAAGTCTTGTAGACATTCTTTATGTGGTTTTGTAAGTTTCCCTCATATGGGAAGATGAAGTCACAGAGCCAAGGTCATGTCTCAGGGCATGTTTTCCAGCTCTAGACTGTCAACTCCTTGAGAGCAAGGACCATAGATGCAATTTTTTAACAGCTTTATTAGAATATAATTTATATACCATAAATTTTGCCCATTTAAAAGATATAGTTCAGTGGTGTTTAGTGTATTCACAGGGTTGTGAAACCATTATCACAGTCAAACTTTAGAACACTGTCATCACTCCAGAAAGAGACCGTGTGCCCATTAGCAGTTACTCTGCATTCTGACCCCCCTTTCCTCAGCCTTAGCAACCATTAATCTACTTGCTGTCTCTATAGATTACATGAATATAATATATGGATATTATATATATATAATATATGAATATTATATATATGAATATATAATCATACACTTTGTGGTTTTTGTGACTGGATTCCTTCATTTAGCATAATGCTTTCAAGGTTCAACCATGTTGTAGCATGTCAGTACTTCATTCATTTTTATTGCTGAATAATAATCCATTGTATGGATATACCACATTTTATTTATCTGTTCATCAGTTTATGGACATTGGGTTGTTTCCACTTTTTGCCTATTAAATGAATAATGTGGTTATGAACATTTATGTACAAGTTTTTATGTGGACATATGTTTTTTTTTAAATATTTATTTATTTTTTGTCTGCGTTGGGTCTTAGTTGCAGCACGTGGGATCTTTCCTTGCAGCATGCGGGGTCTTCATTATAGTGCGCGGGCTTCTCTCTAGTTGCAGCGTGTGGGCTTCTCTCTAGTTGTGGTGCGCAGGCTCCAGAGCACAGAGGCTCTCCAGTTGTGGCACGCGGGCTTAGTTGTTGTACAGCATGTGGGATCTTAGTTCCCCGACCAGGGATCGAACTGGCGTCCCCTGCATTGCAAGACAATTTTTCAAGCACTGGACCACCAGGGAAGTCCCTTCATTTCTTGAGTATATACCTAGGAATGGTATTGCTGGGTCATATGGTAACTATGTTTAACTTTTTTAAGAACTACCAGCCTTTTCTAAAGTGGATGAACCATTTTTCATTATCACCAGCAATTTGTAGATTCTAATTTCTCCACATCCTTGACTAAGTATATTAAATTTTAATTTTGGCTATCCTAGTGGGTATGAAGTAGTATAGCATTATGGTTTTGATTTGTATTTCCCTAATGACTAATGATATTGAACATCTTTGCCTGTACTTATTGGCCATTTCTAATTATCTTTGAGAAATAACTCTTCAAATTCTTTGCCCATGTTTTGCCATTTGCTTTTTAAATTTCAAGTTCTAAGAGTTCTTTATATATTCTGGACATAAGTCCCTTGTCAGATACATGATTTGCAAATACTTCCTCCCATTTTGTGGGTTGTCATCTCAGTTTTTTTTTTTTTGATGGTATTTTTTTTGCAGCAGAATAGTTTTTTTATTTGATGAAGTCAAGGTTATCTGTTTTTTCTTTTGTTAGTTTTATGGTGGTGTTTCCATGAAACCATTGAGTAACCTTAAGGTTGTAAAGATTTATTCCTATGTTTTAAGAGTTTTATAGTTTTAGCTCTTATATTTACTCTGTGATCAATTTTGAATTAAATTTTTATGTGGTGTGAGATAGGTTTCTAACTCTATTCTTTTGTGTGTGTATATTCAGTTGTCCCGGCACCATTTGTTGACAAGACTTGCCCCATTGAATTGTCTTGGTACCCTTGTTAAAAATCAATTGACCATGATACTGTAATGATGGATATATTATACCTTTGTCAAAACTCATAAAAGTGAAACAGAAAGAATGAACCCTAATGTAAGCTATGTCCTTTAGTTAATAGTAATGTGATTATTATTGTATTGGCTCATCATTTCTTACAGGTAACCACAATAATGAAAGATGTTAATAATAGGGGAAATTGGGGAATGGGGGGAGACGAGGGAATATATGGGAACTTTGTGCTTTCTGTTCAGTTTTTCTGCAAAAAAGTGTATTAATTTTTTTAAGTAAAAAAAAAATCGTTTGGCCATAAATATATGACTTTATTTCTGGACTTTTAATTCTTTGTCATTGATGTGTATGTCTAGCTTTATGCTAGTACCACACTGTCATGATTACTGTAGCTTTGTAGTAAGTTTTGAAATTGGAAAGTATGAGTTCTCCAACTTTGTTCTTCTTTTTAAAGCTATTGTTTTGGTTATTCTGGGCCCCTAGCATTTCATATGAATCTTAGGATCAGATTATCAATTCCTGCAAAATAGCCAGATTGAGATATTGATAGGGATTGCCTGAATTTGTTGATCAGTTTGGAAATCTGGCCACCTTAATATCGTTAACTTTCTGATCCATGACTGTAGGATAACATTCCATTTATTTAGGTCTTTAGCTTCTTTCAACAATGTTTTGTAGTTTTCCTTGTACAAGACTTGCACCTTTTATAGCTTTATTCATGAGTGTTTTATTCTTTTTGTTACCATTATAAATGAAATTATTTTTTCAGTTTCATGTTTGGATTTTTCAATGCTAATGTATAGAAATACAATTGATTTTGAACACTGATCTTGTATTTTGCATCCTTGTTGGATTCACTTAGTATTTCTAATAGTTTTTAGTAGATTCTTTAGGATTTTCTATGTAGAAGATCAGGACATCTGCAAATACAAATAGTTTTACTTCTTCCTTTGCAATCTGGATGCCTTTTGTTTCTTTTTCTTGTCAAATTATCCTGGCTGGAACCTCCAGTACTTTGTTGAATAGAAATGGCAAGGGTGGATATCCTTCTCTTGTTTCTGATATTAGGGAGAAAGCATTCACTCTTTCACCATTATGTATGTTACTAGCTGTGGGTTTTGTTTGTAGATGTCCTCTATCAGGTTGAAGAAGTTTCATTTTATTCCTAGTTTGTTGCATGCTTTTATCCTGAAAGGTTTTTGGATTTTGTCATCTGCTTTTTCTGGGTCAGTGAGATGATGTGTGGTTTTTGTCTTTTATTGTATTAATGTGGTATATTACATTGATTTTTGATATTAAATCAGTTTGCATTCTTGAGGTAAATTCCACTTGGTCATAGGGTATAATCCTTTTTATATATTGCTAGATTCAATTTGCTAGTATTTTGTTGAGTGTTTTCCCATCTATATTATAAGAGATATTGGTTGGTAGTTCTCTTTTGATGTCATTGCCTGGTTTTGGTATCAAGATGATACCACATAGAATGTGTTGAAAAATTTTTCCTGCTTTTTAGGCTTTAGCTCACTTAAAGTCTTTATCTAGTGTGTCCACCCACTAGGGTCATCTCATTGACTTTTTCTGTTAACTGGTTTTTTTTTTTTTCCTGCATTGGGACTGTCCTGTTTCTTTGCATGTTTCATACTTTTGTTGAAAATATGACCTTTAAAATAATATAATATTTCAACTCTGGAAATCCAGATTTTCCTTCAACCTCAGAGTTTGTTGTTATTGCTGGTTTTTTTAGTGACTCTTTTGGACTAATTCTATAAAATCTTCTTTCTTTGTAATGTGCAACCACTGAATTCTCTGCTCAGTTACCATTGAGATCAGTTAATGATTAGTCAGATATTTCCATAGATGCCTTGAGCCAGTAACTCTCCCAACCTTTGCCAAAGGACTCAGTGTGTATTTTGGAAAACGTCTTCAATTCTTAGGCAATTTAAAACTCTGCCTTTGCCTTTATTTCCTGTTTGCACAGGGCCTCAAGTTTATCCAGAGCTGAGACATTGGGGCCCTCTCAGGTCTTTTCTGGGCATGCACACAGCTCTATACATAGCTGGCCTCCTGGATCTCCAGGGATATGTCAGAACTTTTCTAAGTCCTCTATGGATTTCTTGTTTCTCAGCTCTTCCTTGTAAGTTTTGGGCAAGGCTCTTGTTTGCCGGAACTGGCATCACAGCCTCCAGCAGCTATAGTGAAAACAATTGCTGATGATTGTTTTTGACACATCAATCAATGAAAAGTATGACTGGGGCTTCTCCAGGTTGCTTCTAGACAGACCAAATAGTGACAGTTCTCTAAGCATGGTGCTTTTTAGGAGGAGTTTCATATCCAGTCTGCCCATTCTGGTGGCGGCTAAGCTGCTGTTTTTCAAAGCTTCAGAGATTGAGAGGGAATTCCCTGGTGTTACAGTGGTTAAGACAGTACTTTCACTGCCGTGGGCCTGAGTTCAGTCCCTCGTCGGGGAACTAAGCCGTGTGGTGCGGCCAAAACAAAACAAAAAACAGGAACAAAGATTGAAAGGCTGCTGGTTTTCAAGGCCACTCCAGAGTTGCGGAGAGGGTGATAGTAGTAAGAATAGTTAAAAGAACAAAAAGCTCACTGTTCTGAGATTTAGCAGAGTTTCTTTAACAAGTGCTCCTCAGATCATAGCAGACCTTTGATTAATTTTCAGAGTCTGGAAAAGTTGATTTTGACAAATTAGCTAGTGTTTGCATTGCATTTGTGAAGGAACAGATTTATAGGGGTCCTCATGCCTGACTGTAGTTACAGTTTATAGTGTTCAGGGATTCCTGCGGCATCTGTGCACTCTGGCCTAAGGACCCTAACCAATTTACTGTTAGGTTGATTTGAACCACATCATGGACTAAGTAGGGTTTTGTTTACTGATTTGAAATATAACATTTAAAATATGATTTTATGTTAAAGTACTTTTCAAGTTCTGGGAAAAGCGTTTAAACATGAGCCTTTTGTACAGAATGTAGAAATTTGTCATTGGCTGTCAGCTGTAAAATAAAATAGCCAATGATATGAAGTCTTAGCATGCTATCCCTAGGAAATAATGTTTTTCCACAAATTCATACTTCCAGTATGCTACTTAGAGTAATAGAAGGAAATAACAAGTCTCCAGCATCTCTTACACGCCAGACTATAGTGTAGATATTAGACAAACTTTATCTCATTCGCTACTCAGAACACCTTTGCAGGGGCTTATGAATCAGTATTCTCATTTTGATGATAAAGATCTAAAGCCAAAGAGTCAATAACTTGCCTTAGATAGTATAGCTGGAAATAGTGAAACTGAATTCAGGGCACGATCTGTTTGCCTCCAAAGTCCACGTACCTTTATTACTCTACAGTTGCATATTTGTGCTCTGTTGCATAATTACATTCATTTGGTTCAAAGATAAACTATCTAATGGGGAAAATCACAAGCTTTGTGTTGTATAAAATCTATTATTTATGTGATTTATACAAGAGAAATTACAACAAATTCTTGTCATTGTCATTTTTAATTAAGTAAGGAACAGTTATCAAATTAAATTAAGATAAATTATTTTAAGCATAAATTAAATTGCCTGTGGGCAGAATTAAATATTTTGCTTATATAAACGATTCTTTTTTAGAGACTAATAGAACAGCTTGATACTCTGAAAGAAACAAATGAAGAGCTTCGATGTTCACAAGTACAACAGGATCACCTAAACCAAACAGGTGAATTTTGTTGCATTTAGAAAAGGTTTTTTTAATGGTAGATATACTGAAATGTTAATCTATTTTTTTGTTGTTGATGTTGTTTAGATGCATCTGCTACAAAAAGCTATGAGAATCTTGCTGCTGAGATTATGCCAGTGGAGTATAGGTAAACTTGTTTTTATTAATTGATAACCCATACTTAATATTAGAAACGGGATTTCTTCTTCCTTTTGTAAATTTCTAAGCCTTTAACATTTTCCATTTTACGAGTCATATGGCTTGAAAATTACTTTGTCTCATGCTTATGCTTTCTAAATCAGATTGTTACTGTTACTATGGAAGCTTAAAAATTTACCAGAAATAAATTTTCACTAGCTGAATAATATATTCTAGTTTTTATAATACAGCCTTTATTGTGTTGAACTTATTTTTTTATCCTTAATCTCTTTGGTAATACTTTAAGATGACAGCTATTGAGTGGACAGGAATTTCCTCTTTTAAACACTATGGAAAACCTTTTTAATACTTGGCATTCAGATCCACACTGGTGAAAAAAATAGGAGAGGAGCTGTCGATTGCAGGAGGATTAAGCTGGAGTTAAATAAAATACAAATTTTAGAGGTTCCTTTTGACCTAACTTTTATTTTGGTATTTTACAGCTATGTTTATTTCTAGGTATTTGACTAATCTGGTATAAAATTTTATTTTCCTTTTTTGTGGCAACAGTTTTATTTGTTAATTACTTCTAATTCTACTCTTTATTTAAACAGCTTTATTGAGATATAATTCACCCGTTTACAGATATACAGTTCAGTGGTTTTTAGTGTAATCACAGAGTTGTATAACCATCATCACTATCTAGTTTTAGAACATTTTCATCCTCCACAAAAGACACCCTGTACCTATTAGCAGTCATTCCCCATTCCTGCCTCCCCTCCATCGCCAGCTCCAGGCAACCAGTCATCTACTCTGTCTCTATGGATTTGCTTGTTGTGGACATTTCATATACATGGAATCATATAATATGTGTCCTTTTGTGAGTGACTTCTTTCACTTTGCATAATGTTTATAAAGTTGTTGATTTTCAATTTGTTCAGTTTTTTGCTGTTAAGATAGAGCTCTTTACATGCTGGGCTGGAAACTAACTTGCACTTTTTAGTTAGTAATATCCAGTGATATTAATCATTTAAAAATAGCCATTTTTTTAAAGTGATGGTGCTGGCATTCAGAGGAACAAATATTGTGATTAATTGAAATTAGTTGCTTTTGGGGAATGGAATTTAGGAGGGCAGCAGGTAGGAAGCATTACTTTTTTATTTAATACCTTTCCTATCATTTGCATTTTTAAAAACATGTATGTAAACCTTTAATAAAAATTTTTTCTAAAAACAAAAAGTCTAGAGACAGTCATATGACTGTCATTATCATAAAAGTATACTTAAAAATTTTGAGCAAACTGTAGTTTCTTAAATCTACTGCTTTTTATTTATATGTTTTCTAAGGATGTGCTATATATTACCTCTAGTGTGAATAGTTTCTAAATTATCAAAGTAAAATAATTCATATCATCTCTTAGGGATTTACATAATAAACATTTATTGATATATAATATAATCTTATACCTGTACCTTTAAAAGCTTACCATTTGTTTTTTTGAGACATAGTCCTACAGGGCACAGTTTTTTCTTAAGAACTTTCAGAAGCTTTGGTAATGTTTCAAAATGAGCTATCAAGTGGACAGGAATTTTTTTTAAAAAGCAAAGAATTTAAAAAACTCTTATACTTAAAAAAATTTTTTTTTAATTGCTTTTTAACATCAGGGAGGTGTTTATTCGTCTGCAGCATGAAAATAAGATGCTTCGATTACAGCAGGAAGGTACTGAGAACGAACGTATTGAAGAACTTCAGGAGCAGCTGGAACAGAAGCAGCGCAAGATGAACGAATTGGAAACTGAGCAGAGGTGACTGACACACTCCTTCATAATAGATAGTCGTAGCGACTTCATTACCTAACCACAGAGTCTTGATTCGCAGACGTGGAAGATATCATTGTAGTTCAAATAATTAGGATTTGCACAAGTTTCGATTTTTGTTTTTTCATCTCTCACTACCCATTATTTTTAGCAGCCTTTGTTAAAGCAGGTTGCTTATTCTTGAATTTCATTTAGATGTCTTCATAAATGACAAAAAATTAACAGATGAATAAATGACAATCTGGTTTTCAGCTGGAGTCTTGCGCATAGATGGTACATAGATTGTGGAGTCAAATTTGAATCCCACCTCTACTGAAACTGGGCAAGTTACTTAAATTCACACTTAGTGTCCTCAGCTATAAATTGGAGATGACACCTATTTGCAGGTTCTTATGAAGATTACAGATAATGTGTTTAAAGCAAATGGTGTACTTATCTGATATCAATGAGGTGTTCAAAAATTATAATGTTTAAAAAAAATAACGTTTATGTGGCGCTTACTAGTGTCAGGCACTTTTCTAAGCCCTTTTTTATATTAACTCAATAAATTCTCACAATAACTCTATGAAGTAGTAACTATAATTATCTCTTTTTTTATGGACGAGGAAGCTGAGGTGCAAGGTGTAACTTGCCCAGAGTTACACAGCTAGTAAGTTCTGGATCCTGCATTTGAACCCTCTGTCAATCTGACTTCAGAGTCTGTGCTCTTTAACCACTTTGCTAACCTGCCTCTTATAAATAGCATACTGATAATGAAGGTATTTGGATTTATCTGACCTACCTTTATTGGATCTTAGAGACCACCAGGAATTTTAAAGACACTTGAACCTTGTCTCTCAACTTGTATGTATGCTATTACATCAACTGCAGTTAAAAGAAAAATAACGTTTTAGCTTTCTGAAGAGACCATTAAATATTGCTGTTTTATATGGTTCAATATCAGCACTGGAGATCCTAAGTTTCAGCTATTAATATAGGAAGATAGACATGTGAATAGATAATTATTATGTGATAACTGTAATATTGGAAAAATGGAGTATCATGATGGGCAGGTGTGTTGTGTCATATATATATATATATATATATATATATATATATATATATATGAAGAGAGAAAGTCAGACAGATAGTAACTCTCTCTCTTGCTGGTAACTTCAATGGCAGTAATGATTGAGCAGGGTTTTTTGGTTTTTTTTGTTTTTTTTTACTGGAGTATAATTGCTTTACAGTGTTGTGCTAGTTTCTGCTGTACAACAGAGTGAATCAGCTATATGTATACATATATCCCCTCCCTCTTAGACCTCCCTTCCACCCCACCCCCATCCCACCCATCTGTAATGAGATTTTGCCAAGTTAAAAAGCTGCAGTAGTTGCTAGTGCCAATCTCTTTAGTTGAAATAAAAGTCATGAAGAAATGGTTGGAAGATGGTGGCCTTCCTCTTCTCCCAACACCCTGTGAAATCTGAAACAAGAAATGGAAACCTAGTTTCCATTCATTAAAAATACAACTGAAGGAAAACTGAGCTAGTTTTCTGATTTTTATACCAGTGAGTACAGTGCAGAAATGTTATGCTTTGCCACTGACTCATTAAGAACCTTAAATTTTTAAATGTGGCCATATATGCTTTTAGGATAAAAATGTCTTTTTTTTAAAGAATATTTCCTTGAAAGTAGGCTACTATACCATATATTATACCTAGCCACAGATAATCGTTCAGCTTTGGTTATTGCTATTAAATGTATACTTTATGAGTTAAATTGCATAAATGCACCTTTATAGACCCTTAACTACTTTGACTTTCAGTATAAATGAACACGTGTGATTCATCTTATAATAGGCTGAGCAAAGAACAAATTCGAGAATTGCAGCAGCAGATTGAGGACCTCCAGAAGTCTTTGCAAGAACAAGGCTCCAAGTCTGAAGGAGAAAGTGTAAGGAACTTAAAAGTTAGGATAATTCTGTTATGTATGGACTCTCTGTAATAGGTCCTGATGTCCAAATTAATCTTGTATTTGAAAGTGCTACCCTTATCATGGGGGGTGCCCTTAAATACCGTATATATCTGCATAACAGATGCAGTGATTTTGCCAACTTGGAGCCTATAAATTGATCATATGGATTGGAAGGTGATTTCTATCTGCCCTACTTCAACAGCTACCCTTAAGTTCATGGTAATTCCTGATTGGGAGCATGCTACAATTGAGGCCTTCACAGTTTTGCTGGGATCCCAACAGGACTGGCCTGAGAAAACCCTAGTGAGAGTAATCTGCAGTCAGAATAGAGGAAAAGAGAGAATGAGAAAATGATTTCTACCAAAAGAACATTCAAGAAGTAGGTCACATCAACCTCCAAAGGACAGAAATCTTAAAGCAGTCTTGAAGTACATCACCGCTTATTTCTTCCCTCCTTTCATACAGACTCATGGCCTTGCCATTTCTCATGGTTTTTGATGGCAAATAATTGTGAGGGCAGAGGTAAGAGGACTTAAAAAAGATCAAACAGCCTAAATCTGAATAGAACTAGCGATGTTTATATAGTTCAATCTCTATATGCAGAGAGGAAAAGAAGTAATAATTGAGGGAGGAATGTATTTAACTAAAACAACAACAAAAAGATAGGGCTAATGTCATACCTGACACATTGGACCTGTCTTCAAGACCACACAAGTATTACAGCAAATATTTTCCTCTGTTTCCATTGGGAAGTGTGACAGAAACTGAATATCTGCCCTTGATTCTTTTGCACTTGCCACCCTATTTTCATGCTTTTCAGTATAGACTAAATCCTTCCTTAACCTAGTGCCCCTTGTACTTCTTTTATAGCCTAGCATTTAAGCTAAAATTAGGACTCAGGGCCATATTCTTGTTAATATCCCTCGTAAGAAGGTGTGTTTCTGTTGTGTTAGCAACCTGTGAACCTCATTCTTAGTCTGGACTTGGAACTAGCAAACTCACAGAAAGAATGAGAGCAAAGCACAGGTGGGCTGACCTACAGCCCATTCTTTCCTCTTCTTTTCTGCAACAGCTTGCATCTCACACAGTCCCCCAAGAGAATTATTTGATGAAAGTTTGGCATTTGGAAAATATAAATAGACTTTGTAAAATGGTATGGATGAGCAGAGATTTTTTTGAACTAATATATGAGAGAGAAAAGGAACAACATTGAAATGGGAGTTGGATCCATAAACTCAATTTGAAGAACTGCTTTCTTCCTCCACAAAGACTTCAAAATACTGAATGGGCTTTGTGCCAATAGCTCCTCAGTGGGCTATGCTATTGGGAGTCTAGGAAGCAAAATGAAGGACAAAATGTTCATTTCAACAAAAAGCCCTTTTTATTGACTATAACCTACATACAAAAAAGTATGTTGTGTATGTGCATTGTGTATGTGTGTGTGTGCATATTTCCTAGCTCTGCTCATGGAAAAGGCTTAGAAACAATGATCCCAATAAGCATGCTTGAAACTGAGCGGGACCCTGTAGGGCCCTCCCGGGTACAAAAGTCTTTCTCTGTCTCCCATTTCATGTTTTAAGGAAAAAGGCTTTGGCCTCCTAGACCTTCCCTGAGTTCTAAAGGGCAGATTCAAACAGTTACTAATTAGGGAAGGGAGGGAATGCAGAAACAGAGGAGAAGCAGTCAAGAAACAACAGTGCAGATGAAGCATGGTCCTGGTTCCTCCTCAAAGGATGTACATAACAATATATCTCTGAGTTCTTCTACAGGAAGTAAGATCCCCGCCCAGGTGGAGGATGGTAACTTGAGGCTGAGCACACGATTTCTAGAGCACTTCCCTGTTACCTCACCACCAACCAATCAGAGAAAGGTCATGCACCCTGCAGCCCTCCCTCAAAATTTTGCCTATAAAAACTCTTCCCTGAAAACCATCAGGGAGTTCAGGCTTTTTGAGCATAAGCTGCCCATTCTCCTTGCTTGGCCCTTCCATAAAACTTCTTCTGTTCCAAAAAAAAAAAAAAAAGATAGGGCTAGATGTGTGTTAGATATTGATTGGATAGAATGTTAGGTAACTATACTTGTATTGATGAGGGAGAGTAAATAAAGAGATGAAAAGGAAGTTTGAAAGGGTTGAGTTTCCTTTCTGTCTTTTATATGCTTTATATGATTTTCTCTTTTTTCCCTGGGGGCTTGGAAAATAGAAATCGTCTCATGCATGGCGGCATCTCATATGTGCATATATACGGTATTGTAACCTCTCTAATACAAATTTTTTAAAGCCACATTAAAAAAATTTTTTAAATGGGATCATTTTGGGGTAGTCATTTTGGATTGCAGTGTTTTAAGGATTTTAAATTTATCTTTTAAAAAAAATTTATTGGTGTCCAAATTACATTTTAGATTATATATTTTAAACTCTTCAAACTATTTGGTAGATGATACAGAACTAGCATTGCAATCTAAATTCCTGTTCTTTTAAAGAGGAAAGTTTGTGTTTTAAATTTTATTTTTTAACAAAATCCAATTGCTTCATTTTGATGTTAATATGGAAAGTGCTTGCATTTATAATGATAAAGTTTTATTATAGAGATAATTATTTTTGTTCATTAAGTCTATTCTTTAGTGAAGGTCTAAAATCTTAAAATTTGTGTTTTAGATGGATGATTTTTTAGGAGTTTAAATGTTTGATACTCCTCAATATATCATGTTCAGCTTGCATTTGCTATTTTCCTTCGAGTTCATATTTTATTTTCATTGTATTCAAAAATATGAAGTATTTTTCTTTCTGCTATTATACTTACTCTTCCTAATTTAATTTCCTATTCTCTTTCCCTTTCTTCTTTGAAGTAAGAATATACCTAAAATCTTCTTTTTTAAAAGGATGTTATTAGAAATACAAATTTTTAAAACATTTATAATTTTATATTGTATCCCTTCAAAAGGAGGTAAAGAGATTTCAATGTCTGGAAAACTTATTTGTCACAATAGTTATCTTACAGCAACTTTTTCTAATTTTTATAGTCCAGCAAACTAAAGCAGAAGTTGGAAGCTCATATGTAAGTAAAACTGATATTCATTTCAAATATGAGAGGGGAAGGGTCTTAAAAGCTTCTGAAGTTATTAATATCCTTTTCTGATTTTGTTTATTAAAAGTAAAAACCCTGATGCCAATTCATTGTTCACCACTGCCACCAAAAGTGAAAAGAAAAACATGGTAAAAGGGTCAGCCTACCTGCTCATGATCCCAATCTCCTACATTTTTTAATCGCTAGTGTCATTTGAAGAGTTTATAAAGCAGACACCTGTCACAACTAGATTATGTGGAAGTGTGGGATGTTTAACCTATAAAATATTTACTTTAACTGTCTTAGGAAGCAAGGGTGGCAAGGGGAAAACTGTAAAATTTTTGGCACTCACCATGTGTCAGGCAGTTTACATCCTCATAACCAACCCCTAGAATATTTGTCAGGTATTATTCCCATTTCACAGATGAAGAAACTAAGGATCAGAAAGTGACTTGCCCACAGTCCACAAATGTTATGTGGCAGAAACCAGTTTTCATTCTTAGGTCTGTTTGGCTCCAAAGCTCCATGCTCTTTCCACTACTTAGGGAAAAACTAACGGAGGTCCATGAAGAATTACAGAAGAAACAAGAGCTCATTGAAGACCTCCAGCCAGATGTAAACCAGAATGGTAGGTATTTGTAAAAACCTGGATCAGACTTTATGTAAAGACTTGACTTTTTTAGTTGAAGGATGCAAGAACTGTGTATATAAGTCTTCAGGCAATGCAGATACATACATCGCAAATAAGAATCATAATAATTTTTAGTGATTTAAGTAATTAATAAATGATCATATCCTAAAGCAAAAAAAAAGGTAAATCTAATAAAATGACCTGATTGATATATAGGAGTATCAAACATTGTAAAATATAATAAAATTAATACTATGGAAGTGTAAATAAAATAATTTATAATCAGATTAAAATGAACTTCAAACTTGTAGAAAGAATGCTTTATTTTGTGATGGTTGTGCTTACATTGTAAGGTGTATTTGCTCAATGAAATACTTGATAGGAGGGAGAAAAATAATTCAGTAAAGCAGATTAGAGATATTTTTTAAGAAAAAATAATACAAAATGATCGGGGATATATTGGGTGTAGTTCAAAAGTTTTAGATAAGAATTGACTACAAAGAAGAAATAAAATGTTTCTCTTCTAAGTTCTCATTATCAGTCTTTAGAAAATATAATTTTTTTATGTGAGGAGGGAGTATTTTAAATTGGTCATGTTTCATTTTCTTTTCAATAACAGTACAAAAGATCAACGAACTTGAAGCTGCTCTTCAGAAGAAAGATGAAGATATGAAAGCAATGGAGGAAAGATACAAAATGTACTTAGAGAAAGCAAGAAATGTGAGTGGCTTATCTTTCAGGGTTTTAGTCTTTGTGACTTGGGTTCTAATTGGGCCTGTCCCACCTCTTCTTGGATCTATGTCACATTGCTTTGCTCCCCACTGCCCTGCCTTGCCAGTCAGGTTCTTGGTGCATCTCCACCTCAGTCCTCATGTTCTTTCCCTCTCACTCATCAGCATCAGAAAATACTACACATGGCTTCATAGGGACAGTTAAATGTTGATTGTAGTGACCTCATATAGAGAAACTGACTACTGTAAGGTATGTAATCTTTAGCTCTTACAGTGAACATTTGCCTTTGTGAAAATTGAGCTTTGCAAACTTGTTTAAATTGTTTTAGCATGAAGTCTGTATTAGACAGTTAAAGATCAGTCTAAATGTTCACCAGACTAATTATTCTTTTCCTTATTTCATACTTTTTCTTCATTATCTGTAAGTACTGTTCTCATAAAATCTTTTATTTCCATGAATATATTTTCCTAATTAACTGTAAGTATTCTCAGAGAATGTTAATGTGCCCTTTTCTAGTTACTGAATAAAAGAAGAGAATTTTATGACAGAGCCTTAAAATACTGCTAACATGTCTTCCCTTTTTATGTTTAAGTTTTTTATTTATTAAGGTGTAAATAGTACCTGCAGCAACAGGTACGCCCCAAGATCTCAAGGCTTAGCAAGATAGATAGGAGTTCCCTTCTTGATCACACGAAGTTCAGTCAGTGTGGGAGGGGCCGTACTCTATGCAGTCATTCAGAGCCCCCGACTGACGAAGGGTCAGCCTTCTTCACTAAGGGGTTCTCAGATTTACTCGACGTTGTCTAGCTACAGAGGAGGGAAGACAGCCGAGATCGTATGGGACATACGTAATGGATCTGGCGTAAATCTCTTCCCTTGCATTTCAGTGGGCAGAACTCAGGCACGTGGCTGCACCCAACTTCAGGAGGCCGACTTGCTAAACATCGGGGCAGTCTGCCACAGTTCAGTGTCTCTGTTACAAGTGTGTAAATGCTTTCAGTAGAAAATTTATTGAAAGGTTCCCAGAGACAACTGCTGTTAACAGTGCATTTTTTTCAGTGCCTATTATCTCCGTGATTGTTTACCATAACACACCCACACACGCAATTTGTATGATCGTATCACGTATGATTTTGATCGTGCGATTTGTATTTTTAAACTTAATGTCCTCATGTTATATAAATGTAGCTTCATATTTATCGAGCACCTGTTACGGTAAGCACTGGGAATACAGCAGCAAACAATACACTTGTGTATGGAGCAGACTGCAAAATTAAAGAGTTAGCTACATAATATTCTTTCAGTTGAGTAGATATATCATTGTTTACTTAGTCAACATCCTATTGTTGGAAACAGTTTGTTTCCATGTCTTTTTCTTTTTTGCTCCTAGAAATAAGGCTATGGGAAATATATTTATACAGAAAGTTTCCCCTTATTTTGGTTTATTATGTTAATCTTGTTCCTAGGTTAATGCCAAACAAAGTTTTTGGGTCAAAGGATAAGAACATTTTTAAGATGCTTGACATGTATTTCTACATGATATTCTAAAAGTATTATAACTAATTAGACAAAGCAATGACAACGAATACTGTATTCTTGCCATCATCAAATATTATCATTTAAAAAATAGTCGCTTTTTTGGTAAACATGATTTCATTTTTTACCCTTACACTATTTCAGGGGAGAGGTTAAAATAGTAACATAAGTACATGATAGAAAGCTCAGAAAATATAGAAAAGTCACAACCATACTTTCTATCACTTAGAGGCAACCAATTTTTATGTGTTCTTTGTAATTAAATTATGATTTCAAAACTAATGTGTCTGCTTTTACAATGTGTACTTCATAAGAGGAGGTACTTCATAAGGGGAGGTACTTCATAAGAGTCAGTTACCCTGACTCTGGTAAACTGCTACAGCCCCATCTGCCACGTTTAGCAGTGAATCATTTTGAATGAACCACAGTAATGTTTAGGGATATTACTTTCTAGTCTTTTTTCTTTACCTCTATAAACATAGATGAAATTTTCTTGTCATTAAATTTTAAATCTTTTAAAATAGATTTGTAATTAGGTGATACAGATGACCTTATTATTGGAAACTTGTTTTGCTTGTAATTTATACCTAATATTTCTGAGTTGATTTGCTACCATACTGCTGACTACATAGTTTAGTTCAGTCTCTGAACAACATTCTGATCAAACTTTGATTTTGCTCACATTTGGTAATTTACATGGATATGATTGAATACTCTAGAATTTGCAGACAAAATCATCAATGTCTATTATATTTATCTTATATATTGAATTACATCTAACTAGATAATGGTAGTAAAAGATTGTTGCTAAGAATTTTTTTGTGTGTTAGTTACTCCTACTTTTTACAGTTAGCAAGTTCCCATATAACTATTGAATTCATTTTAATTAATTTAAAAAAATGTTTTATTTTATCTGATTCAAGTTAAAGGTAGAAAAGGGTTATTTCAAGACCTCAGTGCTCAAAGCTTGATAAGGCTAAGTAACTATTTCTGAGTACTGAGCCTGGAGAAGGAAATTTGATTTGGGGATGGGTATCTTCCCATTTTTGTACTGAATTTTTATACCATTTCTAGTCTGTAGAATGTTATTTTTGTTACTCAAATTAGAATGTAAAACAAGTTATAGTTCCTGGATCACTTTCTGGATAATGTTCCACTTAACACAGATTTTACACACTGTGTCCTTATTTTAGTATTTGACAAGATAAAGTGAACATAAGAGATTTGTTTTTTTCCTTTAAACAGGTAATAAAAACTTTAGACCCCAAATTAAATCCAGCATCAGCTGAAATAATGCTACTTAGAAAGCAGTTGGCAGAGAAAGAGAGAAGAATTGAGATTCTGGAGGTAAAACTTCCATATTCATTTATCTCCTCTTAATTATTCTGTCAATATATAATTAACTGCTGTCAATATTTGCCATTAATGATCAAATTTCACAAGAATTTAGAAGTTAGGAGTGTCATGTTTTAGCACGCAGTATGCTTATTACAAAGCATCTCACAAGCCCACAAGATGGGCCTCTACAAGTTTATGTATCTTGCTGCATTGTATGTCTCTCCCTCTGTAACAGCCAATCATATAGATAGCCCTTCTTTCTAGTAGAGTCCTGCCATCATGCTCCTTTTAATATTATGTGGATGAGAGTTCATTTAAAAAAACACCAAAAACAAAACTCACCTTTTTAAAAAGGTACTATACTCAGTTAACCAGATTCTTCTTTACTTTTCTTCTCCCAATAAATCAACTAGGAAGGTTATGTTTCAGGGAAATACACTATATTCATTTACCATTTTCTTCATATTATTTCTGAGCCAGTAGATAGAGACTGTGGTGGAAATAATTTATTTAAAGCTTTAAGGACTTTCATATACAGAGTACACACCAGCCTTATGGTGCACTTGCTGTTAAGTGTTTGTCCAGGCCATGTCAAGTGTTGTAAAAAAGCACTGGATAGAAGTGTCTCTCTGAAGAAATACTATTCATTCTTCAGGATCCAGCTCCAATATCTCCCATTTATAAAGCTCTCCTTGTATATCTTAGGCAAAGTTAGTTGTCTCTTTATAGTGACTCCATGTACTTTGAACTCATGAATTCATCCCACAATAGCATTTTTCTTTATGGCATGTGTCAGAGTGTCTTGAGGGCAGAGGCTGTATCGTATCTCTGTACCCCCAGCATTAAATACCACGTAAATCAGAAGCCAAGGTTACAGCTTCCCTGTTAACTTGTCTTAAAGTTATCACTCCTCCTCTCTGGTCCTCAGTCTCCTCATCTGTAAAATAATGGGACTTGAACTGAATAACCTATGAACTCTCTAAGTTGCTTTGAATATTCACTTCCCAGTGAAAGCCAATGAGCATGTGCACCAGTGTTGATACTTGAAACGTCCTCAGTCTCCTCATCTGTAAAATAATGGGACTTGAACTGAATAACCTATGAACTCTCTAAGTTGCTTTGAATATTCACTTCCCAGTGAAAGCCAATGAGCATGTGCACCAGTGTTGATACTTGAAACGTAGCTCCCTTACAAGTGTGATGACAAAACGGTGCCTCTAATATAGGGCTCTGAGGAAAATCTTCAGTTAAGTCACAGCATATGGGCCTTTAATTCATGTGTATTTATCTGTACACACACTGCAAAAAGTAAAAAGGAGAAAACTAATGTTTATAGCAGACGTTATTCTGTCTGCATCCTTCTCGGGCAGTCTCTGTCTGGAGTGGATGTGAGCGAGAAGATGGGCATCTTACCTCCTTTGCTTCCTGTATGCTTTTTGTACCATGAGCATCTTGCTGTAGGAACATTCAAATGTTTTAGATGCCACCTATATCTGGCGCTCCACAACATGTACAAAATCAGCTTTATTAGAGTAATTAAGAAGTGAACGTCAGTCTCTAGGATGGCATGCAGATAGGGCCCTGGGCAGTCTAGCATGCAGTCACCAAGGACTGAGAGAGAACAATTTGTGCTAAGCTTTACAGGAAATTTTAAAGGATTTTCTGGGGCATTTTTCCCTACATCCTTTTTCTCCTTAGTTTTGACTGTCCACAGGTGCAGCTTTGTTTTGTCACCTAAGCCAGTTGTTACTTTTTTTCTCTAGCTATAGGGGACAGTAGCATAAGAATCACTCTTTTCTTGTTTGTTATTGTTTAATATCTGTTCTACCAGTACAGTCCCTAAAATAAAGATTTATTAGTCACAGTCTTATTCTTTCCTAAAGGTGTTGGGCATGCATTTCCCATGATTCAGCTTTACAGTTTGTATACTTTCTGTGCCTCACAATGCATTCTTCACATTCTCTTGATCATGGGCATAGTGAAAAAAATATTCCATTTTCAGTATTTTGGGTTTATTTCTGGGATTTTAATAGTCCTCATATCTTTTTCCAGAGTGAATGTAAAGTAGCAAAATTCCGTGATTATGAAGAAAAACTCATTGTTTCTGCCTGGTATAATAAGGTGAGTTGAAATTTAGCCAGTGAATCAATGTTTAAAACAGTGTTTGTCAAACATTTTGACCATGAACCACAGAAGGAAATATACTTTATACCGCAAATTAGTATGTGTTCATGTTTATGTATAACTGAACAAAGTTACCTTGACTGTGTGTGTTGCACTCAGGTGTTTTCTGTTATATTCTCTTGGTTTTTTTTTAAATGTTGGTCATAATCCAAATTTACTTTATATTTTAATATTTTTAGTTGATTTTGACTTTTTCAAAACCACTAAATTGATTTCATGACTCACCAACCTTTAAGTTAATGCACATGAAGCACTCATACAGTTCTTAAACATTTTTAAAATCGCCTTATTTGAGCCAAAACATTTAATTTGTGCTTCATAAAGGGTTTCTGTTGAAATACAAATATCTGTATAATGCAAAATTAAGTGCTTCTAGTACTCAGCGTGCATTTTAACATCCCTAAAGCCTCTCAGTGTGTCCTTTGTTGTATTTTCTTTTTTTTTATCCAGACACTGCTCTTTAAGAGTTGTCTATCTGTCCTAACAAGGAGAAAATAGTATAAAATAATTTGATATATTTTATTTTGTCACCCTTAGTATGGTGGGGTGTTTTCAAGAGTAGCATTTCCTGATGTATATGGTTCTTTTGAGTATTCTAATCAGCTAGCATAGATAATAACACAGCCATTATCTACCTTAGCTGCCATTTATTATGAGAGAATATCAGTTTATAGACTCTCCACATGTGAAGCCTGTGCTTCACCGTGAAGAACTGGTTCTCCATCCTCAAACATGCCTTTTTCTTTCATGTCATCATACTTTTTGTCTGTGTTTTCTCCCTCCCTTCTCTATTTGGTGAAGTCTGGCTTAATTTAGCAAGGCCTTGAAGGAGATTGTGTGAGGTGTCCCCAGAACCCTCCTTCATGGGTTAGCCATCCTGGTTAAGATTAGGGACAATGTATTATTTTCCTTGTTGTTCTGTGGCCTCTTGATACATAAATCATCAAAGATATGAGAGCCAAATAATGCATTATTTAATCATTTTTCAACCCATATTTTTTGAGCATTTACAATATTGTTGTCTATTGTACTAGTTACCAGTGAAGCTAAGTTCAGTAAAATCGCTTTACGTGATCTAGTGAGAGAGGAGTAGTGACTTCTTCCCTTAGTAAGAAACCCAATAGCCACAACTACAATAATTTGTCACGTACTGATATATAGCTAGACCATAGTAAATTTGAACTATTCTGTGATTCTCAAACTTTAGCATGCATCAGAAGACTTGTTAAAACACAAACTATTGGACTTACCTGCAGAGCTTCTTATTCAGTAGGTCTGGGTAGAATCCACAGGTATAATTTGCACTTATAAATTCCCAGTTGTGCAAACGTTAATCCAGGGGACCACACTTCAAGAACCATTGATCCTAAGCTTTTTTCTTGTGCTGTGTCTGCTCATAAGGGCTGGAGTAATGGCCCCAACACAAAAATTTGCCTTGGGACTTTTTTCCATTGTTATAATTAAGCTTAATTCTAGAGCATTATTTTAAGCTACTGTTTTTAACAATTTCAAATTTAATGGGTCAAAATAGAGAAACAGGGATTTATGCCTTTGTTTTCTCCTTTCTTACTGGCATTATTACGTGCAGTGTAGCTCCTGAACCCTTAATTTTTCTATAACAATGAGGAAAACACCAGCTTTATAGAATTGTTTTGAGGATTAAATGACTTTGTATATGTGGAAAGCACTTTGCAAACTCTACATAGTCATGTTGTTTGTTTATTTTTGTTCAGAGTCTAGCATTCCAGAAATTAGGGATGGAATCTAGACTTGTGAGCGGCAGTGGTGCTTACAAAGACACGGGGGCTTGTGCTCCTGCCCGGTCTTTCCTAGCACAGCAGCGGCACATCACCAGCACCAGAAGAAATCTCTCTGTTAAAGTTCCTGCTACGACATCTGATTAAACTGCAAAAGAACACATAAACAGAAGTGCCCTTAAAATATTTTGTATCTTTCAACTAACTACCAGGTTGGAAAAGAAGTGTATGATTCTGGATATCAGTGATTTTAAAATCAAAATGCATAAAGTTAGTCTTGCCAGCTGATTTTGAAAACAGAATGTGGTATTAGCTATCTGGGGAAGCACGTGTGAATAACTGGAAGATATAATAAGGCAAAAATCTCAAACATTTGTCTTTTGAGAGTATTATTTCAAATTGACTTTGTATATTTTAGTTTAATGTTTTCAGTTGTACCAGTAACTAATTTGCAATGTGTAATCGGTAATATGTAATCTAAAAATACATCTATTTTATTGTTTTGGTACATATAAAAAAAAATAGTTGCAAGGTAGGCATGTGGAGAACTATACAAGAGTTATATTTTTTGACTTGACCTACACAAGGCGTTACCTCTGTCCTCTAATCTGTCGCTGAATGGGTATATTTTATCATGTAATGGAATATATAACATTTGGAAGATTGGACTGTTAAAATGACTTCTCCATAGTAGAAGTGACTACTTGGCAATTTTGCAGATTTAGAAGAGGTCACAGTTCTCATATGTACCTACTATAAACTAAGGCTTCTGTACAGCATGGTTGAAATGTTAAGGATATAGAAATGAACTGACTTTAAGAGATGACTTTCTCATGGGAAGCAAGCTAAAAAATATACTTCGTGTGAAATGCCCACACTATTTTAATATAATTAATGAAGATTACAATTATTATTATTTTTAAGCATAAAATTATCAGGGTTTCTGCTAAAAAAAAAAAAAAAAGATGCATTAGTAGTTTTGCCTCTTCACTGAAAAGAGATAGTGAAGTAGAGGAACAATTTGGAATCAGTTTTATCTTGCTTACTAATTAAGGAATTTGTCTTGGGTTGAGTTTATGGTATTCAGTTCATTTCTGCCCAAAGCTCTTTTTTTCAAAGGCATTACTCTATTATTTTTGGTCATTTTTAAGAGTCACACTTTGGAATTTTAATTTAGTTGAGTTAAATCTGTGCTGTCCAATAATGTAGCCAAAAGTCACATTGGCAATTTAAATTAATTAAAATTAAAAATTCAGTTCTTTGGTTGCACTAGCCACATTTCAGATGGTCAATAGCCATATGTGGCTAGTGGCTACAGTATTGGACAGTGCAGATATAAAATACTTTCATCATTGCAGAATCTTCTTGGACAGTGTAGTACTAAATCCTTTTATAATAACTTGGAAACACTCATTGATGTTAGACCACAAAAATGAAAAAAAGAAAAATGTTAGGACGATTTCAGATATGAAAAGTAATTGAATTATGATGTAACTAGTATCTTACATTCCTTATGGTTGAATACCTTATGTTGTGACATAACCTTTCCAGTGCTATTCAGAACTACATACCTATCAGCATATGTCTAGACCACGGGTCAGTGAACTTTCTGTAAAGGGACAGATGGTCAATGTTTTAGTAAGTATTTTAGGTTTTTGCGGGCCATATGATCTATCGCAAGTACTCGACTCAGCTGTATGTATAAAATCAGCAGCCATACACAATATGTAAATTAAATGGGTGTAGTTATATTTCAGTAAAACTTTGTTTGCAGAAACTGGCAGTAGGCCAGATTTGGCCCGCAGGCTGTAGACATCTGTTCTAGATTTTATTCTTAGTTTTTTTCTTTTTTTTTGCAAATATGAGTATTGTTCCAGTTACAGTATTATTCATTTAGATACTTGGTTTTTAGATTCTATACCAATAAATGTTTTCTAATCAATCACTGAAAATATAAGAATTTCATACTATATTTGGGTCTCTGAGATTAGGGAGCATCTGTCAGGATATTTTATCAGGGTTACTTCTTTTGACTACCTCTTAGATTTTGGTGTTCTTTACTGGTACAATTATATTGTTGGATTTCATTTTCCTGTATTATTGTAGTCTCTGCTTGCCTGTGACTTTTAGTGAAATGAAATAAGCCTTTGAAAATATTTTAGCATGCTAATTAAAATTTTCTAAATATTATAGCATTTTGGTACATTTTGGTCAATGTAAGACATCTGCTCCTTTGGTGTTTACTACTTGCTTATAATTGAGATTTCACAAGCTCTTCAAGCTCCCTTTTAATGAAATTTATTGTAAAACATCAGTTTCAATAAATTAGTATTTTCACAGTTCAATTGCTTATAAATTTTCAATCATTATATTTGGAATTTCTGAAAAATTCATGCAATTTCTGAATAAGGATGTAAGGCTAGATTCTTTTTCCTATATAGAGAAAAAGCAAATTTTGTGATTTATCACTTTTCTAGTTGGTAGAATTTTAAATGCTCAATATGTATTTATACTAATAAATTACTAATGTAATTTAAAGTTCTGTATTATTGTGATTAATCATATGGAAATTCAGGAACTGATCAGAAGTGAGTCTTTTCCACATCTGGTTAATGTAGTGAGATTGACACCCTGTGGGTGGTAAAGCATTATAAATATTCATCTTGAACCATGATTTATACATGTCTGTGTTGTGAGGCTTGAGTGCATATACCAGGGAAGAGAAATTCAGCATTTATCTCTCTGATAAGGAATTGAATGTCCCAGTGATTATAAAGTAAAACCACAGACCAATTTGGGAATGATCTTTAATTTTGAGTATTTGCTCTAAGATTAATAAATATTCCTTTACCTTTTTAAAATAAAAGTGTGTATACATATGACAATGATGTTTATCCTCAGCTCAACTTAATGTATTGTGAAATATTTGAAGTTCACTCTATTTTTTTTTAATGAATAAGGCTGTTGAACTAATGATTTAATATAGATGATTAAGAATTAATGTCTTGTCTAGAAACATTAAACTGAGTAGCCCTTACTCAGATGTCATCGTCTTTGATAACTGGAGTGCTCATTTGAATGTCAAATAATGCTTCTGCATCTACACCTGTTTCTGTATAGTGGCACATGTGGCCCAGTGGGTTGGCTTTTAGGCCACAGTACTATCTGTGTTAGGTTCTCTATGTGTATATTTAATGAGAAACATTCCTATGTAAAAATGTGTGTATATGGTTGTATGCATACATTCTTGTTGTGAACCTGTACCTTGCAAAGAAGTAGTTTGGAAATTTGTAAGGCACAAACATAAAAGGAAATCGTGTGCAGTTATTAAACTTGATGGAGCTTAAATGTAATTTTTAGTTTATAAAAGGTTCTTTCTATTTTCTATGGCAAAGACTTTGACACTTGAAAAATAGAAGCAATACTTGACTTATTTTTGTATTTAGTATATTATTTTAAATAAATGATTGTCTAATAACAATACTTGTCAAATGTTTTAAAGTAAATAAACTTTGATTCTGTGTCTGATATGATGAATTTTTAGTGGGTACAAGTGCACATTTATTTGTTGCTTTAAATAAAGGACTTAAATATTTAGATTAGTAAAGAAAAAAATAATTCTAATTTTTTCATTTGGTTTTTTTTTTTTTTGATGAATGATAAGATGTGTAAACATGATTTTTTTTGGTGTGCTCTTTTATGTCTCCAATTTGCATTATCATGGAATCCAGAATATTTCTGGGGTTTTTTTTTGTTTTTTGGTTTTTTTTTTTTTTTTTGGCAAAGAAAGACTGTGACTATATCCATTCTTTCTCCCCTTCTTCCTTTAGCAATAGAACCCCATACATTCTTCCGGGATTTCTCAAAAAAGATGAGAGATCCATTTTTCTAAAACTTTCAAAGTCTTTGTCTTAGCGACCTTAATGTGATCTACCTTTGTTTTTTTAATGTGTCTGTCTCGCTACACTGTTTCTTGAGGTCACCGGCCTTATTTGGTTCATCTCTGCTTCCCTCACAACACTCAGCACAGTATCTTCTACACAGTTAGTAAATATGTACTAGCTGCACTAGAATTGCTGATGGACACAATGTTTTCTTTAGAAATCCAGTCTCAAGATGCTCTGAAGAGATCAGGGGGTGCATTGGAAGGAATATCTGAATAGGCAAAAGATCTTCCACCCATAGACTCAATAAACTGCTTCACATGTGTCAGTACTTCTGAGAAAAATCCAGAAACTAGAAAGACTCCTACACACTGGGTGACTAAGAAAATACCCACATTGAAAAAGGTAGGAAATGCTGATACCCTCTCACCATAAACCCCACCCCAGCAATGTGCCATGCAATTGGCAAATGGGAGGAAACCCTCAACTACCTGCTTCAACCTGAGGAGTGAAGGCTTTGGGCCAAACATCTAGCATCACAATTTTTATGGCTGCTACCTGAAGGACTAGCTTCTGACTCACCCATCTCTGGAAGGTGATAGGTCCTGGCATTTGCTAGTTCCCTGGGACCTCAAGGAACTATAAGGCAGTTTTGACCTTGTACAAGCACCTGCCCAGCTCGTTCCCCTTGGCTAGGAGCTGAGTGAGCAGGCAATAAAGTTCAGCTCCCAGCTGCTCCCTGGAAAGGGTTTGACTGCACATCTGGCAGTCTGACTTTTCCAGCTGCTGCCTGAGGATTTGCCTTCTAACTAGCCTGCATCTGGTAGATAATGGGGTAGGCAATTATTAGTCCTCTCAGAGCTTAAGTGGGCATGTGGGCACTGCCTGTGGCTTTTCCCCTTAGCTCGCTCCAGTGAAAAAAACCAAGCCTCCAGCTTCTCCCTGGAAGGAGTTGAACTACACAACAAGTGTCGTGATTTTTCCAGCTTCTATCAGAGGGTCTAACTTGCCTGTCTCTGGGAGGTGATGGGGCCCAGCCTGTACTTCTCCCCCAGGGTCTACAGAGAAAGCAACAATTTTTAATGTCCCTGCATGCTCTCCCCATGACTCCTCCTCCTCCTCCTCTCAGCTCACTCCAATAACACCCAGCTTTCAGCATCTCTTTAGAAAGGGTTAGACTGCATACTAGTGCTCTGACTTTTGCAGCTGCTGCCTGAGGGTCTGGCATCTAACTTGCCTGTCTCTGGGAGCTGACAGGACAGGCAATGACTAGTCTCTTGGGAGTTTGAACAGGTGTGCAGACACTTCCTGCAGCTCCTACCCTCAGCCTGCTACAGTGATAAAATCAAGCCCTCAGCTTCTCTCTAGAAGGAGGTGGACTTCACATCAAGCCCCCCCCCCCCACTTTCCAGCTGCTACCCAAGGGACAGGCTTCTAACCCACATGTCTATGAGACCTAACATGACCCAACATTTGCTAAGACCCTGGGGGCAACAGAGAGCAAAGCAGGCCATTTGAAAGGGTGGTTGGTCTGAATGAGGTTGTAGAAATTTGCCACAGTTCCTCTCCCAAGTTCACTGCAGAGCAAGTGAGTGATAAACTCCAGCTTCCAACTTCTCACTAAGGAGAAAAGGAATTGGTTTACTCATCTAGTACCCCAACTTTTCTAGCTGTTATTTGAGCTACTGGCTTCTTTCTTGCCTTCTTGAGGCACTGAGGACTTGGCATACTTTATTCTCCTGGGGGACACTAAGAACAAAGATGGCAGTTTGGACAAGCACAAAGGTTTGAGAGGCACCCAGGATCTCTGGCCAGGATGATTGGTGAGGTTTATTTCCTATACTATGAGGCCAGTCCATGAAGACTGAGAGAGGTGGGTGTTTAATGTGCAGAAACCAACATAGAGAGTCAAAGGAAATGAAGAAAGACGGAAATATGTTCCGAATAAAAGAACAAGATAAGTCTCCAGAAACTGACCCTAATAAAATGGAGATTTGTGATTTTCCTGACAGAGGATTCAGAATAATGGTCATAAAGATGCTCACCTAGGTCAGGAGAGCAAAGCATGAACAAAGTGAGAATGTCAACAGAGAGGAAATTTTTTAAAGTACCAAGCAGAAATCACAGAGCTGAAGAATACAATAACTGAACTGAAAAAAATTTAAATGGGCTTCAGAACAGAATAGATCAAGCAGAAGAAAGCACTGACAAACTAAAAGGCCACTGGCAATCAGAGGGGCAAAAAAAAAAAAAAAAAAAGAAAGAGAGAAGATAGCTTAAAGGACTTATAGAATATTCATTATGAGAGTCCCAGGAGGAGAAGAGAGAAAGGGGAAGAAAGTTTATTCGAAGAAATAATAGCTGAAAACTTCCCAAACCTGGGGAAAGAAATAGCCACCAAGGTCCCTGAAGCACAAAAGACACAATATAAAATGAAAAAGACACATTATAATCAAATTGTCAAAAGTTAAAGACAGAATTTTGAAACAGCAAGAGAAAGGTGACGTGTTACATACAAGGGAAGCCCTGTAAGACTATAAGCAGATTTTTCATCAGAAATCTTGCTGTCTAGAAGGGAGTTGCATGATATATTCAAAATGCTGCAAAAAAAAAAAAAGAACAAACCCTGCTAACCATGAATACTATACCTGATAAACCTGTCCTTCAAAAATGAAGGGGAGAAAAATACTTTCTCAGCTAAGCAAAAGTTGAAGGATATTAAACAGCCACATAAGAGCATAAGAAGTTATGAAACTCATTAGTAAAGGTAAATATACAGACAAAAACAGAATTCCATATGACTATTTCAGTGGTGGATAAATCATTTTTCATTCTAGTAAAAAGTTGAAAGACAAAAGTATTAAAAATAACTAAAACTAAATTATGTTATTGGATATACAATATAAATAGAAGTATATTGTGACATGACCATATAATGGGGAAGGAGAGAGGAAAGTGCAGATTTGTTTGTAAGTGGAGTTGTTATCACCTTAAATAGACTGTTACAACTATATTTTATATAAGCCCCATGTTATCCACACAGAGAATACTTAAAGAAGTTACACAAAAGAAAAGGAGAAAGGAATCAAAACAAATAATAGCAACAACAACAAAACACAAAGACAGTTGGAGAGAAAAAAAAGGACAAGAGAACTATAAGACAAATAAATCAGTTAACAAAATGGTAATAGGAAGTCCTTTTCTATAAATAATTATTTTAAATGTAAATTGATTAAGCTTCCCAGTCAAAAGATATAGAGTGGATGAATGGATGAAAATCCAAGACTATGCGCTATCTACAAGAAAGAAGCGGACAGGCTGGAAAATGAAGGGATGTTAGAAATGTAACATATCCCTTTCTTACAGCAATTGAAAGAAAGCAGAAGTGGCTATACATATATCAAACAAAATAGACTTTAACTCAGAAAGTGTCTCTAGAGACAAAGAATGTCATCATGTAATGATAAAGAGTCAATTCAACAAGAAGATAGAACAATTGTTGGGTGCAATATATATATATGCACCCAACAGGGCACCTAAGTACATAAAGGAAATACTGACAGATATGAAAGGGGAAATTGAAAAA
This sequence comes from Balaenoptera acutorostrata, assembly GCF_949987535.1. Classification (NCBI taxonomy): domain Eukaryota; kingdom Metazoa; phylum Chordata; class Mammalia; order Artiodactyla; family Balaenopteridae; genus Balaenoptera; species Balaenoptera acutorostrata. Next base: position 51,340,278 of record NC_080064.1, read on the forward strand.
AATACAATAATAGTAGGAGACTTTAATAAGTCTCACTTTCAATAATGCATAGAACATCCAGAAGGAAAATCAATAAAGAAACAGCTGACTTGACCAATACTATAGACCAAATGAACCTAACCGATACACACAGAACTTTCCACCCAACAGCAGGCACACATGGAACATTCTCCAAGATAGATCACGTTAATTAACAAAACAAGTCTTAGTAAATTTAAGATCAAAGTCATACCAGCTATTTTTTTTACCACAATAGAATGAAACTAGAAATCAATAACATCAAGAAAATGGGAAAATTTACAAATACGTAGAAATTAAACAACATACTCTTGAACAACCATTGGATCAAATGGGAAATAAAAAGAAAATTTTAAAAATATCTCAAGATAAATTAAAATGAAAACACAATGAAACTATGGGATTCAGCAAAGCAGTATTAAGAGGGAAATTTATCGGAATAAATTCCTACATTAAAAAAAAAAAAGATCTCAGGGAGAGCAGCCATGATGGCAGAGTAGAAGGACCCTGAGCTCACCTCCTCTCACGGACACACCAAAATCACAACTAAGTGCAGAACAACCATTGATGAAAAAGACTGGAACCTACCAGAAAAGATCTTATACAACTAAAGACATAAAGAAGCAACCACCATGAGATGGGTAGGAGGGGTGGACTCATGATATAATCAAATATCATACCCCCAGGTGGGCAACCTACAAACTGGAGAATAATTATATATAATAATTATATTATAATAATTTAATTATTATAATAATTATTATAGGGAATTCCCTGGTGTCACAGTGGTTGAGAATCCATCTGCCAACGCAAGGAACACAGGTTCAATCCCTGGTCCAGGAAGATCCCACGTGCCGCGGAGCAACTAAGCCCATGTGCCACAACTACTGAGCCTGTGCTCTAGAGCCCACAAGCCACAGGTACTGAGCCCACGTGCCACAACTACTGAAGCCCGCCTGCCTAGAGCCCATGCTCCACAACAAGAGACGCCACTGAAGTAAGGAGCCAACACACTGCAATGAAGAGTAGCCCCTGCTCACTGCAACTAGAGAAAGCCTGCACACAGCAAAGAAGACACAACACAGCCAAAAATAAATAAATTAAATTTATAAATAATAATTATTATAACACACAGGGTCTTGTGCACACTAGGACCCAGGGAAAAAAGTGGTGATTCCATAAGAGACTAGGCCAGACTTACCTGCTAGTATTGGAGGATCTCCTGCGGAGGCGGGGGGTAGCTGGGGCTCATTGCAGGGACAAGAACACTGGCAGCGGTAGCTCTGGGGTGTACTCATTGGCGTGAGCCCTGTTGGAGGCTGCCATTTTCTCACCAACACCTGGCCTCACCCAACAGCCTGTAGACTCTAGTGCTGGGACTCCTCAGCCAAAAAAACCAACAGGGCAGGAACACAGCCCCAGCCATCAGCAGACAGGCTACTTAAAGTCTTCCTGAACACAGAGCTGCCTGGTAAACATACCCCATGACACGGCCCTGCCCACTAGAGGGACAAAACCCAGTTCCACCCACCAGTGGGCAGGTACCAGACCCTCCCACCAGGAAGCTTGCACAAACCTCTTAGCATCAGCCATTAGGGGACAGACAGCAGAAGCAAGAACTACAACACTGCAGCCTGTGGAAGTGAAACCACAATCTCAGAAAGTTAGACAAAATGAGATGGTAGAGGAATATGTCACATATGAAGGAAAAAGATAAAACCCCAGAAGAGCACCTAAGTGAAGTGGAGGTAGGCAATCTACCTGAAAAAGAATTCAGAGTAATGACAGTAAAGAGTATCCAAGATCTCGGAAAAATAATGGAGGCACAGAGTGAGAAGATACAGGAAATGTTTAAGAAAAAGCTAGAAGAACTAAAGAACAAAAAAACAGAGATGAACAATACATTAACTGAAATGGAAAATACACTAGAAGGAATTAATAGCAGAATAACTGAGGCAGAAGATAGGATAAGTGACCAGGAAGACAGAATGGTCAATCACTGACACCGAACAGGATAAATAAAAAAGAATGAAAAGAAATGAAGACAGAAGAGACAGCTGGGACAACATTAAATGCAACAACATTCGCATTATAGGGGTCCCAGAAGGAGAAGAGACAGAAAAAGGACCTGAGAAAATATTGGAAGAGATAATAGATAAAAACTTACCTAATATGGGAAAGGAAACAGTCCCCCAAGTCCAGGGAACGCAGAGAGTACCAGACAGGATATACCCAAGGAGGAAAGCACAAAGACACACAGTAATCAAATTGACAAAAATTAAGGACAAAGAAAAAATATTAAAAGCAACAAGGGGAAAGCAACAAATAACATACAAGGGAACTCCCATAAGGTTATCAGCTGATTTCTCAGCAGACACTCTGAAGGCCAGAAGGGAGTGGCATGATATATTTAAACTGATGAAAATGAAAATCTTACAACCAAGAATACTCTACCCAGCAAGGCGCTCACTCAGATTCAACAGAGAAATCAAAAGCTTTAAGGTCAAGCAAAAGCTAAGAAAATTCAGTGCCACCAGACCAGCTATACAACAAATGCTAAAGGAACTTCTCTAGGTGGAAAAGAAAAGTCCATAACTAGAAACAAGAAAATTATGAATGGAAAAGCTCACTGGTAAAGGCAAACATACAATAAATGTAGGAAGCAATCTGCACACAAATATGATATCAAAACCAGCAATTGTGAGAACAGGAGAGCACAAATGCAGGATATTGGAAATGCATTTGAAAGAACAAATTAAAAGAACAGCAAATTAAAACAATCTTGTTCATCTATATACTGCTATACCAAAACCATACAGTAACCACAAACCGGAAATCTACAATAGATATACACAGAAAAAAGAAAAAAGAATCCAACTCAACACTAAAGTTAGTCATCAAATTGCAAGAGAAGAAAACAAAAGAGGAAAGGAAGAAAAAAGACTTAGAAAAACAAACCTCAAAAAGTTAACAAAATGGCGATGAGAACATACATGTAGATAATTACCTTAAACATAAATGGATCAAATGCTCCAACCAAAAGACATAGACTGCCTGAATGGACACAAAAACAAGACCTGTATATATGCTGTCCACAAGAGACCCAATTCAGATCTAGGGACACATACAGACTGAAACTGAGGGGAGGAAAAAAGGTATTCCATGCAAATGGAAATCAAAAGAAAGCTGTAGTAGCAATACTCATATCAGACAAAAATAGACTTTAAAATAAAGACTGTTACAAGAGACAAAGAAGGACACTATGTAATGATCAAGAGACTGATCCAAGAAGAAGATATAACAATTGAAAACATATATGCACCCAACATAGGAGTACCTCACATCCATAAAAGGAGAAACTGACAGTAACACAATAATAGTGGGGGACTTTAACACCCCACTTCCATCAATTGACAGATCATCCAGACAGAAAATCAATAAGGAAACACAGGCCTTAAATTACACGTTAGACCAGATGCACTTAATTGATATTTATAGAGCAGTCCATCCAAAATCAACAGAATACACATTCTTAAAGTGCACATGGAACATTCTTCAGAATGGATCACATTCTGGGCCCCAGAGCAGGCCTCAGTAATTTAAGAACATTGAAATCATATCAAGCATATTTCCCGACCACAATGCTATGAGATTAGAAATGAACTACAAGAAAAAAAAAATGTAAAAAAAAACCCCACAAACACGTGGAGGCCAAGCAATATGCTACTAAACAACCAATGGATCACTGAAGAAATCAAAGAGGAAATCACAAAATACCTAGAGACAAATGAAAACGAAAGGACAATGATCCAAAACCTGTGGGATGCAGCAAACACATTTCTAAGAAGAAAGTTTATAGCAATACAATGTTATCTCAAGAAACAAGAAAAATCTCAAATAAACAACCTAGCCTTACACCCTAAATCAACTAGAGAAAGAAGAACAAACAAAACCCAAAGTTAGTAGAAGGAAAGAAATCATTAAGATCAGAGCAGAAATAAATGAAATAGAGACTAAGACAACAATAGAAAAGATCAATGAAACTAAAAGTTGGTTCTTAGAAAAGATAAACAAAATTGATAAATCTTTAGCCAGACTCATCAAGAAAAAAAGAGGACTCAAATCAATAACATTAGAAATGAAAAAGGGGAAGTTACAATGGACACCACAGAAATACAAATGATCATAAGAGACTACTACGAAAAACTATATGCCAATAAAATGAACAACTTAGAAGTGGACAAGTTCTTAGAAAGGTGTAATCTCCCAAGAATGAACCAGGAAGAAATAGAAAATATGAACAGACCAATTACCAGTACTGAAATTGAATGAGTAATTTAAATACTCCCAACAAACAAAAGTCCAGGACCACATGGCTTCACAGGTAAATTCTACCAAACATTTAGAGAAGAGTAAACATCTATCCTTCTGAAAATATTCCAAAAAATTGTAGAGGAATGAACACTCCCAAACTCATTCTATGATGCCACCATCAGCCTGATACCAAAACCAGACAAAAATAACACAAAAAAAGAAAATTATATGCCAATAACACTGATGAATAGATATAAAAATCCTCAACAAAATGCTAGCAAACGAATCCAACAATACATTAAAAGGATCATACACCATGATCAAGTGGGATTTATCCCAGGGATACAAGGATTTTTCAATATCTCTAAATCAAACAGCATGATACACCACATTAACAAATTAAAGAATAAAATCTATATGATCATCTCAATAGATGCAGAAAATGCTTTCAAACATTCAACATCCATTTATAATAAAAGTTCTCCAGATAGTGGGCATAGAGGGTACATACATCAACATAATAAAGGTCACATATGACAAACCCACAGCTAACATCATACTCAATGGTGGAAAGCTGAAAACATTTTCTCTATGATCAGGAACAAAATAAGGATGCCCACTCTCACCACTTTTATTCAACATAGTTTTGGAAGTCCTAGCCACGGCAATCAGAGAAGAAAAAGAAATAAAAGGAATCCAAATTGGAAAAGAAGTAAAACTGTCACTGTTTGCAGATGACATGATACTATACATAGAAAATCCTAAAGATGCTATCAGAACACTACTAGAGCTCAAAAATGAATTTGATAAAGTTGCAGGATACAAAGTTAATACACAGAAATCGGTTGCATTTCTATACACTAACAACAAAATAGAAGAAAAAGAAATTAAGGAAACCATCCCATTTACCATCACATCAAAAATAATAAAATACCTAGAAATAAACCTACCTAAGAAGACAAAAGACCTATACTCTGAAAACTATAAGACACTGATGAAAGAAATTGAAGATGACAAAAACAGATTTAAAGATATACCGTGTCCTTGTATTCAAAAGAATCAATATTGTTAAAAAGAACATACTAAACAAGGTAATCTACAGATTCAATGCAATCCCTATCAAAATAAAACTGGCATTTTTCACAGGTCCAGAATAAAAAAATACTTTTAATTCATTTGAGACACAAAAGACCCTGAATAGCCAAAATAAACTTGAAAAAGAAAAACGAAGCTGGAGGAATCAGCCTGCCTGACTTCAGACTATAAATTTGCAGAAATCGGAACAGTATGGTACTGGCACAAAACCAGACATATAGATCAATGGAATAGGGTAGAATGCCCAGAAATAAACCCTCACACTTATGGTCTATTAATCTATGACAAAGGAGGCATGAATACACAATGGAGAAAAGACAGCCACTTCAATAAGTGGTGCTGGGAACATTCTCTAACACCATATACAAAAATGAACTCCAAATGGTATAAAGGCCTAAATGTAAGACTGGGTACTATAAAACCCCTGGAGGAAAACATAGGCAGGACACTCTTTGACATAAATTACAGCAATATTTTTTGGATCCGTCTCCTAGAGTAATGGAAATTAAAAAAAAAAAGAGACTTAATTAAATATAAAAGCTTCTAAACAGCAAAGTAAACCATAAACAAAATGAAAAGTCAACCTAGAGAATGGGAGAAAATATTCGCAAACAATGCAATGGACAAAGGCTTAATTTCCAAAATATACAAACAGCTCACACAGCTTAATATCACAAAAAACAAAAATCTCAATCAAACAATTGGCATAGGCCTTAAATGGTCATTTCTCTAAAGAAGACATAGAGATGGCCAACAGGGACATGAAAAGATGCTCAATATCACTATTAGAGAAATGCAAATCAAAACTTCAATGGGGTATCAACTCATACAAGTCATAATGGCTATCATCAAAAAGGAATGAAATTGGGTCATTTGTAGAGATGTGGATGGACCTAGAGTCTGTCATACAGAGTGAAGTAAGTCAGAAAGGGAAAAAACAAATATTGTATATTAACGCATATATGTGGAATCTAGAAAAATGATACAGAGGAACCTCTTTGCAGGGCAGGAATATAGATGCAGATGTAGAGAACGAACATGTGGACACAGGGGAGGAAGGGGAGGATGGGACGAACTGAGATTAGGATTGACATATATACACTACCATGTGTAAAATAGATAGCTAGTGGGAACCTGCTGTATAGCACAGGGAGCTCAGCTCAGTGCTCTGTGATGACCTAGATGGGGGTGGGAGGGAGGTCCGAGAGAGGGGATATATGTATACACATAGCTGATTCACTTTGTTGTACAGCAGAAACTAACACAACATTGTAAAGCAACTATACTCCAACAAAAAATAAAGTTAAAAAAAGTCTATAAATAATAAGTGTTGGAGAAGGTGTGGAGAAAAAGGAATCCTCCTATACTGTTGCTGGGAATGTAAATTGGTGCATCCACTATGGGGAACAGTATGGAGCTTCGCAAAAAACCTAAAAGTACAATTAACATATGATCCAGCAATCCCACTCCTGGGCATATATTCAGACAAAACTATAATTTGAAACGATATATGCACCCCAGTGTTCATAGCAGCACTACTTACAATAGCCAAGACATGGAAGCAACCTAAATGTCCACTGACAGATGAATGCACAAAGAAAATGTGATATATATATATATATATATATATATATATATATATAAATAAATTAAAAATATGGAACATTACTCAGCCATAAAAAGAATGAAATAATGCCATTTGCAGCAATACAGATGGAACTAGTGATTATCATATTGTGAAGTCAGAAAACAAATACCATATGATATCACTTACATGTGGAATCTAAAATATGATACAAATGAACTTATTTACAAAACAGAAATTGACTCACAGACGTAAAAAACAAACTTGTGGTTACCATAGGGGAAAGGGGGGAGGTATACATTAGGAATTGGGGATTAACATATACACAGTACTATATATAAGATAGATAAACTAGCATAATACAAAAGAAAATCATCAAACCATAAAAGGCAAAAGAAAAAGGATCAAATAAAAAATACAAAATCAACAGGAAAACAAGGTTTAAAATGGAAATAAATACATATCAATCAATAATTACCTTAAATATCAATGAACTAAATACTCCAATCAAAAGATATAGAGTAGCAGATTGGATTAAAAAAAACCAAGAGCTTACAATATGCTGCCTAAAAGTATCCCAATCTAGGGCAAAGGACACACATAGATTGAAAGTGAGGGGATGGAAAAAGATATTTCATGCAAACAGAAATGACAAGAAAGCAGGGGTTGCAATACTCATATCAATCAAAATAGACTTTAAAACAAAGGCTATATGGGGGGGGAAGGTCCAAGAGGGAGGGGATATATATATACATATAGCTGATTCACTTCACTGTACAGCAGAAACTAACACAACATTGTAAAGCAATTATACTCCAATTTAAAAAAAGGCTATAAAGAAAGATAAAGAAGGACACTAAATAATAATAAAAGGATCAATAAACGGAGAGGATATTACACTCATCAATATTATGCACCCAGTATAGGTGCACCCAAATACTAACAGACATAAAGGGAGAAACTGACAGGAATACAATAGTAGTACGATATTTTAACACCCCACTCATATCAATGGACAGATCTTTGAGACAGAAAATCAATAAGGAAACAGAGATCCTAAATGACATAATAGAACAGTTAGACTTAATTGATACTTTCAGAAAATTACATTAAAAAAAAAGCAGAATGTACATCCTTATCAAGTGCACATGGAACATTCTCTAGGATGGACCACATACTAGAGCACAAATCAAGCCTCAACAAATTTAAGACTATAGAAATTATTTCAAGCATCTTTTCTGAGCACAATGGCATGACATTAGAAATCAACAATAGAAAAAAGAAACAAGAATAAACAATTACATAGAGACTAAACAACATGCTACTAAAAAACAAATGGGTCAATGATGAAATCAAAGAAGAAATTAGAAAATAGCTTGAAGCAACTGACGATGAAAACAGAACCATACAAAACCTATGGTATGCAACAAAAGCAGTTCCTAGAGGGAAGTTCATAGTGATACAGGCCTTCTTTAAGAAAAAAGTAAAATCTCAATTAAACAACCTAACCCACCACTTAAAAGAATTAGAAAAAGAAGAACAAACAAAAACTAAAGTCAGCAGAAGGAAGGAAATAATAAAGTCAGAGAGGAAATAAATGAGATTTTAAAAAATTAAAAAATAAATAAAACCAAGAGCTGACCTTTGAAAACATAAACAAAATTTACAAACCTCTGGCCAGGCTCACCAAGGAGAAAAGGGAGAGGACCCACATAAACAAAACTAGAAATGAAAAAGAGACATAACAATTGATACTGCAGAAATACAAAAAACCATAAGAGAATACTATGAACAATTATATGACAACAAATTGGACAACCTAGAAGAAATGGACAACTTTCTAGAAACAGAGCCCACCAAAACTGAATCAAGAAGAAATAGATCACTTGAGCAGACCAATAACTAGAAATGAAATAGAATCTGTAAAAAAACAAAAACAAAAATAAAAAAAACTCCCTACAAACAAAAGTCCAGGACCAGAGGGCTTCACTGGGGAATTCTACCTAACATACAAAGAAGAACTTATACTGATCCTTCTCCAACTCTACCAAAAGATTGAAGAGGAAGGAACACTCCCCCAAACATTCTATGAATGTTCTTCATTCTATGATGAAGCCATCATCACCCTGATACCAAAACCACACAAAGACACTACCAAACAATAAAATTACAGGCCAATATCTTTGATGAATATAGCTGCAAAAATTCTCAGCAAAATATTAGCAAACCGAATCCAACAACATATAAAAAAGATCATACACTATGACCAAGTTGGATTCATCCCAGGGTCACAAGGATGGCTCAACATATGCAAATCAATTGATGTGATACACTACATCAACAAAAGAAAGGACAAAAACCACATGATCATCTCAACAGACTCAGAAAAAGCATTTTATAAAATTCAGCATAGATTCATGATAAAAAAAACCTTTAGGAAAATGAGTATAAAGTGAACATATCTCAACATAATAAAAGCTATTTATGACAAACCTGGAGCCAATATAATACTCAATGGTGAAAAGCTGAAAGCCTTCCTGCAAAAATCTGGAACAAGACAAGGATGCCCACTCTCACCACTTCTATTCAATACAGTATTGGAATTCCTAGCCACAGCAATCAGACAAGAAAAAGAAATAAAAGGTATCCAAAGTGGAAGGGAAGAGGTACAATTGTCATTATATGCAGATGACATGATACTATTTATAGAAAACCCTAAAAAATCCACACAAAAACTATTAGAGCTGATAAAGGAATTCAGGCATGTAGCAGGATAAAAGATTAACATACAGAAATTGGTTGCATTTCTTTACACTAACAATGCAGTATCAGAAAGGGGATGTAAACAAACAATCCCTTTTAAAATTGCATCCCCCCCCCAAAAAAAAGACTGAGGAATAAGCCTCACCAAAGAGGTGAAAAACATATGCTGAGAACTACAAAACATTAAAAAAGGAAATTGAAGATGATTCAAAGAAATGGAAAGATATCCCATGCTCTTGGATTGAAAGAATTAACATTGTTAAAATGACCATACTACCCAAAGCAATCTACAGATTTAATGAGATCCTTATCAAATTACCCATGACATTCTTCACAGAACCAGAACAAAAAATCCTAAAATTTATATGGAACCATGGAAGACCCAGTATTGCCTAAGAAATCCTGAGGAAAATGAACAAAGCAGGAGGTATAACCTTCCCAGACTTCAGATGATATTTACTACAAAGCTACAGTGATTAAAACAGTGTGGTATTGGCACAAAAACAGACATTTGGATCAATGGAACAGAACAGAAAGCCCAGAAAAAAACCCACACAGCTATGGCCAATTAATCTTTGACAAAGGAAGCAAGAGTATACAACGGGAAAAAGTCTCTTCAGCAACTGGTGCTGAGAAAGTTGAACAGCTGCATGTAAATCAATGAAGTTAGAACACACCCTCACACCATATACAAAAATAACCTCAAAATGGCTTAAAGACTGAAACGTAAGATATGACACCATAAAATTCCTAGAAGTGAACATAGGCAAAACATTTTTTGACATAAATCATACCAATGTTTTCTTAGCTCAGTCTCCCAAGGCAATAGAAATAAAAACAAAACTAAACAAATGGGACCTAATCAAACTTACAAGCTTTTGCACAGCAAAGGAAACCATAAACAAAACAAACAACCTACTGAATGGGAGAAAATATTTGCAAATGATACCACTGACAAGGGCTTAATTTCCAAAATACACAAACATCTTATACAACTCAACAACAAAAAACAAAGCACCCATTCAAAACATGGGCAGCGGACCTAAATAGACATTTCTCCAAAGAAGACATACAGATGGCCAAGAGGCACATAAAAAGATGCTCAACATCACTAATTATTAGAGAAATGCAAATCAAAACTACAATGATGTGTCACCTCACACCAGTCAGAATGGCCATCATCAAAAAGTCTACAAACAATAAATGCTGGAGAGGGTGTGGAGAAAAGGACACCCTCTTACAGCATTAGTGGGAATGTAAATTAGTATAGCCACTATGGAGAATAGCATGGAGGTTCCTTATAAAACTAAATATAGAGCTACCATATGATCCAGCAGTCCCACACCTGGGCATATATCCAGAGAAAATCATACTTCATAAAGATACATTACCCCAGTGTTGATTGCAGCACTATTTACAATAGCCAAGTCATGGAGCAACCTAAATGTCCATCAACAGATGAATGGATAAAGAAGATGTGGTACGTATGTACAATGGAACTCAGCCATCAAAAAGAATGAAATAGTGCCATATGCAGCTACATGGATGGACCTAGAGATTATCATAGTAAGTGAAGTAAATCAGACAGAGAAAGACAAATATGATATCACTTATATGTGGAATCTAAAAAGTGATAGACATGAACTGATTTACAAAACAGAAACAGACTCACAGACTTAGAAAACAAATTTCTGTTTACCAAAGGGGAAAGGTGGTAGGGGGGAGGCAGGATAAATTAGGAGGTTGGGATTAACATATGCACACTACTATATATAAAATAGATAACCAACAAGAACCTACTGTATAGCACAGGGAACTTTACTCAATACTCTATAATAACCTATATGGGAAAAGAATCTGAAAAATAATAGATATATGTATATGTATAACTAAATCACTTTGCTGTACACCTAAAACTAACACAACATTGTAAATCAACTATACTTTAATAATTTTTTAAAAAATTTAAAAACTAAAGGTCTCAAACAACATACTCTTAACCTTCAAGGAACTAGAAAAAAAAGTAATCCCAAAGTTAGCTAAATGTTAGAGCGAAAATATACCAAATAAAGGAGAATGATAGAAAAACAACAACAAACCTAAGGGTTGGGTTTTTGTTTTTGTTTTGTTTTTTGTCAAAGATAAGCAAAATCAGGAAAACCTTAGACTAAGAATAAAGAAAACTCAAAATCATAAATTAAAGAGAAGACATTATAATGGATGCCTCAGAAGTAAAAAGGATCATAAAAACTATTATGAATAATTAAATTGTATAAAATTGAATAATCAAAAATGTATAAATTCCTAGAAGCATTCAACCTCCCAAGAACAAATCAAGAGAGAATAGAAAGCCTGAACAGATCAGTAACAAATAAGGAGATTGAAACAGTAATCATAGACCTGCCCACAAAGAAAATCCCAGGGCCAGATGGCTTCATGAGTGAATTCTACCAAACATTCAAAAAGAATTAATACTAATTCTTCTAAAATTCTATCAAAAAATAAAAGCAGGAACACTTCCAAACTCATTTTATGAGGCCAAAATAACTTTGATACCAAAGTTAGACAAAGACTTCACAAGAAAGGAAAACTACAGGCCAATATCTCTAATAAACACAGATGCAAACATGTTTAATCAAATACTAGTAAATCAAATTTCAGCAGCATATTAAAAGGATATAAACCTTGACCAAGTGGGTCTTATCCTTGAGATAAAAGTATGCTTCAATATATGTAAATCAATCAATGTGATTCACCACATCAATAGAATGAAAGATAAAAATCACGATTATCTCAGCAGATGCAGAAAAAGCATTTGACTAAATTCAACACCTATTCATGATAAAAAAAAAAACTCAACAATATAGGTATAGAAGAAACTTACATCAATACAATAAAGACCATATATGAAAACCCCATATCTAACATCATAATCAACTGTGTGTGTCTATGTCGTGGGGAGACTAGAAACTTTTCCCTTAAGAACTGGTACAAGACAAAGATGTCCACCCTCACCACTTGTACTCAACATATTATTGGATGTCCATACCAGATCAATTAGACAAGAAAAAACAAATGAGTCATTTAAAATGGGAAGGAGGAAGTAACATTATCTCTTTGCAGATTTCATAAACATATATGTAGAAAACACTAAAGACTCAACCAAAAACAACTGTTAGACCAATTTTAAAACTTCAGTAAAGTTGCAGGATAAAAATTGACATACAAAAATTGGTAATTCTATAATACACTAACAATGAACTATTCAAAAAGGAAATTAGGAGAGCAATCCTATTTACAATAGCAACAAAAAGATTAAACATACTTAGGAGTAAACAATCAAAGAGGTGAAATATTTGTACACTGAAAAGTATAAAACACAAGGAAATTTAAGAAGACATAGATAGTTGTAACAACATCCCATGTCCATGGATTGGAAGAATTAATATTGTAAAAATGTCCATACTACCCAGAGTGATCTAGAGATTCAATGTTATCCCTATCAAAATGCCAATGGCATTCTTTACAGAAATAGAAAAAAAAATCCTAAAATTCATATGGAAACACAAAAGACCCTGAATAGCCAAAGCAATCTTGAGCAAGAAGAACAAAGCTGGAGGCATTACACTGCCTGCTTTCAAACTATATTACAAAGTTATTGTAATTAAAACAGACATATATAGCTCTTCCACCATGTGAGGTACAAAGAAAAATCTGTGACCGCATGTGGGGTCTCAGCTGACCACGATGACACCCTGATCGCAGACTTCCAGTCCCCAGAACTGTATTTTCCAGTCAGGACAAGATGGCAGAGTAGAAGGACCTGACTTCACCTCCTCTCATGAAAACACCAAAATCACAACTAACTACTGAACAACGATTGACAAAAAAGACTGGAACTTACCAAAAAAGATATTCTACTTCCAAAGACAAAGAAGAAGCCACAATGAGACGGTAGGAGGGGAGCATTCACAATACAACCAAATGCCATACCCACTGGGTGGGTGACCCACAGACTGGAAAATAATTATATTGCAGAGGTTCTCCCACCAGAATGAGAGTTCTGAGCCCCATCTCAGGCTCCCCAGTCTGGGGGTCTGTCATTGGGAGGAGGAGCCCCCAGACCACTTGGCTTTGAAGACCAGCAGGGCTCGACTACAGGAAATCCACAGGACTGGGAAAAACAGAAACTCCATTCCTGGAGGGTGCATACAAGTTTTTGTGTACCCAGGGAAGAAAGCACTGACCTCAAAGGAGCCTGGGCCAGACCTACCTGCTGGACCTGCAGGGTCTCCATGGGAGGCAGGTGGTGGCTGTGCCTAACTGGGGGACAAGGACACTGGTGGCAGAGTTATTGGGAAGTACTCATTGGTGTGAACTGTCCTGGAGGCCGCCATTTTGACACTGAGATTTGGCCCCATCCAACAGCCCTTATGCTCCAGTGCCAGGACATCGTAGGCCAAACAACCAACAGAGAGGGAACACAGCCCTACCTATCAGCACACAGCCTGCTTAAAGTTGTCCTGAGCCCACGACCGCCTCTAAACACACCCTTTGACACAGCCCTGCCCACCAGAGGGACAAGACCCAGCACCACTCACCAGAGGGCAGGCACTAGTCCCTCCCACTAGGAAGCCTTCACAAGACTCTTAGACCAGCCTCACCCACTAGAGGGCAAACACCTGTGGGACCACAAACACAGAAAGTTAGACAAAATGAAATGGCAGAGGAATATATTCCAGAGGAAGGAACTAGATAGAATCCCAAAAGAACAACTAAGTGAAGCAGAGATAGGCAATCTCCCTGAAAAAGAATTCAGAGTAATGATAGTAAAGATGATCCAAGATCTTGGGAAAAGAATGAGGCACAGACTGAGACGATACAATAAATGTTTAACAAAAAGCTAGAAGATATAAAGAACAAAAACAACAACAACAAAACACAGATGAACAATACAATAACTGAAATGAGGAATACACTACAAGGAATCAATAGCAGAACAATTGAGGCAGAAGAACACATAAGTGAGCTGGAAGACAGAATGGTGTAAATCACTGCCACAGAACAGAATAAAGAAAAAAGAATGAAAAGAAATGAGGACCTGAGGTCTCAAACTCATTTCAGAGTTTAAGAGACCTCTGGGACAATATTAAACACAACAACATTTGCATTATAGGGGTCCAAGAAGGAGAAGAGAGAGAGAAAGGGTCTGAGAAAATACTGGAAGAGGTAATAGCTGAAAACTTCCCTAACCTGGGAAGAGAAACAGTTCCCCAAGTCCAGGAAGTGCAGAGAGTCCCATACAGGATAAACCCAAGGAGGAACATGCTGAGTCACATTGACAAAAACTGACAAAAAATTAAAGACAAAGAGAAAATATTAAAAGCCACAAGGGAAAAGCAACAAACTACATACAAGGGAATATCCATAACCTTATCAGCCGATTTTTCAGCAGAAACTCTGCAGGCCAGAAGAGAGTGGCATGATATATTTAAAGTGATAAAAATGAAAATCCTACAACCAAGAATACTCTACCCAGCAGGGCTCTCTTTCAGATTCGACAGAGAAATCAAAAACTTTACAAACAAAAGCTAAGAGAATTTAGCACCACCAAGCCAGTTTTACAACAAATGCTAAAGAAACTTCTCTAGGCAGAAAAAAAAAGGCCAAAACTAGAAACAAGAAAATTACAAATGGGAAAGTTCACCAGTAAAGGCAAACATACAGTAAAGTTAGGAAATCATCTGTACACAAATATGATATCCAAACCAGCAATGATGAGAAGAAGAGAGTACAAATGCAGGATACAGGAAATGCATTTGAAATTAAGAGACCAGAAACTGAAAACAACCTTGCATACATATAGACTGCTATATTAAAATCTCATGGGAACTGCAAACCAAAAATCTACAACAAATATACACACAAAAAAGAAAAAGAAATCCAAAGCCAACACTAAAGATAGTCATCAAATCATAAGAGAAGAAAACAAAAGAGGAAGGGAAGAAGAAAAGACCTACAAAAACAAATACAAAACAATTAACAAAATGGCAATAAGAATATACATTTCAATAATTACCTTAAGTGTAAATAGACTAAATGTTCCAATCAAAAGCCATAGACTGGCTAAATGGATACAAAAACAGGACCCATATATATGCTGTCTATAAGAGACTCACTTCAGATTTAGGGACACGTACAGACTGAAAGTGAGGGTATGGAAAAAGGTATCCCATGCAAATGGAAATCAAAAGAAAGCTGGAGTAGCAATACTCATATCAGACAAAATAAACTTTAAAATAAAGTCTGCTACAAGAAACAAAGAAAGACACTACATAATGATCAAGGGATCAATCCAAGAAGAAGATATAACAATTGTAAATATATATGCACAGAACACAGGAGGACCTCACTATATCAGGCAAGTGCTAACAGCCATAAAGGGAGAAATCGACAGTAACACAATGATATTGGGGGACTTTAACACCCCACTTACATCAATGGACAGATCATCGAGACAGAAAATCAGTAAGGAAATACAGGCCTTAAATGACATATTAGACCAGATGAACTTAATTGAAATTTAGAGGACATTCCATCCAAAAGCAGCAGAATGCACATTCTTCCCAAGCGCACACAGAACATTCTCCAGGATAGATCACATCTTGGGCCAAAAAGCAAGCCTTGGTAAATTTAAGAACATTGAAATGATATCAAGCATCTTTTCTGACCACAATGCTATGGGATTAGAAATCAACTACAAGAATAATACTGCAAAGAACACAAATACGTGCAGGTTAAACAATATGCTACTAAACAACCAATGGATCACAGAAGAAATCAAAGAGGAAAAATACCTAAGAGACAAATGAAAATGAAAACATGACGATCCAAAAGCTATGGGATGCAGCAAATCCAGTTCTAACAGTAAAGTTTATAGCAATACAATCTTACCTCAGGAAACAAGAAAAATCCCAAATAAACAACCTAACCTTACACCTACATCAACTAGAGAAAGAAGAGCAAAAAAAACCCAAAGTTACTAGAAGGAAAGAAATCATGAAGATCAGAGCAGAAATAAATGAAATAGAGACAAAGAAAACAATAGAAGAGATCAATGAAACTAAAAGTTGGTTCTTTGAAAAGATAAACAAAACTGATAAACCTTAGCTAGATTCATCAAGAAAAAAAGGAAGAGGGCTCAAATCAATAAAATTAGAAATGAAAAAGGAGAAGTTATAACAGATACCACAGAAGTACAAAGGATCATAAGAGACTACTACAAGCAAACATATGCCAATAAAATTGACAACCTAAAAGAAATAGACAAATTCTTAGAAAGGTACAATCTCCCAAAACTGAACCAGGAAGAAACAGAAAATATGAACAGACCAATCACAAGCATAGAAATTGAAACTGTGATTTTAAAACCCCCAACAAACAAAAGTCCTGGACCAGATGGCTTCACAGGTAAATTCTACCAAACATTTAGAGAAGAGTTAACATCTATCCTTCTGAAACTATTCCAAAAAATTACAGAGGAAGGAACACTCCCAAACGCATTCTATGAGGCCACCATCACCTTGATACCAACACCAGTCAAAATATCACATAAAAAGAAAATTACAGGTCAATATCACTGACGAACATAGACACAAGAGTCCTCAACAAAATACTAGCAAACCAAACCCAACAGTACATTAAAAGGGTCATACACCATAATCAACTGGGATTTATCGCAGGGATGCAAGAATTTTTCAATATCCACAAATCAATCTGTGTGATACACCACATTAACAAATTGAAGAATAACAACCATATGATTATGTCAATAGATACAGAAAAAGGTTTTGACAAAATTCAACACCGATTTATGATTAAAAACTCTCCAGATAGTGGGCATAGAGGGAAACTTCCTCAGCATAATAAAGGCCATATATGACATAGCTAACATCATACTCAACAGTGAAAAGCTGAAAGCATCTCCTCTAAGAACAGGAACAAGACAAGGATGTCCACTCTCACCACTATTATTCAACATAGTTCTGGAAGTCCTAGCCACGGCAATCAGAGAAGAAAAAGAAATAAAAGGAATACAAATTGGAAAAGAAGAAGTAAAACTGTCACTGTTTGCAGATGACATGATACTATACATAGAGAATCCTAAAACTGCCACCAGAAAACTGCTAGAGCTAATTAATGAATTTGGTAAAGTTGCAGGATACAAAATTAATGCACAGAAATCTCTTGCATTCCTATACACTAATGATGAAAAATCTGAGAGAGAAATTATGGAAACACTCCCATTTACCATTGCAACAAAAAGAATAAAATACCTAGGAATAAACCTACCTAGGGAGACAAAAGACCTGTATGCAAAAAACTATAAGACACTGATGAAAGAAATTAAAGATGATACCAACAGATGGAGAGATATACCATGTTCTTGGATTGGAAGAATCAACATTGTGAAAATGACTATACTACCCAAAGCAATCTACAGATTCAATGCAATTCTTATCAAATTACCAATGGCATTCTTTACGGAACTAGAACAAATCATCTTAAGATTTGTATGGAGACACAAAACACCCCGAATAGCCAAAGCAGTCTTGAGGGAAAAAAACGGAGCTGGAGGAATCAGACTCCCTGACTTCAGACTATACTACAAAGCTACAGTAATCAAGACAATATGGTACTGGCACAAAAACAGAAACATAGATCAATGGAACAAGATAGAAAGCCCAGAGATAAACCCAAGCACCTATGGTCAACTAATCTATGACAAAGGAGGCAAAGATATACAATGGAGAAAAGACAGTCTCTTCAATAAGTGGTGCTGGGAAAACTGGACAGCTACATGTAAAAGAATGAAATTAGAACACTCCCTAACACCATACACAAAAATAAACTCCAAATGGATTCGAGACCTAAATGTAAGACCGGACACTATAAAACTCTTAGAGGAAAACATAGGAAGAACACTCTGACAAATCACAGCAAGATCTTTTTTGATCCACCTCCTAGAGTAATGGAAATAAAAACAAAAATAAACAAATGGGACCTAATGAAACTTAAAAGCTTTTGCACAGCAAAGGAAACCATAAACGAGACAAAAAGACAACCCTCAGAATGGGAGAAAATATTTGCAAACGAATCAACAGACAAAGGATTAATCTCCAAAATATATAAACAGCTCATTCAGCTCAATATTAAAGAAACAAACACCCCAATCCAAAAATGGGCAGAAGACCTAAATAGACATTTCTCCAAAGAAGACATACAGATGGCCAAGAAGCACATGAAAAGATGCTCAACATCACTAATTATTAGAGAAATGAAAATCAAAACTACAATGAGGT
Organism: Balaenoptera acutorostrata; assembly: GCF_949987535.1. Taxonomy (NCBI): domain Eukaryota; kingdom Metazoa; phylum Chordata; class Mammalia; order Artiodactyla; family Balaenopteridae; genus Balaenoptera; species Balaenoptera acutorostrata. The sequence goes on from NC_080064.1 coordinate 51,359,415, forward strand.
ATCACCTCACACCAGTTAGAATGGGCATCATTAGAAAACCTACAAACAACAAATGCTGGAGAGGGTGTGGAGAAAAGTGAACCCTCTTGCACTGTTGGTGGGAATGTAAATTGATACAGCCACTATGGAGAACAGTATGGAGGTTCCTTAAAAAATTAAAAATAGGGGCTTCCCTGGTGGTGCAGTGGTTGGGAGTTTGCCTGCCAGTGCAGGGGACACGGGTTCGAGCCCTGGTCTGGGAGGATCCCGCGTGACACGGAGCAACTGGGCCCGTGAGCCACAACTGCTGAGCCTGCGCATCTGGAGTCTGTGCTCCGCAACAAGAGAGGCCGTGGTTGTGAGGGGCCCGCGCACCGTGATGAGGCGTGGCCCCCACTTGCCGTGACTGGAGAAAGCCCTCGCACAGAAACGAAGACCCAACACAACCAAAAAATAAATAAATAAAAAAAATTTAAAAAAAAATTAAAAATAGGTTTACCATATGATCCAGCAATCCCACTACTGGGCGTATACCCAGAGAAAACCATAATTCAAAAAGACACATGCACCCCAATGTTCATTGCAGCTCTATTTACAATAGCCAGGACATGGAAGCAATCTAAATGCCCATCGATAGACGAATGGATAAAGAAGTTGTGGTACATATATACAATGGAATATTACTCAGCCATAAAAAGGAACGAAACTGAGTCATTTGTTGAGACTTGGATGGATCTAGAGACTGTCATACAGAGTGAAGTAAGTCAGAAAGAGAAAAACAAATATCATATATTAACACATGTATGTGGAATCTAGAAAAATGGTACAGATGAGCTGGTTTGCAGGGCAGAAGTTGAGACACAGATGTAGAAAACAGACATATGGACACCAAGGGGGGAAAACTGTGGTGGGGTGGGGATGGTGGTGTGTTGAATTGGGTGATTGGAATTGACATGTATACAATGATTTGTATAAAATTGATGACTAATAAGAACCTACAGTATAAACAAACAAAAAAACAAAACAACTAATACTAAACTTTCATTGGGTTATCTGTATGGAAATATGTTAATATATATGTTTCAGACATTATGTGAAACTTCTAAAAATCTTATATGTTCTGGTATAATGTTATAAGTCATAATTCTAGTTATTACTTTAAAATGTATATCTCAGAAAAAACTAAATTTCCTTGTCAATTGCACTATTATGAACTTTCATCAAATCTTTAACCATGGTCATTTTTAAGTCTTTTGTCATTTACAGACAGTTCTGGGTGTACTCTGATGCTTTTGCAAATATGTTCCTATAAAAGGGTTTCATCTTCAAGGAATTCATAGAAAAGACTCTGACAAGTACACGTTTCTGGTAACTGTACTGCTGAACTGAATGAATAAGCATTTTCAGAACTCTAATGAAAAACTGATGAACTCATAAAAGTGCTAACAAAAGATCAAGATAAAAAAAATTAATTACATGGGACTGAGTGAACTGATGAGGATGATTATAATTTTTGTGACTTTCTGTTTGAATTAAAAAAAAAATCCCACAAGGACTCAGAGGCAAAGAATACAGAAATCAATTTTCACTGCAAAGTAAAGGAGCTGTTACAGTGGAGGATTACTGGACTGAATGTCAATATTATGACATAATATGAGTGTGTTTCGTGTTTGGTAATTGCAATCATTGTTGCTTTTGTTGTGGTCATCCATTTACAATGCTTGGTGTCGGTCTATTTATCTCTTGTAAAAATAAAATACAGTGTGTGTGTGTGAAAAAAAAAAAGAATCAAGAACAGATGAATACAAAGGATGATGGACAAAGGACGAACAGATGATGTACAAAACATATGGACACTTCTTAATACCCCCAAACCAGAAACAATCCCAATAAATATCCATCATCTGGTAGATATGTATTATATCCATAAAATGGAACACTATTCAACAATAAAAAGGAACAAAGTGCGGAAAAAAAAAAAAGAAAAGAAGTAAAACTGTTGCTGTTTGCAGATGACATGATACTATACATAGAAAATCCTAAAGATGCTACCAAAAAATTACTTGGGTTCATCAATAAATTTGGTAAATTTGCATCTATAGATTCCATGCAACCCCTATCAAATTACCAATGGTATTTTTTTGCAGATCTAGAACAAACAGATCTTAAAATTTCTATGGAAACACAGAACATCCTGAATGGCCAAAGCAATCTTCATAAAGAAGAATGGAGCTGGAGGAATCAGGTTCCCTGACTTCAGGCTATAGTATAAAACTACAGTAATCAAAACAGTATGGTACTGGCACAAAGAAGACTTATAGATCATTGGAACATGATAGAAGGCCCAGAAATAAACCCACACACTTATGGTCAATTAATCTACAACAAAGGAGGCAAGAATATACAATAGAGAAAAGAGAGTCTCTTCAATAAGTAGTGCTGAGAAAACTGGACCACTACATGTAAAAGAATGAAATTAGAACATTCTCTAACACCATATACAAAAATAATCTCAAAATGGATTAAAGACCTAAAAATATGTATATATGTGTATAACTTAGTCACTCTGCTGTGACTCACACAGCAGATTGGCACAACAGTATAAATCAACCATACTTTAATAAAAAAAAGAAAAAGAAAAAAATGGAGTAAAGACCTAAATGTAAGACTGGATACTATAAAACTCTTACAGTATAGCATAGGCAGAACACCCTTTGACATACATGACAGGAATATCTTTTTGGACCCACCTCCTAGAGCAATGAAAATTTTTAAAAAATAGACGAATGGGACTTAATTAAACCTAAAAGCTTCTGCATAGCAATGGATACCATAAACAAAAAGACAACCCATAGAATGGGAGAAAATATTTGCAAAGGATGCAACAGGCAAGGCATTAATTTCCAAAACCTAAAAACAGCTCATGCAGCTTAATATCAAAAAACAAACAACCCAATTAAAAAAGGGGCAGAAGACCTAAATAGACATTTCTCCAGAGAAGACATACAGATTGTCAATAAGCACATTAAAAGATGCTGAATATTGCTAATTATTAGAGAAATGCAAATCAAAAGTACAATGAGGTGTCACCTCACGCCAGTCAGAATGGCCATCATCAAAAAGTCTACAAACAATAAATGCTGGAGAGGGTGTGGAGAAAAGGGAACCCTCCTACAGTGTTAGTGGGAATGTAAATTGGTACAGCCACTATGGAGAATAGTATGGAGGTTCCTTATAAAACTAAACATAGAGCTACCATATGATCCAGCAATCCCACTCCTGGGCATATATCCAGAGAAAACCATGATTTGCAAAGATTCAGGCACCCCAATGTTGACTGCAGCACTATTTACAATAGCAAAGACATGGAAGCAACCTAAGTGTCCATCAACAGATGAATGGATAAAGAAGATGTGGTACATATATACAATGGAATATTACTCAGCCATAAAAAAGAATGAAATAATGCCATCTGTAGCAACATGGATGGACCTAGAGATTGTCATACTGAGTGAAGTAAGTCAGACAGAGAAAGACAAATATATGATATCACTTATATGTGGAATCTAAAAAAAGGGTACAAATGAACTTATCTACAAAACAGAAATAGAATTACAGATATAGAAAACAAACTTATGGTTACCAGGGGGTAAGGGGGGGATGGATAAATTGGGAGATTGGGATTGACATATACACATTACCATATATATAAAAGAGATAACTAATAAGGACTTACTGTATAGGACAGGGAGCTCAACTCAATACTCATAATGGCCTATATAGGAAAAGAATCTAAAAAAGAGTGGATATATGTACAACTGATTCACTTTGCTGTACACCTGAAACTAATAAACATTGAAAATCAACTATACTCCAATAAAAATTTTTTAAAAAGGAACTTAAAGACAGGGCAATAGGAGCAAGAATCAAGATGGCACAATAGAAGGACGTGGAGCTCAACTCCTCCCACAAATACATCAAAAATACATCTACAGGTGCAACAATTCTCACAGAATACCTACTGAACACTGATAGAAAATCTCAGATGCCCAGAAATGCAAGGAAGATCTCCCTCATAACTGGGTAGGATGAAAGGGGAAAAAGTAAAAGATAGAAGCAGGACAGGACCTGTGCTCCTGGGATGGAGCTGTGAAAGAGGAAAGGTTCCCACACCCTGGGAAACCCCCTTACCAGAGGAGAGATCAGCCAGGACGGAAAGGGAAATTCAGAGGCTTGGAGGAGAGTGCAAGCAGCCTGTTTGTCTCAGGTTGAACAGAGAGAGAACAGCACAGAGGATCCATGCTACTTTGCTGCAGTCCCCAGCCTAAGAAGTGTGCCTGCTAGTACATGCAGGGGCTGAGTGCTGAAACAAACTTCAGAGGACAGACCCAGGGAGAGGACTGGGGTTAGCTGTGTGGAGACAGCCTGAAGGGGCTGGAGTGTGGCATGGGCTGCAACCAGTGGTGTCTGCAGAAGAAGCCCAGCCCACCATAGAAGCAAAGCACCATTAAGAGGCATATGAAGGGAAGGGTGGGGTCCACCATAGCAGTCTCACTCTTGGTGTGCTCACAGCCACCATGCACTGCCACTGACACCCCACTGTTAATGCGTGTGTGAAGGGAGAGGTGGGGCCTGCCATAGCAGCCCCTTTCTCAGAGCTGCCTCTACAGGCTCTGGGAGCATGCAAGCGCCAGTGCCAGAGGGCTGCCCACGTGCAGATGTGGGGCTGAAAGCAGAGCTCTCGCCCCACAGCTGTGTGATCCACACCACCATGACTGGCTTTGTAAACTCAGCACCTGCAGGACATCAGAGTGGACAATGGGTACTCCTGTGGCTAGGACTGGTCCGGCCTTAGCAGCTATAGTCTTTGTGAGCACATGCACATGAAAGCGGGACCAAGGTTTGGGCTGCTTCCATAGCTCCCATGGTAGGACCAGGCATGCAACTACAGCAGTCCTAGTACCTGATTTCAGTGGATGGGTACATATGGATCTACGCTGGTGGCTTTGTGAACACAGAGCCTGAAGGACACCGGGGATGACTGCCTGCATTCCCACAGTGGAGGCAGGGCCAAGGGTAGTGTGAACAACAGTATACATTGTAAGCCCACACAATGGGTGACAGATGACACCATAGAATGCACTCCCTGGTGGACAGCTCCAGCGAAGGAATAATCAGTGGCTCCTCTTCCAGAGGGAGCGCTCCAATCCTGCCTACTTAATACTGAAGCTTAGAAATGGATCTAGGGCTTCTACTCCAACAACTAGGGAGCAGACCCTGAGAACCACAGAGCAAAGAGGAGGCCCCATTCACCATCCAGTGCAGGCTCTGGTCACCACACCAGTCATACCCCCATCAAGGGGATAATGGCCAGCACACACTGAGGAAAGAGGCAGTAGGCATAAATACTAAAACAGCCCTTGCACCAAAAATATTAAACCCATGCAAGCTACACAGGGGTCCTTCCACAAAAAAACAGCCCTCCAAGACTACAATAGATAATTGTTTCTCCTAAATTCATAAAGTAAGAGAAATGTAAGTAAAATGAAGAAGCAGAGGAACCACTCCCAATTTAAAAAATCAAGAGAATTCCCCTGAAAGAACAAACAATGAAAGAGACCTCTTCAGTCTAATAGACATCGAGTTCAAAAGGAGATAATGAGAATATTGAAAGAATTAAGAAGGGCTACTGATAGAAATGCAGATTACTTAAAATGAACTAGAAACAATAAAGAGGAACCAAGAAAAATTAGAAAATTCATTTGCCAAGACGAAAGCTGAGCTTAAGGGAATAAATAGCAGATTGAATAATGCAGAAGAATGAATAAGTGATCTGGAAGGTAGGAAAATCAAAATCACCCAATCAGAGCAGAAGACAAAAAGCCAAATTGAAAAAAAAAAATGAAAGCAATAAAAGGGACCCATGGGATAATAGGAACCCTTGCATAATAGGGATTCCAGAAGGAGAAGAAAGAGAAAAGGAGATCAAAAATATATTTGAAGAAATTATGGCTGAAAACTTCTCAAACCTAAAGAAGGAAACAGATATCCAGGTACAGGAAGCACAGAGGGCCCCAAACAAGATGAACCCAAACAGAACTACACCAAGACATATCATAATTACAACGGCAAAAATTAAAGATAAAGAGAAGATTCTAAAGGCAGCAAGAAAAGAGTTAATTACAAGGGAACCCCCATAAGGCTATCAGTTGATTTCTCTACAGAAATGTTGCAGGCCAGAAGGGAGTGCCTAGATATATTCAAAATTCTGAAAGGGAAAAATCTGCAACCTAGGATAGTCTACCCAGCAAGATTATCATTTAGAATAGAAGGAGAGATAAAGAATTCTCAGACAAGCAAAAACTAAAAGAATACAGCACTACTAAATCTGTCCTAAAAGGAATATTGAAAGGTCTTCTCTAAATAGAAAAGAAGCAAGAATCTACAGGAAAGAGAAAAATCACAATTGGAAAGTAAATCACTTAAATTAGCCAGTATATCAATTTAAGAACAATAAAAATTTAAAAAATTCTGTGAAAGCAATGATAACCACAATGAACAGCAAAAGGTAAAACATGAAGATGTAAAAGAGGACATCAAAATCATAAAATGCGGGGTAGGAGAGTAAGAAAACAGACTTTTTTTTTCAGAATGTGTTTGAGCCTATATGACTACTAGTCTAAAGCAAGTAGATATAGGAAGGGGTTAACATACTTGAAAAACAGGGTAACCACAAATCAAAAACATACACTGGATTCACAAAAACCAAAAAGAACACAAGCATAACACAAAAGAAAATCTTCAAACTACAAAAGGAAAAACAAAAAGAAAAAGGATCATATAAGAAATAGAAAAGCAACAGGAAAACTAGGTTTAAATAGGAATAAATACATACCTATCAATAATTACCTTAGTGGTCAATGGACTAAATGCCCCAATCAAAAGACAAACTGGCAGATTGGATTAAAAAAAACAAAACAAAACAAAAAACAAAAAAGGAAGCTACAATATGCTGCCTAAAAGAGATCCACTTGAGGGCAAAGGACACACATAGATTGAGAGTGAGGGGATGGAAAAAGATATTTCATGCAAAGAGAAGTGACAAGAAAGCAGGAGTAGCATTACCCATATCAGACAAAATAGAGTTTAAAACAAAAGCTCTAAAGAAAGATAAAGAAGGACACTATATAATGATAAAAGGATCAATACAAGAAGAGGATATTACACTCATCAACATTATGCACCCAATATAGAAGCACCTAAATATGTAAAACAAATACTTACAGACATAAAAGGAGAAATTGACAGGAATACAATAATAGTAGGAGACTTTAACACCCCACTTACATCAATAGACAGATCTTCTAGACAGAAAATCAATAAGGCAACAGAGATCCTAAATGATACAATAGAACAGTTAGACTTAATTGACATTTTCAGGACATTACATCCAAAAAAAAAAAAAAAACCAAAACAGAATACACATTTCTTTTCAAGTGCACATGGAACATTCTCTAGGATTGACTACATACTAGGGCACAAAACAAGCCTCAACAAATTTAAGAGTATAGAAATTATTTCAAGTATCTTTTTTGACCACAATTGTGTGAAACTAGAAATCAACCACAGAAAAAGAAACAAGAAAAAAACAATCACATGGAGACTAAATAACATGCTACTAAAAAACCAATGGGTCAATGATGAAATCAAAGAGGAAAAAAAAATCTTGAGACAAATGACAATGATATCACAACCATACAAAATCTATAGGATTCAGTAAAAGCAGTTCTTAGAGGGAAGTTCATAGAGATACAAGCCTTCTTTAAGAAACAAGTAAAATCTCAGTTAAACTACCTAACCCACCACCTAAAAGAATTAGAAAAAAAGAACAAACAAAAACTAAAGTCAGCAGAAGGAAGGAAATAATAAAGTTCAGAGAGAAAATAAAATAGAGATTAAAAAATTAATATAAAAATATCAGTAAAACCAAGAGCTGGTTCTTTAATAGGGTAAACAAAATTGACAAATCTCTGGCCAGGCTCACCAAGAAGAAAAGAGAGAGGACCCAAATAAACAAAATAAGAAATGAGAGAGGAGAAATTACAACCAATATTGCAGAAATACAAAAACCATAAGAGAATACTATGAATAATTATATGTCAACAAATAGGACAACCTTAAAGAAATGGACAACTTTCTAGAAACACACAGCCCACCAAAACTGAATCAAGAAGTTATAGATTATTTGAACAGATCAATCACTAGAAGTGAAACAGAATCTGTAAGAAACAAAAAACAAAAAAACAAAAAAAACCCAACTCCCTACAAACAAAAGTCCAGGACCAGATGGCTTCACAGGTAAATTCTACCAAACATAAAAAGAAGAACTTATACTGATCCTTCTCCAACTCTTCCAAAAGATTGAGGAGGAGAAAATAGTCCCAAAGACATTCTAGGAAGCCCCCAACACCCTGATACTAAAACCAAAGACACTACCAAAAAATAAAATTACAGGCCAATATCTTTGATGAATATAGCTGCAAAAATTCTCGGCAAAATATCAGCAAACCAAATCCAACAATACATAAAAAAGATCATGCACCATGACCAAGCTGGATTCATTCCAGGGTCACAAGGATGGTTTAACATTTGCAAATCAATCAATGTGATAGACCATGTCAACAAAAGAAAAGCCAAGAACCACATGATCATCTCCATAGATGCAGAAAAAGCATTTGATAAAATTCAACATCCATTCATGATAAAAATGTTTACCAAGTGGGATTAAAAGGAACATATCACAACATAATAAAAGTTATTTATGACAAACCCAGAGCCAATATAGTACTCAACAGTGAAAAGTTGAAAGCCTTCCTGCTAAAATCTGGAACAAGACAAGGATATCCACTCTCACCCTTTCTATTCAACATGGTATTGGAAATCCTAGCCACAGCAATCAGACAAGAAAAGAAATAAAAGGTATCCAAAGTGGAAGGAAGAGGTAAACTGTCATTATATGCAGATGACATGATACTATATGTTGAAACCCTAAAGGCTCCACACAAAAACTTCTAGATCTAATCAACGAATTCAGCAAGGTAGCAGGAAACAAGATTAACATACAGAAATTGGTTGCATTATTTACACTAACAATGCAGTATCAGAAAGGAGATGTAAACAAACAATCTCTTTTGAAATTGCATCCAGAACGGGGATGTAAACAAACAATCCCTTTTAAAATTGCATCCTCCCCCCCAAAAAAAAAGACTTAGGAATAAGCCTCACCAAGGAGGTAAAAGACTTATATGCTGAGAACTACAAAACATTAATAAAGGAAATTGAAGATGATTCAAAGAAATGGAAAGAAATCCCATGCTCTTGGATTGGAAGAATTAACATTGTTAAAATGGCCATACTACCCAAAGCAATCTACAGATTCAATGAGATCCCTATCAAATTACTCATGTTTTCACAGAACCAGAACAAATAATCCTAAAATTTATATGGAACCATGAAAGACCCAGTATTGCCAAAGAAATCCTGAGGAAAATGAACAAAGCAGGAGGCATAACCCTCTCAGACTTCAGACAATACTACAAAGCTACAGTGATGAAAACAGTGTGGTCCTGGCACAAAAACAGACATACGGATCAATGGAACAAAATAGAGAGCCCAGAAAAAAACCCACACAGCTACAGTCAATTAATCTTTGACAAAGGAGGCAAGAATATAAAATGGGAAAAAGACAGTCTCTTCAGCAATTATTGCTGGGAAAGTTGGACAGCTGTATGTAAATCAATGAAGTTAGAATACACCCTCACACCATACACAAAAATAACCTCAAAATGGCTTAAAGACTTTAACATAAGATATGACACCATAAAACTCCTACAAGAGATCATGGGCAAAACATTCTCTGACATAAATTGTACCAATGTTTTCTTAGCTCAGTCTCCCAAGGCAATAGAAATAAAACCAAAACTGAACAAATAGGACCTAATCAAACTTACAAGCTTCTGCACAGCAAAGGAAACCATAAACAAAACAAACACGTACTGAATGGGAGAAAATATTTGCAAATGATGCCACCAACAAGCACTTAATTTCCAAAATATACAAACAGCTCTTACAACTCAACAACAAAAAAAAACAAGTCAATCAAAAAATGTGCAGAAGACCTAAATAGACATTTCTCCAAAGAAGACATACAGATGGTCACTAGGCACATGAAAAGATGCTCAACACCACTAATTATTAGAGAAATGCAAATCAAAAGTACAATGAGGTGTCACCTCACACCCGTCAGAATGGCCGTCATCAAAAAGTCTACAAATGAATGCTAGAGAGGGTGTGGAGAAAAGGGAACCCTCCTACAGTGTTGGTGGGACTGTAAATTGGTGCAGCCACTATGGAAAACAACATGGAGGTTCCTCAAAAACTAAAAGTAAATGATCCAGCAATCCCACTTCTGGGCATATATCCTGGCAAAACTATAATTCGGGGCTTCCCTGGTGGCGCAGGGGTTGAGAATCTGCCTGCTAATGCAGGGGACACGGGTTCGAGCCCTGGTCTGGGAAGATCCCACATGCCATGGAGCAACTAGGTCCGTGAGCCACAACTACTGAGCCTGTGCATCTGGAGCCTGTGCTCTGCAACAGGAGAGGCCACGATAGTAAGAGGCCTGTGCACCGCGATGAAGAGTGGCCCCCGTTTGCCGCAACTAGAGAAAGCCCTCACAGAAACGAAGACCCAACACAGCCAAAAATAAATAATAAATAAATAAATATAAAAATTAAAAAAAAACAAAAAAAACAAAACTGAAATTCAAAAAGATACATGCACCTCTATGTTCATAGCAGCACTATGTACAATAGTTGAGACATGGAAGCAACCTAAATGTTCATCAACAGCTGGATGGATAAAAAAGATGTGGTATATATATATGTACAATGGAATCCTACCCAGCCACAAAAAAGAGTGAAATAATGCCATTTGCAGCTACATGGATGGACCTAGAGATTATCATATTAAGTGACTTAAGTCAGAGAAAGACAAATAGCATATGATATCACTTATACATGGAATCTAAAATATGACCAAATGAAATTATCTACAAAACAGAGGCAGACTCACAGATATAGAGAACAGACTTGTGGTTGCCAAGGGGGAGGGCAGGTAGGGAAGGGATGGATTGGGAATTTGGGATTAGCAGATGCAATCTATTATATATAGAATGGATAAACAACAAGGTCCTACTGTATAGCACAGGGAAACTTTATTCAATGTCCTGTAATAAATCATAATGGAAAAGAACGTGAAAAAGAATATATATATATAGATATAACTGAATCACTTTGCTGTGCAGCAGAAATTAACACAACATTGTAAATCAGCTATACTTCAATTAAAAAAAAAAAAAGACAGGGCAATGGAATTTATCCAAACCGAAGTACAGAGGGAAAAGAGGCTGAAAAAAATTAACATAACTTCAGGATCCAGTAAGTCAATATCAAGGGGTCTAACATATGTGCAACTGAATCCTATGTATATGGGGGCAAGGTGTGAGTTCATAAATAATATTTGAAGAAATAATTTATTTATTTATTGAAAAATAATTTGAAGACCAAAATGTATCCAAATGTTCTCAAAATATTAAAGTCATTGATCCAGTAACGTCAATGAACTGCAATTAGGATAAACAAAAAGAAAATTCTATGAAGACACTTTATAACCAAACTGCTAAGGAGTAATAATAAGATTAAAAAATCTACAAAACAGCCAGAGAACAAAAGACTCATAATGAATAGGAAAAAAAATATATGAATTATTGTGGACTTTTCATCCAAAGCTAATCAGAATAAAATGAAGGCTCATCTTCCATTACAAATATATTTGGAACTTTACTTTCAGAGACTTAATGGCAGAAACACCAGGGAATACGTGTGATAGAGTAAAAGTTAAAACCAGGCAAAGAATCCCTTGTAAAGTATGTCACAGCTGTACAGCATTGGTCCAATTTCTGCTACATTTATAGTCCTGGCCTGTTCCTGCCATTCACAGCACTGACCTTGGGAGACAGCAATGTCCTGAGGAGTCCTGTGTCATTCATCTACACTTTCATTCAACATAAAAAGAGAAATAGCATTTATCACGGTCTGATTGTGGCCCGGATAGCACATTTGTAAAGGAATGTGAAAAAGGGCTTCTTTCTTTCTCAGTTTCAGCTGGAGTCCCAGTTGCTGCCAGTCAAGTGGTCCCTGCCAAGTGCTGGTGAGGCCCCAGGGCTAAAGTAAGGCACTGGGACCCTGTACGGACCCTGCCACGGGTACGTGGAAAACAGCTTTTGTAACCCTGTAGCCCACTGCCTGGAAAGAGGGTATATAATAGGTGGTAAGGTGAGGAAAGGACTCTCCTGGAGTAAACTTTAGTCAGGCTGCTCTAAACTGTCTAGGCGCTGACCTTGGTGACTGTCCTTGTTGGGCTTGCAAGTTGCAGCAAGATTCTTGCTCAGCCAGATTAGAGGGAAACCCTTACCCTCAATATCTGATCACCCGGGCCTGCCTTCAGCCAGACTCCTGTGGAGTCAGTTTAACCTTGTCCTTTTCCATCCACTGACCCCACCCTGCTTCTTGGCTGTAAAGCCCCACTTGTCCCTGCTCTATGCAGAATTGAGCCCAGTTCTATACTGAAGACTCTCTCCTTCTATTGCAATACTGGTGAATGAAATCTGGTTTTGCCACTTTACTGCTGTTCAGCTCTGGTTTTCTTTAACAGGAGGGTCCTCCTTACTTCCCACCCATCTCCCACAAAGGAGGGAGGGACATAGTTACCCCTCACCAGGGAGGAGGCTTCAAGCCAAGAGGGATTTACCTGTGCTGTGTGGAGTTCCTGGAGTACAAGAACAAGTGCCACATGGAGGTTTGAAACTTCCTATAGGCAATAGGCTCAGTGAGGGCGACTGCAGTGGCTCTCTTGAGAGGGCCCTTTGGGGAGGGACCTCCACATAATGTCATCTTTGTCATAATGTGACATATTGTGGACCCTGTTGCACAGCCAGCTTGGGGTCATCTTGGATCCTAGCAAGAGGACTGCCTGCACTGGTAATATGGGATAAAAGGAGCTGAATTTGCAGATGCCCAAGATTGGTAGAGAGACATTAGGTAGAGGAAAAGCATGACCCCCTCAAGGGCAATGCACATGGAGGGCCCTGGTGGATTGGGGGCCTCCTATGTGTCAGACACAGATACAAAGGAAGAAGGAAAGGGGAGCAGGAGCTTCCAAAATGGACCAGGAACAAGAGAGTTACAAAAGTGAAGAAAGCAAAATCTTTGTGTCATGCTTGGACAGGAAGAGAATTCATATTTTAGAGTTTCTCCAATGAGCTTTGGGGAAAGAAGGAGACATTTTACATGGCCAGAAAAGTCAACTACTCTCAGTCATGTGTCCCCAAGCTTTCTGGTTAACTGTGGTCACGCTCTACTTGGCTCTGGGTCCCATTGCATCTATTAGGTCAGGATGAGTGTCCAGGGGTTTTCCATTGATTCCACAGGGAGTAGGTAAATGCCTGCCCACTTAGAATCATGGAAAATGAACAGCAGCACAGGAATGGAATTCAGAGATGACTCAACAAAGTCCTTCATTTAACAGTTGAGGAGAGGGGCTTCCCTGGTGGCGCAGTGGTTGAGAATCTGCCTGCCAATGCAGGGGACACAGGTTCGAGCCCTGGTCTGGGAAGATCCCACATGCCGCGGAGCAGCTGGGCCTGTGAGCCACAACTACTGAGCCTGCGCGTCTGGAGCCTGTGCTCCGCAACAAGAGAGGCCGCGATAGTGAGAGGCCTGTGCACTGCGATGAAGAGTGGCCCCCGCTTGCCGCAACTAGAGAAAGCCCTCGCACAGAAACAAAGACCCAACACAGCCAAAAATAAATTAAAAAAAAAAAAAAAAACCAGTTGAGGAGACTGAGCACATAATGGAAAGTCTTTTGGCCAATTTCTCAGTCTTCTACGTGGATGATCTGACTGAGGGAAAAAAAAAAGAAGTGGAAGACAAGATCTCAGGTGTTCTGGAAATTCAAGGACTGGTTTGATTGGTTTTATTCTAGAAATATCATTTGGGTTGTTTTCTAGAGATGCAACTTTCCAGGAGGTTACAAAGAAAGTACCCTCTGGTGGGTGGCTTTGGTTCTCCCTTTCTATTCTTCTAGCAGCCAGGAAGGACCAAATCTAACTCCTACATATTAGGAAAGGTTACCACTGCATCCAGACATACTCTCGGCTCTCTCAGACAGACTCAGGTGAGCACCAGCGAGACTCAGTCTCTGTCTCTGTCTCTCTCTTGCCTGCCACCCTCTGACCACCAATTTTCTCTCTTGCTTCTTCCCTCCCCCACCCGACCTCATTCTAATTCTCTCTCTCCTCCCTCCCTCCCTGTTTCCCTTTCTAATGGTCTTCACTGAATTGGCTTTTCTCTGAATCCCAAGCAACAGGAATGAAAAGCCCCAGGTTCTCATGGCCCGTTTTGTTCTGAGCTATTTAAATTACTTAAGTCTAACCACCTTAGAAAAAAAGACCTTCTGTATGGTTTAGGCCTGTTTACCAGGTGTGTTTGTGTTTGTCTGCATGGGGGTTGGCATCAAAACCCCATGGACTATCAGGGGTACCTGGCCTTCCAGTTGATGCCATTTTCTCCCCTCAATGACCACATGAAGGAGGGTTGAGCAGGATTCTGGCATTTCTAGTTCCTGCTATAAAATATTCTACCAAGGCTCAGCTGTTGTGTTTAGGCAGGGAATACTTGCCAACCGAAAGCCGACACCAATTTGTGAGAAATGATCACACCCACCACATTGTCAAATCCAGTATGAAATGGCTCGGGAATAAATAATGCCTGAGAGGGGATTTAAGGTTAGGAGGCACCTTGAAGGCAGAAAATATTTCCACATTTGTTTCCCCCAAACCTGCTTTGCAGGTTTGGTTAAAGTGGTCACATTCTTCTTGGTCCTGGGGTCCAAGGCCAAGGAGTGTATCCTTAAGTAAATCAGAGAAATTTCTTCTCCATAGAGATCTGCCTATAAATCAGGAATCCTACCTGCCTTGCTGACTTCCCAGGGGCCATTCGGAGGCAGAAACAGGATGAGCTTGCCCAGTGCTACCAAGTGTGAGGGGCTTTCTAGCTGACCTCTGTGGCTGTCCCAGGGCCCGACTTCTCTTATCTACCATTTCGCACCACTCCGACCTGGGCCATCTCAACAGGACAGCAGCAAGTCCCCGTCTAAGGAAGGAAGCAGGAAGGAGGCAGATCACAGCTATGACTTTTATGATGTGCTTTATGGTTTCCAAATCACTCTGGTTTTTACAGCAATTCTTCCTTTAGAGAAGGAATCACTATTCTCTTTTCATTTCCTGGCTGGAGAGGCAAATCACTCACAACATACCTGATTTGCTCAAGGCTCCACTGGAGATGGCAAAGCTGGGGTTGGGATCCTGTTTCCTCTGAGTCCAGTGCCTATGACCTGTCCTCAGAGGCACTGCATGCTGTTCCCTCACTGCCGAGCAGGCGCTCCTGCCTCGGGGGGACATGGCCATTCTTCCTGCTTTCCTTCCCCTCTCCCTCCCCGACAACTTCATGCCCGAGGAACGGCACGGAGGCGGTGGCTGACGGGAGAGATGGTCAGGCTCATTCTGAAGTTCAGACTCAGCTTCTCATTGTTTGGAGGCCTGAAGGTAAATTTTTGCACAAGGGAAGTAAAGAAAATAAACAACTCAGTTCTCGCCAACTGTTCTCCAAGGCACATCCGCTTACCTGAAAGACAAAAATATAAGGTGAGTTACCTGTTCGGGCGGCGTCTCTGCCCAGCAAGGACTGAGACCTTCTACCACGTCTTGTGAAACCTGAGCAAACGGAGGGCCCGCTAGGCCCTGGGGCTTTATGTACTCGGCTTACTTGATCGAAGCCACCTGAGTTAACCAAAGCCCAGCGAGCTAAATCCACAATCACACACTCCGATGCCTTCAGGGATGAGGCAGGTGAGGCACAGGTGAGGCACAGGGTGTATATGAAAGAAGTCAGAGGCCTGGGTTGATCTAGCAAGTGAAGTCTAGCCTAAGGCCTTTCAAAAATCCATTAGCAAACAATAATGACAAAAGCAGACAAAGAACAAAATTCTAGGTCATTTTTCTCGATTGTTAAAAGAAAATTGTTGAAAAGTATAAGCAAGTAAACATCAGAGCAAGGTTTCTCAAGTATGAGTCATCTTTTCTCTTTATCCCGTTTCCCTCCTTAATGACTGGAAATCTCTCTGCCGTGGCTACCTGCCCAGGGCAGACGCCATCTCATCGCACCTGTGCTTCACCTGTTCCGGGTTTCCGCCACGCCCTCCCCCTCATGAAGGCGCTCCTCGCCCGACTTGTGTAACAGCACCCCACGCTGGTCTCTACCACCAGCCCTCTTGTGGGTGTTTTAATAACTTACTTTCTCCCTAAGTAATATATATTCACTACGAAAAGAAAAAGAATTGTGGAAAGTATAAACACAATAAAAGATCTCATAATCAGGCAGAACCCCTGTTAACATTTTGACATATTCCCTCATGGTCCTTGTAAGGATTCTCCAGCACACCATCACTGGGATTACTCTCTGTAGCTAATTCTGTGCGCTGCTTTTACTACTTTGTGTTTCCCCACGTCATGAAACTTTCTTGGAAATAGTTAATATACGCATGCCTCTATTTTGTCCTTGCCTGTAATGAGCTGCTGAGGAAATAAAATTAGAGAGTATCTGCAAAAGTGTTTAGTAAGTTGAAATATGCTTCAGAATTATATCGTACTTATATTGTTTTGTGCCTGTTTCCCACCAGCGTGTGCCTATTTATCTCTGTTCCCCTCATCCTTACCTCTTTACCCATCACAAATAGTACAATGAGGAAATCTGTTAAAATAGTACCAGATCAGGTGTATTGTAAATACCCAAGATTTTCCTAGAAGAATCCAGATATTGTGACAAAACTGGACCTAGAGAGTCAGGAACCAGGGTTAAAGTACAGGTTCTGCCAGTAACCAGCTCTGGGCTATGAGTAAACCCTTTATTCTTACAGACCTAAACATGTCAAACTTGTCAAACATATGAGATAATCTCTCTCCTAACTACATTATGTGGCTGGGCAAGGATACCAGTAAGACAGGAGATATGAATTTGCTTTTAAAATTATGAAAACAAGGGCTACTTGATTTCAAAGTTTCATCTTGGACTACGGGAAACATGGACCTTCTCCTTGAGGCTTCCACTAACTAACCAGGTCAATTACCTCATTAGTAAAATGAGAACACTGACCTAGGGTTTTTGGGAAAAGTTCTTCCTAACCTTATCTCCTATGATCCAGTGACTTTTTAAACATTTTTTTGAAAAATGAGGACTCAGCCTCTTGCCTTTCATGAAGCTGTCTGCTGCTTTGTTGGATCAAGTGGGAAAAACTGAAATGAGGAAAAGAAAATATAAATTTGCAGTAATAGCTTTGCTATTTGCCCTGATTATGTACGTATCCTAATTCCACACCTGATCATCTTTTGCAAGAGAAGGGCAGGAGCTTTCCACACCCCATCCCTTGAGGGAGGCTGTTTATAGAAAGTGCTGGATCAAGAATGAGGCAAAGCAGCTGTGCACCAAAGCCGGGAGTATGGCGGGGGAAAGCCAGACAGTGGTGTTGACTTCTTAAGTCAGTGCATCTTTCAGGTTTCTATCTCTTGAAAACTGTTTAGCTAGGCCTCATTTTGTTACAGCTGAAGGAATCCCCAAATTGCTTGCCTTCTAAGAATTTCATTCTTCTCAGGCAGAAAGACAGATAGTGAGACCAACTGCTTGCAAAAATGGCTCCAGGGCTTCCCTGGTGGCGCGGTGGTTGGGAGTCTGCCTGCCAATGCAGGGGACACGGGTTCGAGCCCTGGTCTGGGAGGATCCCACATGCCGCGGAGTGGCTGGGCCCGTGAGCCACAACTGCTGAGCCTGCGCGTCTGGAGCCTGTGCTCCGCAGCAGGAGAGGCTGCGATAGTGAGAGGCCCACGCACCGCGATGAGGAGTGGTCCCCGCTTGCCGCAACTGGAGAGAGCCCTCGTACAGGGGCGAAGACCCAATGCAGCCATAAATAAATAAATAGACAAATACTTAAAAAAAAAAAAAGGCAAGCCTTCCTCTAAAAAAAAAAAAAAAAAAAAAAAAAGGCTCCAATTTCCCCTCTCTCCCTGTACCCCCATCATTTGCAACGTGATTTCATAGCTCTTCCCATAAAAATTGTGAAATTTTCCCTTCCCCTTGCACCGGGTCTCACCTTATGACTTGTAGTGGCAACAGAATGCAGGGGGGAGTGATGGTTGCCAGTTCCCAGCCTGGCCCTTAGGGGGCATTGTGTGCTTCCTGTTCTCCCTCTTGGGGTCTTTATCTTCCACATGAACACCAGCCGGGCTAGCTTGCTGGAGGATGAAACTTGGAAAAGAGCCCCATTGTCCCAGCTGAGGTCATCCTAGATCCGCCTTCAGCCAGCTGACCTCCCAAAAAGGCCAGAGAGGCCAGCTAAGATCAGTTGAGCTCCCAGCACAACTGCAGACTCGTGAGCAATAATACACACTTATTAAGTCACTAAGTTTTCCACCTTTGTTATGCAGCAATGTAATAATTGATACATATGATATGAACTTGCTGAATCTTAAAATGGAAGGGCCTTTAAGTGGGGAAATGAGTTACATTGTAATTATGCAAGAAGGAGCACTAGATGAGAACGAGGGAACTCGAGTCTTAGGCCCTGTTCTGCCAATTCTTTGGGCACATGATCTTGAATAAAAACAATTCTCTCTTATTCTTAGTTTCCTTACATTAAGAAACGGCATACTGATCGATTGCCTGTCTAACTATTAATAACTGGGTTGCTGTAAGGATTAAATGAGATAACTTGCTTGCAAATGAAACCTATAATCAAAAGGGTGTGTTATAACTCTCAATAGCAAAAAAAAAAACAGTGAGTCAAGAATAATTATAATACTTAAAATACACAGGTGAAACTTTGCACTATAATAGGAAACCTGAAGCTCTTGTAGACAGGAAGACTGGAAGGTATTCCCACATCTCATGTCTGCTTTCATGTTAGGAAGTGACTTGTCCAACGTGAGGAAAAGTGGTATAGAACCAGAGGAAGAAAGACACAGAAGATCTAATCAGAATCAGTCCAGATACACTCAGGACAGTGTCCTATAGCAGGAAAATCTGGGCTCCGGATCACGCATACATGGGTTCAAATTCAAGGGCCTCCCTTTCTGTACTTTAGTGGCATGATCAACAAAATGATACTGTCTCAGCAAATCAGTCTATATTTAATTTAATGATAAGAAACCTATCATGAATTTCTGAGTGTCAACTCAGTGTAGCATAGTTACCTTTTTTAGGAGACACTGCTAGGAAGAGCACAGGCTTTAGTGTTTGATAAACCTGGTTAACATTGAGTTCTAGCTCTGCCTTGTGAGCTTTATAGCTTTTTAGATGCTATAAATGGCCCCGCCAAGCCTCAGGGCTTATCTCTAATGTGGTGATAATAGGAATCTGAAACTTGTAAGTTTACACTAGAACACATGCTCCTTAAGAGATATTTTTTTCTACTTCATTCATTGTCATATCCTCAGGGCTGAATGCCTGACACATGATAGATGCTCAGGAAATATTTATAAGATTAAGAAATTGGGAAATCAGTTGAACTGATCTCTGCAACATACCTAACTCAATACATGGAATATACTAAAATTTTTCTCACTAATTTTACATTGTTATAAATTAAAACACCCTTTTGGAACTGGCTGGCTTGGAATGAGAGTTTTCACTGTGTCTTCTTTTGTACATTTCAAGTTGTATACCATGTAAATGTATTAATTAGGTTTTTAAAGGGTCATTAGAATTTGAAACAGCAAAAGGACCTCTTCAGGGACCTGTTATAGAGTAGAATCTCATCTAGTTAAGCCTGTGGCACTTAGAGTCACTTGTGATGCCCATAATGAGAAGCAAGTAGCCCTTTTCCTTGCCCCGCCCCCAGTCTCTTCTTAGCAATTGGCTCTAGTTCTGTGTGAATGGGTTGCCCTAAAAAGATCTTGGAACATTTAAAACTCTATAAAGAAGGCAAGTGTTCAACCTTCTCTCTGGGAGACAGGCAGGGTTCCAGTGTTCTGGGGGACGGCACAACGTGAAGCTGAAATCTCCATCAGAGTCAAGCCAGGACTTAGGAAGTAAGGGCATGAGTCCTGGTGATGCTCCACCCAGGGAATCCTGAGTTGCAACCAACAGCAAGAGTGAGTCATGCTGGGACTTCCCTGGTGGCACAGTGGTTAAGAATCCACCTGCCAAAGCAGGGGACACGGGTTCGAGCCCTGGTCTGGGAAGATCTCACATGCCACGGAGCAACTAAGCCCGTGCACCACAACTACTGAGCCTGCGCTCTAGAGCCTGCGAGCCGCAACTACTGAGCCCACGTGCCACAGCTACTGAAGCCCGCGTGCCTAGAGCCCATGCTCCGCAGCAAGAGACGCCACCGCAATGAGAAGCCCGTGCACCGCAAGGAAGAGTAGCCCCTGCTCACCGCCAACTAGAGGAAGCCCACATGCAGCAACGAAGACCCAGTGCAGCTAAAAATAAATAAACAAACAAACAAACAAACAAAACATGCTTTAAGAAAAAAAAAAAAGAGTGAGTCATGCTGGTGTGGACTGAAAACTGTTGCTTGCAATTCCAGTTAAACAGTGAAGGTTGCCCTCCATGAGCCATCAGTCACTGCAGCTGCCCCCAGTGGTGTGCTCTAAGTGGAATTCAGGATGGAGAAAAAGAGGATACTGGCCCTAGAGTGTTAGGATGCATATAAAGGAATAATTTCAATGAGCCCAAACTCTTGCATCTTCCCATAAAAAGAAAGGCACTAAAATCATAAACTTGAGATGTCTGGGTTTTTTTTTTTTTTTTTTTTGTGACTAGCAGTAATCTTTTGATGTTTGACTACATGGTTTTTTTCCAGCAAAAACTCCTATATATCCTCACTCTTTCCTTATCTTTTGGGAACAGTCCCTAAGAGCTATCTGAGAGGCTGCCTTCCCAGGGTAGAGTCCTCAGTAATGCCTCGAATAAAACATTCTCAACTTTCAGGTTGTGAGTTATTTCTTCCTGTTGAACCTGGAGACATTCCAACTAAAGCAAAGCATACCAGGGAGAAGAGTAGGGAAGGGCTGAGAGTTTGGGTTCCCACACTCTTATTTCTTGCTACTCACCTACTGAGAAAGGCAGAAAGGCTTCCCTTTTCTTAAACCGTCCATTCTCCAGAAAATGCTCCGGATTGAACATGTCGGGGGTGGCCCACTCTGTGGGGTCCCTGTGCAGTGCAGTCAGGTTGGTCAGGACCATGGTCCCCTGGAGAAGGCAGCAAGGACTCAGGTAAGACTTGACCCACACAACACACATATGCAGAGGGGTGGCAGTCCCCCCGGCTCCCACACCAAGGCTGATAGCACCCTAAACTCCCTCAGCCTCCCCAATCCGCTCCCTCTGAGCCCAACCCCTAGGACCCTGCTCTTTGCCATGGGACAGCTTACCATGATGGACTGGAATTGTCTGCTGGGAATTTTACCTGGGGAAGTGTGACTACTGACTGCAGAATGGATCTCTGCAGGGACTTGTCAGTGTATAATTTGGGAGGGAACATGTATGCATCAATAAGAGAAAAATGTGACATCTCCCACTCTCTTCCCTCCAATGTCTAGTCCGTTCTACAGAGAGTTTAATAATAGAATGAGGTCGCCCAGTGAAAGGAACCACTATCCTTCCAGATACATAACAAGAAACCCAGGAGTCCTCCTTAGTGCCTCCCTTTCCCTCATTCTGCCTTCATCCAGTCCTTAAGCTATGCTGGTCAACTGTACTTGAAATTTCTCTTGATTCTGTCACCTCCATTTTATGTCCACCACTGCCCTCTGGTCCAGGCTACCACTTTGCTTGGTTATACTCCTATAATAGCCCTAACTATGCCCATTTCCTCTCTTCCCCTTCAATGTGCTCCACACACTGAAAGCAGAGTTAGCTTTGAACATGATTTAATCATTCCACACCCATCCACCCACCACACCTGGAACCTGATAGATACTCTTCAATAGCTCCCATCACTCTTAGATTAAGGACACATCACCTGCTCCCTGTCTGAGCGACCCTCCTTCTGCCTGCACTCCCACTATATCAAGCTTCCTTCAGTTTCTCAAACATGCCACATGTTCCCACTCATTTCTGTGCCTTTTTACATGCTGTTCACATTGCCTGAAATGTCCTTCCTCCCCACTCTGTCATCGAGTTAACTCTTAATCATCCTTTAATCCTCAGCTCAAACATCACTTCCTTTGGGAAGTCTTCTCTGCCTGCTCTGGCGCCCACTCCTCATGGCAGCTAGCTTGCATCTTTCTAAAAGCCAGTGAGTTTTTTCCTTTGGGCAGTTACCATGGTTTGTACTTATAAACTTGCATGATTATTTTCCTCTGAGTTGTTTTCTGAGCCCTGAACGTTTTAGGTGCTTAATGAACATCTGATGAATTAATAAAGAATAATAACTGCTATTTTGAGCACTTTCTATAGTCAGCACAAGGTTAAATATTATACATGCATGACCTCATTACATGTTCACCTGTGAGGTGGATTTAAATGCACTTTTACAGATAAAGAATTTGAAGCTCTGAGAGGTTGAAGAAGATGCCCAAAGTCACAGGGTGGGAGGAAGTAGAACGATGATTTGAATTAGGATGTTTGACATCAGTTATGACTCCTAGCCTCCACAATGTATAGTCAATGGGATCTCGCAGTTCCCAGGATGATAATTCCAGTCAATATTAAAAATCAATGTTAGAACAAGTCTGTTGAGCTGGGATGATTCCCTGGAGCTAAATGAATTGCTATAAAAATGCAAAGATCACCTGTGAGATAATTTACCTCAGCCTTCACCCACAAGATGATCAATCAGCAAGAAAATAGTAAATGCAATTGCTGCAGGAATAGCTGCTTTTCCTGGCTCTGCAGGGATGGTGACTAAGGGGTGTCCAATGAGGAAGCTCCTCTGGCTTTGCCTTGAGATCATCCCCAGGTACAACAAACAGAGCAACTTAGACAAACTGGATCTAATGGATCCAAAGAGGTCCACCAAGGTGGAGAAAGGAAAGAACTGTAAATGTGCAGTGTGCAGAGAGGACACTAGGGGGCACAGGAGAGCTGCCTGCTGAGATCCTAAGAGTGGTGGGCAGAGTGAGAGCAGAATTTCCTTTGTGAGGACCGGGAATTTAAGAGGGACCCACTAAGGAATATTTCAGGGAGACTCTTTTAAAGTCAAAGTAAAGCAACTCCTGTGGAGAGAACATGGTGTAGTACAAAAAAGATGAGCCTGGGAATTAGAACAGTTCTGTTCCTGGAACCCAACTCTTGCCACTGTAGCTGAGAGATCTTATGCAAGATTAATTACTCTCTGAGCCTTGGCTTCCAAACTTATAAAATGAGGATAACAGAAGTATTCTGAAGACTGGCTAAGACATTTTAAATAACCTATATAGTCCATGGAACATAATCCTATTTAAAAAGCATTGGTTCCTTTCTCTCCTTTTCTGATATTTAATACTGCACACAATTGGATTGCTTTCCCTTGTGAGACAGTCCCATCAAGGGGCTGTAAGTCAAAGCTGGAAAAATACCAGTGGGGATATTATGTTAGAAACACCAGCATCAATGTGATGTTGGCCCAGGAGGTCTCAAATGTCCCTTCATATTTCAACATTCTATAACTCAGGATTATGAAGCAGAATTTTCTAAAGTAAGTCTGGCAGGTCCCTATCCTGTAAGAAGGATACAGGCTTTGCCTAAACACAGTTGACCTAGGAATCCCCCTTCCCCTCTGTAACACCTATTAACATCCAGTTGAACTAATTTTCTAAGATCATACCCAGGGAACAAAACTAGTATTTCATCAGGCATAATATATCTCTCTCCCTATTCAAGTGATTCTCTAGGACAAGAACACATGTTACTTTTCCAATTGAGATTCCCACCATTTACAAATATGAACTTGGAGATCTGAGACTGTGAATGAGCCCCTAATTACCTTGGGCAGGTGGTATCCACCCAGGGTGGTGTCCACTGTCACCTCTCTGGGCACATTCATGGGGATGATGTTTCCCATTCTCTGCACCTCGTGGATGACAGCGTTGGTGTAGGGCATGGACTCTCGAGCTGCCGTGCTCGGCTGCTGTGATTGGCCAAGCACCCTGTCGATCTCAGCTTGGACTTTTTCTGGAAAAGCAGAGGAGGTTCTATCATTCTATTATTCCATAACTTTCCTTGAGCCTCGTTAAGTTAAGGAATGGAATAACCAGGATCAAAACGGCTAACGTTATCGTAGGCTCTCTAGACTAGCTCCTCAGGGAGGTATGTGAGTGGAAAGTGGGCCCTGGTGTGAGACAAATCTGCTGGCAAACTCTTGCTCTACAACATTCCTGCTGCACGTTGCTGAAATTCTTTGAGTCTCAGTTTGCTCTTCTTATTCGTTAGGATAAATCCACAACCGCTTTAGGATGTTTTGAGATTTACATGAACTGATTTAGGGAAGCAACCAACAAATGAAAAAGAATCCCATTAATTGTGCCCCAGTATCTGTTTTCTTCTTTTTCTACAAAAATAGATATTTTAGCTGGATACCTGGTTGCACAGCTAAAGACTACATTTTCCAGATTCCCCTGTGACTGAGTTCTGGCCAATAGAATGTAAGTAGAGGGGATGTTTAATACTTGGAAGAGGCCCTTAAAGGAAGGGTGTGTGCTTCCTCCTCCTTCTTCCCTTCCTACTGGTGGAAAGGCAACCTTAGAGGTGAGCCATCTTTGAGAGTGCCAACAAGGGCACCATTCTAGATACAGCAGAGCAACACAATGGAAAGAGCTTGGACCCCCAAAGGGTTCTGCAGAGTCCAGCTTAGAGTTTCTCATTTGAAAGAAAAATAAAACTCCTTTTTTTTTAACTGAACATTTAAAAACTTTTAAAATTGTGGTAAAATAAACATAATATATAATTTACTATCTTAATCATTTTAAGTGTGCAGTTTAATAATGTTAAGTATATTCACATTGTTGTGCAACCAATCTCCAGAAATTTTTATCTTGCAAAACTGAAACTCTACATCCATTGAGGAGGAGGCCATTTTGCACTTTCCCCAGGCTCTGACAACCACCATTTTACTTTTGCTTTCTATGAATTCAACCACTCTAGATACCTCATATGAATAGAATCACACAGAATATGCCTTTTTTGACTGGATTACTTAGTTTAGCATAATGTCTTCAAGGTTCATCCATGTTGTAGCATGTGTCAGAATGTTTTCTTTTTAAGGCTGATTAATATTCCATTGCATTCCACATTTTGCTTATCCATTCATCCAACGATAGAAACTTGGGTTGCATCCACTTTTTATGCCATTTTAAGCCATTGTTATTTTGGAGCCTCTAATAGGGAAGCTATATCAATATGCTAACTAGGTGGCTTTTAAATTTAAAAAGGACTTCCTTGGTGGTGCAGTGGTTAAGAATCCACCTGCCAATGCAGGGGACACGGGTTCAATTCCTGATCCGGGAAGATCCCACATGCCACGGAGCAACTAAGCCCGTGCACCACAACTACTGAGCCTGTGCTCTACAGCCCACAAGCCACAACTATTGAGCCCATGCACCACAACTACTGAACCCCGCACGCCTAGAGCCCATGCTCTACAACAAGAGAAGCCACCGCAACACGAAGCCTGAGCACCACAAGGAAGAGTAGCCCCCGCTCGCCACAACTAGAGAAAGCCCGCGCGCAGCAAAGAAGACCCAATGCAGCCAAAAATAAATAAATAAATAAAATAAATTTATGAAAAAAGTATCTGATAAGTAAAAACACAGAGATTTAAAAATAAATAAAGAAATAAGTTTAAAGAAAACCCTGTAATTCACAGTTACAAGTGCATTTTATAAGTGCATGACTCAGGACACATAAACATAAATATACACACATATAAAACAGACATTTATTCATATATATAAGGAAAGAAAGTTTCACAAAAAAAGCCTTATCCTTAATACACAGAAAGCACTCTGATTTCCCTAATCTATTTTTTTTAATTTAGGGAAAAAAGTTAGTCTCGATCCACTGAATTGACTTTATGTCCTGTTAATAAACTTTTACCCACAGTTTGCAAAACTGAATCCCAACAGTTTTTATCCTTCATGTGCTTAAACCGTTCTGGGGCCTAGAAAATGAAAAATGATTGTAACAGTCACTGTTCTCGAAAGGATTACAGTCTGTGGGGAAGATATATAAATAATGTGTGGTAAGCAAAGTAATGGCGGTACAATTAGGCAATCTCTAAAGGAAGGAAATGCTAGTATTTTCCCAGAAGTGTGGGAAAACATCTTAGAGGGGCTGTGGTTGAGTAAACTCTTCAAGCATAGCTAGGGGTTTACCGTGTAGAGAAATTAGGGACACACATTTTGGTATTATTCTTCTAGGGAAGAGCAGGTGTGATGGCCCAGAAGTACAAATAAGGACGGTGAAATTACGTGACATATGACTTAATGACGCCCCCATGCAGGGTGGGTAGAGTCGAGGCTGGACAGGCAGAAAGAGGCACAGCAGGGGGCATGATATACCAGATTAAGCAGTATGAACATTGTCCACAGGGCAACGGAAGACATCACTTAAAAGGAGGGAAGGCTGCGACCAGATTTCACACGTGAGTGGAATGGAACTCTTTCCTGGAACTCACCACAATGTCGGTGGACTTCACCGTTTTCCCCACTGGACTGCGCGTTTCCTGAGGGCTGGGACTCTCTGTTATAGTTGTGTTACATGGACCCATCACAATCCTCACAGAAAAACCGAAGAAGGTTCCCGTTCTCAAGTCCACCTGGCCCAGGAACTGTCCTACCTATCTCTCCATCCTACCGTGCTATCTTTTGGTCCCACCTTGGGACAGTGTGTTCCAGGGGGCGCCATTCTGACCTGGCCCAGGCTCATCCACTGACATGCTTACCTTGGATTTCGGGATAGAGGGCCATGTAGAGCAGACCCCAGCGCAGGGTTGTCGAAGTTGTCTCCGTTCCAGCAAAGAAGAGGTCCAGGGTGCTGTAGATGAGGTTTTCTTCATGGAAACTTGAAGTAGCGCTGCCCTTATGCTAGAAAGCACAATGATTATTGGTTTATTCAGATGGTTCTTAGATGCCACAACACAGGGGCCCTCATCCTAGAGAAAACGTGGAAGGAGAGCACCCAGGAGAAATGACTTTCCCTTTGGTCATCTCAGGAGGCAGAGGCTTATTACTGCAACATCACTACAGTCCTCCTGCCCCAAGTGCTGGAAGCTTTTATTAGCTTTGGTGGATGAAACAACACAACTAATTTTTTTACACCCATAATTTGGGAGAATCTAGCATTACACTGGAAAAACAGCCTTGGGTTCCAATATTAGCCACACCATTCACTATCTGTACGACCTGAGCAAGTTAATAAACCTTTCTGTGCTTATATCCTATTCCACAAAATAGAAATAACAGTACTCACCCCTTAAGATGGCATTATGAATTATGCGAGATGGAAAGGACACAGAGCAAATTCTCAACAAATGTTTGTACTGATACCAGAAAGAATAACTGAATTTCTCTAAAGTACAATAATTCTCATATCCCCTGTTAATCTTTTCCTTTTTAAGCTAAACTTCTCTGATTCCAACAGCCATTCCTCATGGCACTCCAGCATCTTTGCCACGTTCCTCCAGAAGCTTCAATGCATCAACATTCCTCCCTCTGTGGTCCCACACCTGCACACCATATAGCAAGTGGCGTCTCCCCCTCTGAGGAGTAATCAATGTTTCTATTAATGTTATGCCAATAAGGTGAAACACGAGTGGAGTTGGAAAGACATCCACATTTCTGCCAACTCCAGGAGAACGAATGAATAATCTGATGAGTCAAAGATAATGACACAGATGCAGTGATGTGTGTTAACCAGAGGTGTTACTATGGTAAAGGATATACATCCCATTTTGCTTTTTTCCTGCTTCTTTCCTATAGTAATATTAAAAAGCGGATGACATGGTGATGAGGGAGGAAGGCAAATGTCCGTCCCATTTGAGGCTAATCTCTGGCAACGGACACAGATTTACTTGTGTTCTGCACTGGGAGCTGGGGGAAGGGGTAGGTAACTGGGCACTGGTCCAACTAATAATGAAACAACACTTATTCTTCCTTTTGTGTGTATCTCCCTCAGATATGGGCAGAGGACAGAGACTAGATCATGAGAAGGCAGTATTTGGGCTTTCCAAAGCCCTTAAGCCAAATACTGTTAAACCTCTATCTTTATTTCTAATTGTCTCATCAATGAACTCATACATCAATTATGAGTTAATGTTATTCCTACACTCTATGAAGTATTGCTTCTATTTTCCTCCCCTGTGGTAGGCTGAATAATGACCCACAAAGATGTCCATGTCGTAATCTCTAGAACCCGTGAATGTTACACGGCAGAAGGGACTCTGTAGATACAGTGAATTAACGATATTGATATGGGAAGATTATCCTGGATTATCCCAGTGGGCCCAATATAATCACAAGAGTCTTTATAAGAGGGAGGCAAGAAAGTCATAAAGAGAAGATGTGAGGATGGTGGCAGAAAAGATGCTACATCGATGGCTTTGAAGACGGAGGAAGGGGCCCTGCAGCAGGCAGTACAGGCAGCCTATAGATACTAGAAAAGTCAATCAGTGGATTCTGTCCTAAAGCCTCAAGTAGGGGCCAGTCCTGCCCGCACCTTGACTTCAGCCCAGTGAAACTGGTTTCAGCCTTCTGACCTCTAGAACTGTAAGAGAACGAATGCGTGTTGTTTTAAGCCCCATGTTTGTGGTGATTTGCTACAGCAGCAATAAGAACCCAGAATCCCCTCATTTGCTCTTTAAGAGTAAAACTCAGGTAACAGTTCTGGTTTCCTCACCTTTTCTATTTCCTTGAGGTAAGCATCAATGAAGTCTCTTGCTTCAGCAGGATTCCAACCTCTCTTGTGGTTTTCAATCACACGGGCAACAAACATTTTCAGTTTCTCCCAGTTCCTGAAGAGCATTTGGTGGGGTCCAGGAAGGAAATTCATTATCCTTGGAAAGACATTGTAGAGCTGATGGAGAAAACAAAACAGTCATGGAGACAAGGGAGTGCCAGTTTTCTACTTTTGAAGACAATGAAACCATATTCTCTTTCCATCTCTTTTTACTTAAATTTAACCCCTGGAGTCACCCTTGACTCTTCTTCTCTCTCTCAACCCTCTTCTTTCCCCTCTGGCAAAGCATTTCAGCTCTCCATCCAAAATCTAACCAGTCTCGGACCACTTCTCACCACTCCATGTGCTTTGTCTTCCTGTACAAACCACCAACATTTCTTACCTGGATGCTGTAAAGTCTCCAACACGTTTCCTGATTCTATCCTTAACCCCATTCCCAGTCTATTTTCCACTGAGCTGCCAGAGGGATCATTTAACTGTTTAATTGATTATTTCACTTTTTGGCTCTCAATCCTCCAATGACTTTCCATGACATTTAGACAAAATTCTACACCATTCTCCTAGCCTGGAGCTCTACATGAGCTAGCCCCTCACCCTCCTGCCACCTCCTCTCCTATCACTCCCTGCCATCTTGCTCTCTTTCACTCTTTCAAGTCCAGTCCCATTGGCCTCTGTGAAAACATAAAAAATGTTCTTGTTTAGGACACTGCATTTGCTATTCCTTCCATCTAGAATGGTTTTCCTCTGAAATCTGTACAACTCCATTTCCTTTAATTCATTAATGTGCTGCTCAAATGTCACCTACTTGGACCTGTCTTACCTGATAATCTTACAGTTAGTAGCACTTCTGGCACTCTCTTTCCATTCCTTTATTTTGTTTTATTTTTTTCTGTGACAATTGTCATTAGTATGTGTATGTATATATATTTGGGTGTGTATGTGCGTGTGTGTGTGTGCAAAATGTCTATCTATGTATATGTATCTTTGTATCTATGTATCTACATACCTACGTATGTATGTATCTATCTATGTATCTATCTATCTATGTTAAATATGTACGTGTATTTTTTTGTCTGCCCCCACTATGATGTAACCTCCATATGGGTAAGATATTTTTTACTGAAATAAAGTGGTCTTTGACTATATTTTCTCTAATAATACATAGTAGAAAATAGATAGCGTAAGGTAATAGAAAGTTGCCTAGATTTTAAATGAAACAGGCATGGGTTTGACAATTAGCTCTGTTTCTTTCTAGCTATAATACTTCAGTAATAATAGTAATAATAATAATAATAGTAGTAATGATGTGAGTTGTGGCTACTTTAGCTGCCAGTGGGGCCCGATGGTTATTTTCATGACTAAATGACATGAGATCCATACTGCACTTGACAGAGCCAGCAGACCACTATGGGATGTGCTTACGTATTCCCATATCTGCTTGCACACATCAAGATGATCCATTTCATGTTTAAAGGACTGCTGTAAAAAATTATCTGAGATAAAGTATGAAGAGTTGTCCATCAAAGTGCCTGGTCTACTTTGGTTCTCTAAGAAATGCTTCTTACCCCTGCCCTACTGCCCCATCCTACCCTCCCAGGATTTCTGTTCCCTGGGAACAGTCAGCCGGGTACCCACTGAACTCCCATGACTTCCTAGGTTCTGTCTTAACAGGAGGGAAGAAACTGGAATAACTGGATGGGGGGGGCTACCATGGTTAGAAGTGAGAGCAAGGAACATTATTCAAAAATAACACTGACAATAAATCATAATAGCTCACATTCATTATGCCCCTTTAATGTGCCAGGAATCAACTACTTTATCAGTGTTGGTGTGATGGATCCCTAAGTCTCCAGCTAAAGATACTTGTTAAGAATAAATAAAACCCTTGGGGTTGATTTTCCCCTAGAAGTGTCTTCCAAATCCAGAAATGTGGCTGAGAGGCCAAGAAGCTGAGTAGAGGTTTTGACAGACTCACAGCACTGCCAGGACAAAAGTGGAGAGCAGGGCCCACCAAGGAAGGGGTGAGGTTTGACCCCTCTAAATCTATACCCTACAAAGTTAGAAGACTGATAATATCAAGTGTGGATGGACACGTAAGTAGTGCAACCACCTGGGAAAACTTTAAGTATTTTTTACAGGTGTAAATGCAAGAGAAACGAGTGGATGTGTCCACATGAAGGATTGACAAGACTGTTCATTCCAGATCCCCAAACTGGAAATCCCCCGAGTGTTTATTAATAGGGAACAGAATAACAAACAGGGGCATATTCATAAAATAGAAAAGTAAGCAGATTTTTTAAAAAAAGTACAGCTAACATATGAATCTGAAAACAATTTGCCGAGGGAGAGTCAGGCAAAGAAGAATACTTCTGAGGGAGGATGGACATGGAGGGCTAAGGAGGGACATGGAGAGGAGAGACACAAAGGTGATGGCAATATTGTGCTTTTTAAAGAAAAGAACATAGGTCCATAGGTGCACTTCATGTAAAGTTTTGTACCTTACACGAATGTTAGAAACGTTCTTTGTCTATAGTCAATATTTAACAATATTATGTAAAATACTAAATTTAACAGATTGACTTCAAACATGTTTGTGTTAAAGTAAATTTTAAAAGGTTATATGTTAGCTTTAAAAAAAAAAAGGAAGAGCTCATCTGTGTCTGACATCAGCCCAATATCCTTATCCAAGATAGGAAGTGAGAACTGCCTCACCTGGCACCACATTGATGTCTCGAGACATGTGACCTCATCCAGCAGCCTCAGCAGCTCCTGGAACTGACTGTCCTCGTAGTCAAAGCGCTCCCCAAATGTGATGGAGCAAATAATATTGGACACTGCATTGTTGATTTTGAAATGAGGGTCGAAAGGCTGTCCTAGAGGCAGAAGAAGCGATGGATCCTTCAGATTGGTTTCTTTCTCTTCCCCTGAGAGTCTACTCTACATGACATATGACATACTGACTACAGAACCACCTCTGAGACTGTGGCCCGAGCACCCTACACAGGGTCTAACATACAGCAAGTATTCAGTCAATGCCTGGGAAGTCAAACTGATGACCAGGATTTAAAACCAATAATAAGTTTAATACCCATCTTCTTATTCTTAATTCTTGAGCTCCATGAGGGCAGGTCATGGTTAGCTGTTCACTGTTATCCCCTCAGTGCCCTACGCAGTGCTGGGTGCAGGACAGGCACGTAGACTCTTATTAATCACCTGGTGAGTGAATGAATGAGCCACAGTTCCCTGCACCTGTCCTATGACACACTCACCGTTCTCCTCTACTATTGCCTGGATGAGGAAGTGGGTCTCTTCCTGAATGCGCTCCTCTAAGCTCTTCCTTCCTAAACCAAAGTTCTTCAGTGTTGTCAGGGCAAACCTTCTTTGTTCCTTCCATACCTGGCCTATGGACATGATCAAGCCTGGGAAAAAGAAAGCCAACATTATGAAAAGAAAGCCAACAAGAGCCATGGGAGATAATGCATCAGATGGAAGGAAGGAGAAGGGCATTAAGGCGCTTGAAAACTATTCAGAGAAATAATCCCAAAGCAATAGATATAGTGGCTAGCATTTACTGACTGCTTCTAATGCCGGACACTTTAACATTTTTAATGCATTGTGTAATTTAGCAGTCACAGAAGCTCTCTGAGGTAGGTCCTATCATAACTGCCAACCCTCCCAACAATTTTTTTGATAAGGAAACTGAGGCACAAGGGATAAAAGGAAACTCTGCAAGGTCTCAGAGTTAGTAAGCAGCTGAACAGGCATTCAAATTCAGTTCTGCCTAACTCCAAAGCCCATGTTTTGATTACTTGTCACATAAGTATATGTAAGTATTTATGTTATGCAACATACCAAGAATGCACTTAGGGATTAGACAAAATCCATACTTATAAGTAGGCAAGGCCTTTAGGAGAGGTCCTATCTAAGCTGGACCTTAAAAAATAAGTGAATCATTCAAGAGCATGGAAGAGTGAAAAATCTATGCAGAAAGAAAAACACAGGCAAAGGAAAAAAAAAAACCGTCTTGGTGTGTTCAATAGATGATCATTTATTTCATTAATACAGGTGAGGCCACACTTCCTTCATTTCTTCACTTCCAGAGCACTCTTCAACTCCTTCTAATATCTGCCTTAGGCCTCTACCACCTCAAGGACATGGCCTTCCCTGCTGTCCAGTCCAGGATCCTTTTCAACCTCATCTTGATGTGTCAGCAGCATGAGACACTTCTTTCTTCTCTCTTTTCCCAGGACGTGACACTCTCCAATTTTTCTCCTAATTCTCTGACTGCAGAGAACTTACCATACCTTTTGTTAATTCATCTTCTATTATATCTCAAAATGATCTAGTTCTTCATTCAAGTTCTGCAAGCCTCTTCTCCCCTTATCTCTGCTCCATTTTTGGGAAAATCTCATTAGCTCTTTCTGTCCCTGAGCTCCAGACATACATACAAGTGTCTGCTTGACTCTGCAGATTTAAAGGCATTTCAAACTCAGCATATCTATGACTGAATTCATGATTGCTCCATACAACTCCCCACCCAGGCCAGCCAACACCTTGCCTTCCTCCAAATATTCCTTCTTTCCTTTACCTACCCATTTGGGTATCTACCTCAATACCTCATTCTCTCTCTGTCTAGGTCATCATGTCTTATTGGATTTACCTCCTGAATATCTTAAATCCATATATCTTCACAGCCACTCTCCTGGTCTAACCTACTGTACTGTCATTTCTTGCCATCTCCCTAGTCCAAGCCACCACCTTCTCTAACCTAAAATGCTGCAATAGTCTCTTGCTCCCTTTATTCCATTCTTGACATTGCAGCCTAAAGAAGTCTTTAAACCGTACCATGTAAGTACGATGATTCCTTTCTCTACTGACACCGTTCAAGAGCTTCCATTATTATTAGGATAAAAAGCAACATTCTTAACAAGGAGATGCATGAACTATTCCTGGCCAAACTCAGCACCTTCATCTCCATTTAATTATCTCCGTTTAATCCCAGTGCTTCCCACACTGGCCACCTTTCAATTCCTCAGTTCACTGTCCTTCTTCCCACCTCAGAGACTTTTCATACTCTATTCCCTCTGACTGATTGCTTCTTCACATTTGTCATTTACTTACATTAGCTTTTCCTGAGTCTCTGAATTAGATTAGGTACACCTAAGAAGTGCACCCTGCTCTTATCTTCATAACAGTTAAGGCCTGAAATTATTAGAGTAATTGATATTGTTTTCCTGAATGGAATGTAAGTTACAGAAGAACAGGATTTTGTCGTTCTACTCACTGTTCTGGCACTGGTGCCTAGCACTGGGCTTCACATGGCTGATAATAAATAGAGTGAATGGATGTAGAATTAATGGATGAAATATTTCAGAGGAATTGAGAAGCACCTGAAAAATATGGTGCTTTGGTAGAAGAATAAATCTGAGTTTTTCATTTAGATTTTAAAATGTGTTCATTTATTTAATGATCATTTTAAGTGTTCATGCCAAACTCTTCTAATATAGATGGAAGGGTTAAGATACCTTGTGGGGCACAGCCTTAATAATAGAGCATAAGGAACTAGAGGCAAGAAGGGATCACATAATCAGCAGGAGGGAGCAGATCCACATCCATTTTCCTAGGGAAGAGATCTGAATGGGAAAGCAGAAAGAGAGAGCGAGAACGCATTGCCTTTCTTAAAAAACACATCACATCACTGAGTGATGTGAATACTTACTAATTAAAGCAGCCAGAGTGAGTTCATGCAGGTGATGCAGCTTCTCTCAAATCCCTGACATTAGGCCTAACCCTGCCAGGTTCCCTGAGGGGGTGTCTGTAACAGGGAAATGTGGCCACTCAGCTTCTTTTAGGGGCAGGAATTTTATGATGGGCCTAGTCCCTGGGAGTGTTGGAGAATTACAGTCACAAAGGTACCTTTCACAGACTACAAGAATATCAAATGTACATATCTTATATTAGTCAAGAAACTTACCATTTTTCTTAAAAACACGTTCTCGAATAGGGGTTATAGGGCGGTTCACAAAGTTTTGGTCCTGGTGGACAAGGACTTCTTTGATTAAGGGCAATCCAGTTATAATAACTGAAGGCAAGTCACCGAATTCCAGGCTAAAAAGGTTCCCATATTTCTTCACAAACTGAAAAATAGTAAAATAGTCACAGAATATGCACATGTCTGTGTGTCCAGGAATAGAGGGTTTGTGTAGCTGTGGGAGCTTGGATGGGGGGTGGGGGTGCCTGTGTGCGCACCTGTGTGTGCACTTAGGTCTGATGGTCTGATGGGGATGTTTCTACCTGTTTCCATTTCTCCTCCTCTCAACTAGACTCAGGCTGAATCCACTACAGGACATAGACATTCCTTATAAACATTCATTCATATGTTCAACTTCCTCAGATTGAGTGAGTGTCCACCATTAGTCCTGAGAATAAGGCCTAAAGATTTAACAAAATAAACAAGGTCTTTAACTGCAAGCATCTTAAAATCTAGGGAAGGGAGAGAAGTCATACATGTGACTCACCAGAGAAGGCTGAGATATGTTTAGTAAACATGGACTTCTTAGTAAATCATATCTGTTTAACCAAGAGAGAATGTCCCCTTCCTCAACATGCGCTAGGTGACAGAAAATTCATTATAGGGCTGGGACCAGGTATGGAGAAGAGCACACTAGTTCTGGAGCCATGTGCAAATCTTAACTCTATGGTTGACTAGCTGTGAGCTCCAGGGAAAGTTGCTTCACTTGTTCGGAGCCTCAGCTATAAAAGGAGAAAATTATTCTTCCCTCAAAGGGTTCTGTGAAGAAGAATGAGAGCAGCGATGTGAAAGGCACTTTGTTCCCTGGTACCTGGCAGACAGCCACTCGAGCCTCTGGGGAATGAATGGGCTCTGTGTGCAAAGGGATATGGAAGCACTTGCTCATGTGACAGACAGGACAAGAGCACAGGGATGATGTGCAAGAGAAAGGAGCTGGTGGTCACAGACAACCACGTCCACTGGGTGCCATGATAAGCACCTTTCACGTTTTATTTCATTAACCTCACAACTACCCTATGGTAGTAATGATTTTCCATGCCTTTCAGTAAGAAAAATGAGTCCTAGCAGAAGTAACTTAGCCAAGGTGACAAAGCTATTGGGTGTTGGTGAAATTTGCCAAGCATTGTGTAAGATTTAAGGACAAAGCCATGAACCCAAGATGGTGCTTGGACCTTAGAGTTTAGTGGATGTAAGAGAATGAATGTGAGAATGAGGGTGAGGGAGCTGGGAGAGGAAGAGTGAGACAAAGAGAATGGAAGAGTGTGTGGGTGTGTCAGGAGCGTACACAAATGTTCAGGTATGTGCAAATATGGCTTGGACCACAGTCAAGGGTCATAAATCAAAGTCATCCCTGACATGCTTACTCAAGAGAGGAATCTAAGTAGACCTGCCCATTCCTGCAGACTGCAGGGCTGTGTCTTACTAAGGCTGTGGTATCAAACAGAAGCGCTCATTTCCTTCAGGTATCTGTGGCCCCCACCTCCCCAGCTGCCATGCACTTATGCGCTCCCATGTCACCTCAAGCTCCCTGGACTGTGTCACCCCTTCAGAGCAGATACCATGGATTTAGTCTCATTCCACCACCCTGCTCCCATATTAAAGACCAAGCCTGAACTCCATCCTTCCATTGTCTTGTTGGTCTACAGTCTTCCATCCATGTTTGTTCATCACTAGCACAGTAAGTCTGTCTTGTTAGAAAGAGCAGAGCCAAGATTCCATCTTAGTCTGGTCTGCCTCTAAAGTGCACGTCTTGTTCTAAGAAATGGCAGGAATGGGTCTGCATAAATCAAGACTTCTTATTTCATCATGCTGAATGCCTGGATGAACTTCTTAGGTTTTACAGAAAGGATTTCTTGACTATTTCAGAATATATAGTAAAATATTTTTGGAATGGCTGAAAATCTCAGGTTAAGCTAAAGGACTCCTAACTGACAATGTATACAACCTGGAATCTCAGCTTGTTCTTGGAGGGGACTTGGCACTCCAGTAGTGTTTACTGAAATGAACTTCTACAGAGTTTCACCTCTTACCAACTCTCTGCCCTTGTATATTTCTAGTCCGACAGAACTACATCAAACATTTTTATGGCATGATCAACTGTGTAAACATGGATACATCAAAGGATCTCCTGCAGCCCTGGTACCAATGGTGGTGATGTCTACCAATTCTTAAGTAACCATACCAGTCACTGTGCCAATGGCTTTACTTGCAGGTAAATGTAAGTCCCAGTGTCATCTGAGAAGACTTTGTAAGGTAGAGAATACATTTTGATGTACAAAAACAAACAAGTTCTTAAGAAAAAGACAGTGAAAGGGATAAAAAAAGAGGTTAAAAATAAG
The DNA here is from genome assembly GCF_949987535.1 of Balaenoptera acutorostrata. Taxonomy (NCBI): domain Eukaryota; kingdom Metazoa; phylum Chordata; class Mammalia; order Artiodactyla; family Balaenopteridae; genus Balaenoptera; species Balaenoptera acutorostrata. The sequence goes on from NC_080064.1 coordinate 51,396,872, forward strand.
GTTGTTCAGCCTCCTACACTATTGGTGGGGATGTAAGAAGGTACAGCCATTATGGAAAACAGTATGGAGGTTCCTCAAAAAAACTAAAAATAGTGTTGCCATATGACCCAACAATCCCACTCCTGGGCATATACCTGGACAAAACTATAATTCAGAAAGATACATGTACCCCTATGTTCATAGCAGCTCCATTCACAATTGCCAAGACATGGAAACAACCTAAATGTCCATCGACAGATGAATGGATAAAGAAGATATGGTACATATATACGATGGAGTATTACTCAGCCATAAAAAGAATGAAATAATGCCATTTGTGGCAACATGGATGGAACTAGAGATTATCGTACTAAGTGAAGTAAGTCAGAAAGAGAATGGCAAATACCATACGATATCACTTGTGGAATCTAAAATATGACACTACTGACACAAACGAATTTATCTATGAAACAGAAACAGACTCACAGACATAGAGAACAGACATGTTGCCAAGGCAGGGTGTGGGAGAGGGATGGTATGGGAGTTTGGGGTTAGCAGATGCAAACTATTATGAATAGGATGGATAAACAACAAGGTCCTACTGTATAGCACAGGGAAGTATATTCAATAACCTGTGATAAACCATAACGGAAAATAACATAACAAAGAATCTATATATATGTATAACTGAATCACTTTGCTGTACAATAGAAATTAACATAGCATTGTAAATCAACTATGCTTCAATTAAAAAAAAAAGGATGGTTCAGGAGGCTAAAACAGGCTTAAAATCAGAAATGAAAATAGAAAAATCAAGAGAAAAGGAATAGCACAGTAGCTATAAACGGCAAATAAAAGTAATAGGGTACAGGAAATTTAATATGAATGATAGATATTCCAAACGTAAGATGAAGCACTTAAATAATAAAGTAGAGCAAAATAAATGTTTAGAATACAAAAAATTAGAAGTGGTGAGTTAGTGAGACAAGAGACTGAACCACGAGATGTAAAGTTGAGGACGATTCTACTTAATTTAAGTTCTTAAACTCAAAAGCCAACAGAACAAAGACAGGAAAAAAGAAAAAGGAAAAAAGGAAGAGTGTATCAATTCTTATTCCCACTAGCAGTAGCTGAGAGGGTCTGTTCCTCTGAGCACTCACCAGCACTGAGCTCTGTGTATGGCGGGAGTGGGGGGGGGGGTGTCGGGGGAGGGCGGGTTGGGCACAAGGAGGGCTAAGATTCTCTCTTACTCGCTAAACTGTATTTTAAAATGTGTCACTCAATGCATTTGCATTGCTTTTATAGTTACAAAGCGTTTCTATCCAATAAAGCACAAAAAAGAAACCTAAGGCCATAGGGAATAAAGCTTTATAACACTTCTTACACTTTTTAAGTGGTAAAATCCTTCAAAAATCTAGTATGTCATAGATCTGGTAAAGCAAAACCCTGTACACATGAATGCATTTATGCATAAATGCAGTTCACCAGTCCCCTGGGGTCTCTGAACTCCTGCTAAGAATATTGGTCTCACTGGTAGTTCTTGGTGTTATGCTAGGTTTCTGAGAACAGCCTGTGGAAATCAAATTCAAGTTCAATCCAACAGGTTTTTATAAAATGCTTTCAGAGTTGTCAGGTACCTTCTGACATTGCTATGTTATATGTGAGGGCAATACAGAGATCAATATGCTATGGTGTTTTCCTGAAGTGTCTAAGCCTCTTGGGGAAGGCTGACTACAGAAAAAAACTAATGCATAGTGGAAGATGATATATGTTATAATGCTGGAGCAAGGGCATGAAGCTATTGAAAGAAGAGAAGAATTCCACTCCAGGTACAGGAGAAAGTTTCTAAGAGGAGCTGATACTTGGGCCAGATTGTAAATGAAGGTGTGGGTTCCTGCAAAAGGATATGTGTTGTGAAGGCAAAGGTTTTAGGCTGTGGGAATAGCATACACCAATGCAAAGACAGGAAAATGTGGGCTTTCAGGAACAAGTGAGCTCTCTTTTCTGACTGCAATATAGGTTCATTAAAGAGCACTAACCCTGTGGTTGGTCAAGGCCGGGTGCTGGAGGTACAGGTCCTTAAGCTTAAGATGCCCCCAAGCTAATGGAGCATACAGATAAGTAACCAGTTCTTATTATTACCATTCTGTACAATAAATTATTAAATGGGGGAAAGCAGGAAGCACATAAGGGGACCAAAGGCTAGGATAGGTTTCTGGGAAAAAATACCTTCTCATTTGTGTACGGAGAGGGTAAACAAGCCTGGCAAGGTAACGTGAGCTAGACCAAAGATATACAAATGTCAAGTGAAATATTTTGGATCTTGTTTTGTTTGCAACTAGAAAACTGAATAGGAGAGGTAAGGGCAGTGAGTGCTTAAGAACTTGGATTTTGAAGTCATACAAATCCATTTATATCCAGCTTCTGCTTTCACTTTCTATGTGATTTTTGGTCAAGTTATTTAACTTCTCTGTGTCCCAGTTTCCAAATCTATAAAATGGGGGATATTACTAATTTCCATCATTGGGATGGTGGTGATAAGTAACCATAATACTAAAATAAATAATAAAATTATTTATTGTTACTGTTATATTTGGCAGTATATTTTAGCAAAAGGACTCTGGTTAGATCTGGACAAAGGAATGGAGGGGAAGTGGCCAGAGAGTGGATTAATGCAACCCACGCAGCAATCAGGCCAGACAAGGTATGCAACCTCAACTGGCTTTTCCTTGAGTTTGTTACTATAAATTTTTGAAGAAAGGAGGAGGGTGGTAGATATAGAAAAGAAGCATCAACTATGTGCTAGGCACCCTGGCAGTAAACTGACATTCATGAACTTGTTTGATTCTTATAATAACCCTACAATGTATTCTTTGTTTTCAGAAAAAGAAGCACAGAGATTTAGTGCCTGGCTGGTGGTCATAAATTTGGGCTCTTCCTAACGCGCTCTGTTATGTCTCATCCTTAACTGAAAGCATGAAGGTATTCTCTCTCTCTCCTTCTGAGTGATGAAGCTCCCTAAATATTAGCTGGCCACATGACTTCCCAATCAAAAACCACATTTCTCAGCTTCTCCAGGTGTGGCCAATGGGACGTAAGTAGTGGTGATGTGTGCATCTTCTGGGTCATGTCCTTAAAGGAAAGTTGCTTCTCACCACCTGCTCCTTTCCCCTTTCCATGGACTGGAACTCATACATGAAGATGCTGTAGGATGAGAGCAGCATGATAGAAGGAACTGGGGTTTCTGGATGACCTTGTGGTACAAAGCAGCCTTCCTACCCTGGTCTTCCTGCCTACATCTGAACTCACCTCTGAGAGAGAAACAAATTTCACTCTTTCTTTACACCACTGTATTTTGGGGCCTTTTTATTACAAGCAGCTTAATGTATATCCTCATAATACATTTATCCACCTTATCTACCATTCTCCCACTTTAGTCCAATAAGATTTTCTCTTATTTAAATACATGCACATATAACTGTGGTAGAGGAAGTTTAGAAAAAAAGGGGAAAAACAAGAATGGTTCATGTTTCCCATCATGCCATACAAATAGGCCAGTTTCTTCACTGTCCTCTCACTTTGTTTTAGCTCATGTCACTTCCTCCCATTTAAAAATCTCCTGTCCACTTTACTCCATATAACCACTTGCCTAACATTTCTTTCCAGTTCAGCCAAATTTATTTCAACATTCTATAGAGGTTATCCCCAGGGCTTCCCATTCACAGTGATCCCACCTCATGATATCTCATTTGGTTACCAAAAGTTTATAACACACATTTCATCATACACTGTCTTGTACTGTGCCTGTCATATAATAAGCACTTCATAAATGTCTGTTGGATAAATGAACCCCTGAATAAGTCAATTATCCTCTAACTACATCGTGAAAAGTCAGGTAGCATAAGTCAGAGAATAGGTAAATGAGTCAAATAGTCCTGTGTCCAAGTCCTTGTTTGGCCATTATCTATGTTGAATAACTTGGGGAAATTGCTTTACTATTTTCAGCCCATCTGCTCAGTGGTAAAATGGAAACAACATCAGAAGATTCCTAACTTGTGTGTCTTTTGTGAAGATCAAATGAAAACGAATACACATCCACATACAAGACCTAGCAGATAGTTAATGTTATAGCTGATAGGTAAGTAAAGATAGATAGATAGGTAATGATAGGTAGTTAATGATAGGTACTTAATGTTTCCAAATTACTGGAATGTAAATTTAATTACAACTAAATCACACCATTTAACTCCATTTTTTTTACAGCCAAAAATATTTCATTGCAAACTTATATAAAATAAAATTTAACACTTCTGATGAAAAATCTTTGGGCCAGAGATAAGACCCTAGCCGCAGTTTCATCCCTGGCCAGTTTTATGACATGAGGCAAATCATTTAACCTCTTTAGTCATATCTATCTTAATGGTAAAACAAGGGCACAGACCAAGTTTCTGATTTCAGACAAGAGTGAGTAAAAGCATCCCATTTTACTCCTCCTCCTCATCATGATACTGACACACACAAAAAGTAACACCAATAAAACCCTGTTCTCTGTAGTCAAAGGACCAGATAAAGGGTGGTCCACCAGGACAGAACATTTCAATCTTTGTACCTTCCTTTTCTGGAGACAAATACCATAAGAGATGTGGCCCTCCCACATCCTAATGAGGGGTTACAGCCATGGAGAAGATGCATGGAAACTTGCCTTCATCCTACCTTTGCAATAAGGCGGTGCCCCTCCCCTGCTGACTCTATGAGCTGAATTGTGACTGTCACCCCTGAACTGCAGTAAGGAGACTCCTTGAAGTAGTCAGTGGGCAAAATTCTGATTTCTACCACTCTACAGAAATAAGGAGCCACCTGTATCCCATGGAGGTGATATGGTTAGATTACTGACTTCCCCCCACCCCCTGCAGTAAGGAAGAGGCTACCCTACTCAGAGGGGCCCCAATCTTTTGTCCCCATCCTCATTCTCTCCAGCCTGCACTGATGAGAATGTGGGTTGGAGTCCTATGGGGGTGGACAACACATAAGTGGGGTAGACCAGTATAGCACTGCAAAGACTTTATAACCTAAATTGACATTTGAACCACAATCCACAAAAGTGAACATTCTGAACATAAACAGATTGACTATCTGCCAAAATAAAAGATTTACATAGAGTCCAGAGTCACATAACAAAATACACCACATGTCCAGAATATAGTCCAAAATTACTCATGTTACCAAGAACCAGAGAAATCTCAAATTGAATGAGTTGAAACCAATACTGAGATGATAAAGATGTTGGAATTATAGGATAAAGATTTTAAACCAGCTATTGAAAATATGTTTCAATAAACAATTATACTCTCAAAAAAAATTTTAAATAGAAAATCTTAACAAAGAACTAGAAAATATACATAAGAACCAAAGAGAAATTTTAGAACTGAAAAATACAATAATGTAAACAAAAAACTCAAGAGAGCAACTCAGTGGCAGAGTGGTAATGACAGGATAATCAGTGAAATTGAAGACATCAATAGAAAGTGTCCAATCTGAACAACACAGAGAAAATAGATTGAGAAAAGATAAAACAACTGAGCTTCAGGGACTGATATTAGAATAACAAAAGATCTGTCAGTTGTGCAATCAGTGCCAAAGAGTACCAGAAGGAAAGGAAAAAAACATGGACTTGAAAAAATATTTGAAGAAATAATGGCTGAAAAATTCTCAAATTTGGTACTAGAAAAACCTACAGATCCAAGAAGTTGTGAGTGAACCCAATAAATCCAAAGAATTCAATACCAAGACATATAATCAAATCTCTGAAAACAATAAAAACAAAGAAAACTTCTTGAAAGCATGCAGAGGAAAACAACTCATTACTCATGGGGAACAACAATTCAAATTACAGCAGATTTCTCATCAGGAACTAGAGAGGACAGAAAGAAGTAGCACAACATTTTCAAGGGTTTAATAAAAGAAACTGTCAACCTAGAATTCTATATCCAGTGATAATATACTTCAGAAAAGAAGGTGAAATAAAACATTCTTAGATGACGGAAAGCTAAGAGAATTTTTTTGTCAGCAGACCAGTTCTAAAAGAATAGCTAAAGAAAGTTCTTCAGTTAGGAAAGAAAGAGCAACAGAAAGGGTAAATAAATGGGTAAATACTGTAGACTAATCTTCTCTTCTTGAATTTAACGAATCATGTTTGACAGTTAAAAGAAAAATTATAATACTGTCTGAGGTGGTTCTCAATGTCTGTAGAGGTAATATTTAAGACAATTTATATATTATAAAGTGGGGGAAGATAAAAGGACCTAAAGAGTTTTAAGGTGTCTGTATTCCACCTGAAGTGTTAAACTGTTGATACTTACTGCAATAAGTTATGTACACATAGCATGTAATCTTTACAACAAGCACTTAAAAACAATACAAAGAGATATACTCTAAAACACTATAGATAAATTAAAATGGAATTCTCAAAAAATGTTCAAGTGACCCACAGGAAGACAGGAAAGGAGAAACAGAGGAGTAAAAAACGAAGTGAAAAATAGGAAACAAATAATAAATTGGCAGACTTATGTTTTAACAAATCAATAATTACATTAAATATAAATGATCTAAATTCACCAATCAACTGTCTGATATTGGCAGAATGAAAAAAATTACCCACCTATATGTTATCTACAAGAAACTCATTTCAAATAAAATGGTATAAGTAGATTAAAAGTAAAAGAATGGAGAAGCATATATTATGCAAATACGAATTAGAAGAGAACTGGTGTGGCTATATTATATCAGATAAAGTAAAATTCAGGCAAAGAAAATTACCAGAGATAAAGAGGGACATTACATAATAAAGAGCCAATTCACCAAGATGACATAACAATTTTAATGTGTATACACCATCTAAAAGAGCTGCCAAATACATAAATGAAAACTACCAGAACTGACTAGAGACATAGAAAAACAAGTAATTATAGTTGAAGACTTCGACAACCCTCTCCTAGTAACTGATAGAATCAGTAGACAAGAAGTCAACAAGGGTTCAGAAGAACTAAAGAACACAGTCATTTAGTTATATCTAATTGACATACAATATAGAACACTCCACCCAACAACAGCAGAATTCACATTTTTTTTCAAGTATGCATGGTGCTGTATCTTGGGTCATAAAACCAACCTTAACATATTTTTTAAAAATTGAAATTATGCAAAATATGTCCTCTGACCATAATGGACTCCAACTGGAAATCACTAACAGAAAGAAAACAGGAAAATCTCCCAATATTGGAAATTAAACAACACATTTATTAAACAACGGTACAGGTTTAGGAGCCTAGCTTTAAAATTCTGTAGACTAATCCTGTACCAAATGTGTGTTTCTCCCAGAAAGTGATAAAAACCTTCTCCATCTGAATTTGAGTTTATATTATAGGCTTGTGTTTAAAGTGCTCCAGGCATTTCTAGGGAAAGGGGAACTATTATTTGTTGGGCACCTACAATAAGCTGTATTAATATTGACCATTCACTGTTTTATTTAATGTTCACACCCACCTATCACAGTGTTGTCTGTCAGCAAGGTACCTGTGCTGAGAGGCAGGGAAGCAGCTGAAAATGCTTGAGAAAGTGCTGGATGTTGGAGGGAATTCTAAGGAATTCAGAGTGACCACAGTTAGGGAGCCCTGATGGGAGATGATTATAAAGAAGTGGAAAGAGGCTACAGCAAGATTTCCAAGTGGCTCCCTAAGGAGTCTGAAAGCTGGGAAGCAGCAAGAAGCCCTGAGAAAGCCTAAGCAGAGGAGTGACATTTTAAAATGATTACTTTAGTGAGAGTGGATTGCAGGGCGAGGAGGCTGAATGTGAGGGGCTCAGTCCTTGTGGGGATGGGAGCAATTCAGTTGAAAGGCGGTGAGGATTTAGGTAGCAATATCACCATTTTCCACATGGGAAACGGAGCCTCCGAGAGGGAAAGTACCGGATTTTCCCCCCCAAGGATAATAATATTAAAAAGACAAAGTGATTATAAATATAATGTCCCGGGCTTCCCAGGTGGCGCAGTGGTTGAGAATCTGCCCGCTAATGCAGGGGACACGGGTTCGAGCCCTGGTCTGGGAAGATCCCACATGCCGCGGAGCAACTGGGCCGGTGAGCCACAACTACTGAGCCTGCGCGTCTGGAGCCTGTGCTCCGCAACAAGAGAGGCCACGGTAGTGAGAGGCCCGCGCACCGCGATGAAGAGTGGACCCCGCTTGCCGCAACTAGAGAAAGCCCTCGCACAGAAACGAAGACCCAACACAGCCAAAAATAAATAAATAAATAAAATAATTAATTAATTTTAAAAAATGTAGTGTGTTCCAATAATGGCTAAGAAGCAGAAAAATGCTTTTTTTAAAAAAATCACTGATTAAAAAAAAAATAATGTCCCAATAATATGTAACAAGACACACAATTAAATGACTTAAAGAACATATCGTGTCTGGCACACTTAAATAGTAAACAGTTAACAAAATTTCATCCCTAGAAGTGGAATCATGCCGGTTGCTGGTGAGGAGAGCGAGGCTCAAAGCTCCCCGGGGGCCCGCTTTAGCCTCAGAGCCCCCCAGCCTCCCGCCCTCGGTACCCGGAATGGCCCTTGTCCTGCAGATCAGGGTCAGGACGCGGCCCTGGCACCTTCGCCCACTCCTACCCTCTGAAGCGACAGGTGCCCCTTCTCAAAGTCCAGATGGAAGAAGTTGCCTACGAAGGGCAGGCGCGGGGGCCCCGGCGGGTAGTTCTTCGGGCGCCGCCTTTTGAGGAAATCAGCAAAGAAGAGAAAGGCGACGGCCCCCAGCAGGACAGTGCGGGGACGGAGAACGGTCCAGAAGGCAGCCGCCAGGGACCCCACCGCCGCGAGCATGGCGGCGACCTCGGCTCGCTCTTCCGCGGTCTGAACCAGCGAAGGTCCCGGCAGCTCTCAGCCTCTAAGCTGCCAGCACTGCCCTCCTTCCCCGCCTGCCCCCGGCCCCGCCCCGCCCCGCCCCGCCCTCCCTTCCCTCTCCAACCCTCACTCCGCCGCGCCCCTACCCTGGCCCGCTAGGCTTCCGCGGAGCCTGGTCTGCAGGACCCGTCTGGGCTCTTCCTCAGGCCCCGCCTCCTGCCGCGCCCCTGACCCGCCTCCACCCGGTCCTCTACTCCCTTCTGCCTTCTCCCAGCCCGCCTGCCGCCCACCAGACGCCTGTGGCCGGATTCCTGGGAGAACAGCAAGGGTCTCGGAAAAGGCCTGGCTACAAGCGTTTTTATTATCTAGTTAGAGAGCCTGTCTCTCTGTGAGACCATCGGGGCTCTTGGGTTTATGATGTCATCGCATCTCAGAGAGGGCCGCGGACACTTGAGCTCTGTGTTTTTCTATCACCGTCTCACCAAAGGACTGGAACCGCGCCTGGTAATAAAACAGGAAAACAGCAGCACCTGATACTTCCTGGGCGCTTACTATATGCCAGACTTCTTTAGATGAATTGCTTAATTCTGACAAATTTATGCAGATACCCTTCGTTCCATCTTGCAATTGCAGAAACTGAGACAGAGGTTAATATCAAATACGTGGTAAATAAATGAATCCACCGGTCTGCAGCACATTTAAAGGAGGCCCTGTATTTGTAACTGTTTCGAAGTTTAAGAAGCATTACATCAAAGCTCTAGCACTTAGGCTAGTCTTTAATAGGTGCTTAATGAACATTGAAGGTAGGTGTCTTAGTCCTTGTCCTTTTTGGTTTGCTTAGTGAGATTCTTCCTCTGAAGCCTCAAGATGGTGTAGGACCGCAGGTTCCAACCTTCTATGCTATCCTGTGTGCCCACCAGTGTCTCACCATTTGTGAGATGCTCAAAACGTGAAGCATAGTACTGGAATAGTATAGCACACACTCAGGTTCTCAACATATATATAGACAACCTGCTTAAAACCTTTCTTTAAAAAGAAAAGAGCATTCAAGTCTCTTTTCTATCTTCCAAAGTCTATAGGGAGATACTAGTCAGAGTTTAGTTTTTATCCTTTCAGTCCACATCTTCCTGTTTCACTCTAGTTGTTATGCTTCCATGCAGTGTTTCTAATATTTATATAAATGCTGTTTTTAAAAGAATTCTACAATCGATTTTTTTTCTCAGTATTTTGTGTTTGAGATCTATCTGGGTTCATACACGTGGCTTTAGTTTATTCACTTTAACAGCTATGTAGTTCTCTCACTACCCCACAATTTTTTGGGGGAGTATAATTGACATATAACATTGTATTCGTTTTGGGTGTACAGCACAATGATTCATCTGAGCAAAATGATCACCCAAAAGGTCTCGCTAACAACCAATACTATACACAATTACAAATTTTTTTTCTTGTGATGAGCGCTTTTGAGATATACTCTCTTAGCGACTTTCAAATTTGCAATACGGTATTAACTACAGTCACCGTGCGGTACTTTACATACAGATGATTATTTTATCACTGGAAGTTTGTACCTTTTGACCCCCTTCATCCATTTCGCCCATCCCCTTCTCCTGGCCTTTGGAAACCACCAGTCTGTATCTATGAGCTCTGTTTTTGTTTTTGTCTCTGTTTTCAGAATCTACATATAAGTGAGATCATATAATATTTGTCTTTCTCTGTCTGACTTATTTCACATAGCATAATACCCTTGAGGTCCAACCACATTGTTGCAAATGGTAAGATTTCCTTTAAAATATATATAGATCTCACATTTTTCTTATTCATTCATCCATTCATGGGCGTTAGATTGTTTCCATATTTCGGATATTGTAAATAATGCTGCAAGCAATATGGGGATGCTATCATCTTCTGTGTTTTCATTTTATTCAGATAAATACCCAGAAGTGGAATTCCTGGATCACATGCTAGTTCTATCTTTACACCACAATTTATTTACCCATTTCCATATCAATGAACATTTAGGTTTGTTATCTCCCTCCTTCCCTTTTTTGTTTGTTTGTTTTTGTTTTTTGTGGGGTTTTTTTGGGGGGGGGGTTGTTTGTCTTGTTTTGTTTTGTTTGCATTTAAACAATGCTGCAAGTGAGAGATTGTGCCATGAGCTGGAATGGATGATGTAACATTTAAGATTAGATGATCTCTATTGACTTCTTTTCATGGACTTTGTATAAATCAAGTGCTGGACTTTACCTAAAAAGGTAATGGTTTCGATGTATTTATAATAAACTGATTTAAACTTCTTCTACAAGAAGAAAAATTAAGAGCACTTCTTTGAAAACAAAGATGAAGCTTCACCTAATTTGCTTTCTTCTTGGTTCCTTCTGAAGTAAGGTCTTAAAGCTGTGATTAATATTTTTTTCATATAATGAATACTCTCAGGACATTGTATAGCCTGTGGTAAGTACAAAGGGAAAAAAAGACATTTTCCACCTTAAGAGCTTTTACCATGATCAGTATGACCTTCCCTGGTTGAATATTGTTCTCTTCTTGTTCCATTAAGTTAAAATACAAGTCAGCACAGGTATTTGGTTCCTAATATTTTAAAATGTAGTATGACTTTAAAAAGTATTTTGTATAAAGTTGTGTGTGTACTGTGTCTATACCTCAGGTTCAAGTTACTGACTTTATGTTCTAAAGAAAAGTGAATAACACAAAATTAATAATATCCTTAGTTATAACAATAATGAGGTGATTACTGGTATTGGTGTTCAGTGTTATTTTGTACTTTATACTTTTCCCTTTATGTTCTCTGTCTTGTACCAACTAATCCCCCAAATCACTGAGTTGCTCTTAAAAAAAAAAAAAAAAGAAGAAAGAAAGAAAAGGAAGAAAGAGAAAGAAAAATGTTGATATTGTGTACATATTTTTTGTCGATCAAGTCACACACATGAAAGCATGTAAAGCAACTAAGTGGACTATTAATTGCTTGCTGGGAAATTATCAGATTAGTCCCTTGGTTCTTATGCCACATGAATTCCTAGATAAATTGGTAATTCATTAATGAGTTAATTGTGATTACTACTATAAAGTGATTTTTTTCAGCATTAATTGAAAACTGTTATGTGAAACCTGTCTATCCAGAGAAGTTACACTGTATAAATATGAAGAAGTACTTTAGCTAGATTATTTTTGGTATTAAATTATATGTCGAGTACTTGAAGTGAATTTGAGTTTAAAAGTAAGGCATATTTCCTAAACGACAGTAATAAATTCTTAATTTGAAAATTTATTATTTTGAAATTTTAAAATTCTATTAGGTGTCTTTTATATCTTCTTCCACCACATAAATACATTGTTTGACAATTAAAAGACAAATGTTTTCTGAATGCTTTTAAGTATTTATTTTATTTCATTTATTTATTTAAATTTATTTATTTTTGGGTGCGCTGGGTCTTCATTGCTGTGCGCGGGCTTTTCTCTAGTTGTTGCAAGCGGGAGCTACTCTTTGTCGTGGCGCACGGACTTCAGTAGTTGTGGCACACGGGCTCAGTAGTTGTGGTACACGGGCTTAGGTGCTCTGCAGCATGTGGGATCTTCCCAGAACAGGGATCGAACCCATGTCCCCTGCATTGGCAGGCGGATTCTTAACCACTGTGCCACCAGGGAAGTCCGAGGATTTACTTTAAAAATTGATGTGGTATATTATTTTTAGAGAGGAATAACTTGGCCCATCAGGATTTTTTTTCCCCTCATTATCTGAGAGTTGAAGGGCTTCCTGTAATAATTGTGAACAAACTTAATCTAAATGTGTTAACAAATATTCTTCTGAACTTTATTTGTATATCTTTAATGCCCTGAAAATCTAAAGGGTAATATAAGCTAACATGTTTTAGAATATCCAAGAAGAAAAAAAAAACCCAAAAAACTGCTTTTTATATCAGCCTTTTAGATTTCTTGAAGATTTTGGTGAAGAATAAGAGTACATACTACAAGTATTGACAAAAATCTGAAAAACCTTTTCTATAAAACACACAATATTTAAATAGAGTTAGTCATGGAGGATCAGTGTTCAACAGTGGATATTTTGTCTTTTGTGTTTATATTATTATATTCAAATTGCAAGTACAGCTGACCCTTGAACAACAACATGGGTTTGAACTGTAAGGGTCCGCTTATACACAGATTTTTTTCAATAGTAAATACTACAGCACCACACAATCCTTGGTTGGTCGAATCCACAGATGGTTGAATCCACAGATGCAGAACTGTATAACATTTTAATATTTGCCAAAATGGTATTGTAAAAGAAATCCTAAATATCTAATATTTTTTTTTAAGTTAAGGAGAAGTAAAGATTTTCTAAAACAAACATTGAGGGAATCTGTTGCTAGTAGATCTGCCTTACAAGAAAGGTAAAAAGTAGTTCTTCAGAAAGAAGGAAAAAGAGACAGGTCAGAAAATCAGAACTGTATAAAGAAAATGAAAAGCATTAGAAAAAAATAAAGTAAAATAAATATTTTGTTTTCTTTTTCTTAATTGGTCTGATAAATAAGTTTGTTCAAAATAAAAATATTAACCATGTATTCAGTGACTATAGCTTATAAATAAGTGATATGAATGTTGTAAGGGACAGAAGGAAGGAATTAGGAATACTCTGTTATAAAGTATACTTTCACTACTGATGAGGCAGTTTGGTATTACCTGAAAGTGGATTTGGGTCACTAGGAAATGTGTATTATGAACTCTAGGGCAACTGCTGGACAAATTTAGAAAAAGAAATTTAATCAATATGCTAAGACTGAAGACAAAATGGAATTATATAAAAGACTCAGTTAAAACCAGAGAAGACAGTTAGGTTGCTTCCATGTCCTGGCTATTGTAAATTGTGCTGCAGTGAACATTGGGGTGAATGCATCTTTTTGAATTATGGTTTTCTCTGAATATATGCCAAGGAATAGGATTGCTGGATCATATGGTAGGTCTATTTTTAGTTTTTAAGGAACCTCTATGCTGTTCTCCATAGTGGCTATACCAATTAACATCCCACCAACATTGTAAGAGGGTTGCCTTTTCTCCACACCCTCTCCAGCGTTTATTTTTTGTAGATATTTTTGATGATGACTATTCTGACCAGTGTGAGGTGATACCTCATTGTAGTTTTGATTGCATTTCTCTAACAATTAGTGATGTTGAGCATCTTTTCATGTGCTTCTTGGCCATCTGTATGTCTCCTTTGAAGAAATGTCTGAATGTCTATTTAGATCTTCCACCTATTTTTTGATTGGGTTGTTTGTCTTTTTCATATTGAGCTGCATGAGCTGTTTGTATATTTTGGAGATTAATCACTAGTCGATTGCTTAGTTTGCAAATATTTTTTTCTCATTCTATGGGTTGTCTTTTCATTTTTGTATGGTTTCCTTTGCTGTGCAAAAGCTTTTAAGTTTAATTAGATCTCATTTGTTTATTTTTGGTTTTATTTTCATCACTCCCTAGGTGGTGGATCCAAAAAGATCTTGCTGTGATTTATTTCAGAGAGTATTCTGCCTATGTTTTCCTCTAAGAGTTTTATAGTATCCGGCCTTACATTTAGGTCTTTAGTCCATTTTGAGTTTATTTTTGTTTATGGTATTAAAGAATGTTCTAATTTCATTCTTTTATTTGTAGATGTCCAGTTTTCTCAACACCACTTATTGAAGAGACTGTCTTTTCTCCATTGTATATTCTTGTCTCCTTTGTCATAGATTAGGTGACCATAGGTGCATGGGTTTATCTCTGGACCTTCTATCCTGTTCCATTGATCAATATTTCTGTTTTTGTGCCAATACTATACTGTTTTGATTACTGTAGCTTTGTAGTATAGTTTGAAGTCAGGGAGCCTGATTCTTCCAGCTCCATTTTTCTTTCTCAAGATTGCTTTGGCTATTCAGGGTCTTTTGCATTTCCATACAAATTTAAAATTTTTATTCTAATTCTGTGAAAAATGCCACTGCTAATTTGATAGGGATTGCATTGAAACTGCAGACTGCTTTGGGTAGTATAGTCATTCTGACAATATTGATTCTTTCAATCCAAGAACATGGTATATCTCTCCATCAGTTTGTGTCATCTTTGATTTCTTTCATCAGTGTCTTATAGTTTTCTGAATACAGGTCTTTTGCCTCCTTAAGTAGGTTTATTCCTAGATATTTTATGATTTTTGATGCTATGGTAAATGAGATTGTTTCCTTATTTACTCTTTCTGATCTTTCATTGTTCCTGTATAAGAATACACAAGATTTCTGTGTATTAATTTTGTATCCTGCAACTTTACCAAATTCATTGATGAGCTCTAGTTAGTTTTCTGGAAGCATCTTTAGGATTTTCTATGTATAGTATCATGTCATCTGCAAACAGTGACATTTTAATTTCTTCTTTCCAATTTGGATTTCTTTTATTTCTCTGATTGCCATGGCTAGGACTTCTAAAAACTATATTGAATAAAAGTGGAGAGCGTGGACATCCTTGTTCCTGATCTTAGAGGAAACGCTTTCAGTTTTTCACTGTTGAGAATGTTTGCTTTGGTTTTGTCATACATGAGCTTTATTATGTTGAGGTAGGTTACCACTATGCCCACTTTCTGGAGAGTTTTTATCATAAGTGGGTGTTGAATTTTGTCAAAAGTTTTTTCTGCATCTATTGAGATGATCATATGGTTTTTCTCCTTCAATTTGTTAATATGGTGTATCACATTGATTGATTTGTGTATATTGAAGAATCCTTGCATCCCTGGGATAAATCCCACTTGATCATGGTGTATGATCCTGTTAATGTGTTGCTGGATTCGGTTTGCTAGTATTTTGTTGAAGATTTTTGTGTCTGTGTTCATCAGTGATATTGGCCTGTAATTTTCTTTTTTTGTGGTATATTTTTCTGGTTTTGGTATCAGGGTGATGGTGGCCTCATAGAATGAGCTTGGGTATGTTCCTTCCTCTGCAGTTTTTTGTAATAGTTTGAGAAGGATTGGTGTTAACTCTTCTCTAAATGTTTGATAGAATTCACCTGTGAAGCCATCTGGTCCTGGGCTTTTGTTTGTTGGAAGTTTTTTAATCATAGTTTCAATTTCAGTACTTGCTAAAATGTGCACCGCTGGGAGCGCTACTCCAATCAATATTCCTTGGGGCTTCTGCTGCCAATGTCCTTGCCCCCACAATGAGCTATAGTTGACCTTTGGCTTCCCAGGAGACCCTCTAAGACCCCTAGTTAGGTCTAGCCCAGGTTCCTATGGAGTCACTGCTTTGCCCTGGGTCCCAGTGCATATAAGACCTTGTGTGTGCCCTCCAAGAGTAGAGTCTTTGTTTCCCCCAGCCCTGTTGAGCTCCTGCACTCAAGCTCTGCTGGCCTTCAAGGCTAAATGTTCTGGAGGTTCTTCCTCCAAATGCCAGACCCTCAGACTGTCTTGGAGGGCTATTTTTATGTGGGAATATCCCTGTGTAACCTGCGTGGGTTTAATATTTTTTGGTGTGAGGGCTGTTTTTAGTATAGATGTCTGCAACCTCTTTCCTCAGTGCATGCTGGCCATCATCCCCTTGATAGGAGGTGTGACTGATGTTGTGGTGGCCAGAACCTGCACTGAATATTGACCAGGGGCTCCCCTTTGCTCTGTGGTTGTCGCTGCCCTGTCAGAGGGGGGTCTGTATCCTAGTTGTTGGAGTAGAGGCCCTCAGATCTGTTTCTTAGCTGTGTTTCTGATCTGCAGTGCAAGGTAGGCGGGATTGGAGCATTCCCACTGGGAGAGAAGTCACTGAGTATTCCTCCTCTAGAGCTCTTCACCTGTGGGTGTGCTCTGTTGTGTCAGCTTTCACCTGTTGTGTGAGCTCTCAGATTACATCAGATTACACTGTTGTTGGCACTGTTCTCAGCCAGACCTTAACCATGGGTACACTGGCAGTTGGCCCTGATATCTCTCAGATGTTGTTTTCACTAAGCCACCAGCATAGATCGACTGAAGTCAGGTCCCAGGATTGCAGTAGTCCTGGATTTGGACCTGCTGTGGTCGCTATGGGGGCAGCTCAGACTCTAGCCTGGTCCAACCCCTGCATGTACGTGCCCACAAAGTCTACAGCTGCTAAAGCTAGACCCATCTTGGCTGCAGGAGCACTTGTTTGTTCAGATGTTCTGCAGACACTGAGTTTATAAAGCAGGTCGTGGGGGTGTCAATCCGTGTTTTGCACAGCTGCATGGAGAAATTTCAGCTTTTCTTCCTTAGTTGCATGGCCCCTGGGGCTCAGCTGTGGTTTCAGCCCCACCTCTGCATGTGGGCCACCCACAGGGGTCTGCTCCCAAGGCTTCCCTGGAGCACACAAGTCTGCCCCAGTGAGGAGGGGGCACAAAGGTGGCAGCAGTTGGGGTCGTGAGAGTGCCTGCCACAGTGGGGACATGGTGCGGAGGAGAAGGCGGCGGCTTCCAGGTTGTGGGAGCCCTGCCTATTCCCCAGGTGGCAGGGTCCAGTGCGTGGGGAGGGAGGCTGCAATGGCGGCCCTGCCCCTTGCACATCATTCAACAATGGTGCTTCATTTCTATGGCATTCTGAGTTTCCTCCACAAGAATTCCCGGTTGCAGATTTCCTTACTCCTGTCCCATCAGGCTGTCTCCTCACAGCCAACAACAGTCCTCTCCCTGGGTCTGTTCTCCAAACCCCATGTTCCAGCATCTAGCCCCCTCTGCACAAGTGGACACACCTCTCAGGCTGAGGCATGCAGGGCTGTGGTAAGGACCATCTGTGTAAGTCTCACTCTGTCCTGCCTGCCACAGACCAGTTGCTGCACTCTCCTCTGATAGCTCCCAAAGCTGCCTTTCTGTCCCAACTGATCTCCCTACCAGTGAGGGGGCTTCCCCCAAGGTGGGAACCTCTTCTCTCCTTCAGCTCCCCGCCAGGGGTGCAGGTCCTGTCCCTCTTCCTCTCCTCTTCCTTTTCCCTTCTTCTTTCTTTCATCCTACCTTGTTACACAAGAATCTTTCTTGTCCTTTTAGGGGTCTGAGGTCCTCTGCTAGTGTTCAGCAGGTGCTCTGAGAGAATTGTTCCATTTGTAGATGTATTCTTGCTGCATTTGTGGGGAGAGATGAATTCCATGTCCTCCTACTCCTCCACCATCTTGACTCCCCCATTAATGTTCTAAATACACAAATTAAAGACAATATCTGTCAGAGTAGATAAAAAACTGAGACCCCATTTCAGATTGTTTATTGTTGGTGAGTAGAAACACAACTTATTTTTGTATGTTGATTTTACATCCTACAACTTTACTGAGTTCATTTATTAGTTCTAACATTTATTAGTTTTAAATGTGTGGAATCTTTAGTGTTTTCTACATATAAGATAATGTCATCTGCAAACAGAGATAAACTTGGTTCAGCATTGAAAAGAATAAAATACTTAAGAATAAGCTTAACCAAGGAGGCAAAAGACTTATACATTGAAAATTCTAAAATATTGTTGAAAGAAATTAAATAAGACACCAAAAAATGGAAAGATATACCCCTGGAAGAATTAATATCGTTAAACTATCCATATTACTCAATGCAATTCCTATCAGAATCCCAATGGCAGCAGTTGAAAATATAGAAATATTTTCTATAGAAATAGAAATATAGAAAATTCATATGGAACCACAAGGGACCCTGAGTAGCCAAAACAATCTTAAGAAAGATATCTCCATAGGCTTGTACATATTAAAGAAATTTAATCAATAATTAATAAACTTTCAAAACAGAAAGTTCCAGATCAAGAAGCTTCCGCTAATGAATTCTACCACACTTCCAGGAAGAAATTATAGCAATTCTCTACACTCTCTTCCAGAAAATAGAAGCAGTGAGATTACTTCCCAACTCATTCCATGAGGCCAGCATTACACTAATAACAAAACCAGACAAAGCCTTCAACCTCTTTACCCTACTGAGAGCTCCTGACTACCACCCCCCCACCAGGACTCACCATGTGGGAGCTGCTGATGCCAGGGCACAGATAGGAGCTGGACACAGAGAGATCTCTGTTGGGGGTGCTGTGGAAGGCCAGACTGAAGGATGTGGTGAAGGGTCTGGACAGAATCATGGGGCTCCCCATGGCTGAGCAAAGGGTCAAGGACAGGTCTCCAGAAACCCTGGACCCAGATCCTGTCTCCCACTGCCTTGGGGTCAGGTTGTGAGCTCCTTGGCCTGTTCTTTAAGACCTCTATGCTCTAGTCTCACACATACCATACCCTGTGACACCTCTGGATGTCCCCTTCCTTAGAAGAAAGGAAAACAATACCTCTCATGAACATAGATGCAAAAATCTTCAACAACATATTAGCAAATCAAATACAGTGTTGTATAAAAAGAATTAGAAACCATGACCAAGTGGGATTTATTCTAAGTATGCAAAGTTGATTCCATATTAGAAAATCAATCAATGTAATCTCATCACATCAACAAGCTAGAGAAGAAAAATCATATGATTATAACAATAGATGCAGAAAAAGCATTTGACGAATTCCAATGTACATTCATGATAAAAGCTCTCAGCAAATGAGGAATAGAGGGGAACTCCCTCAACTTGATAAAGAATATCTACAAAAAAATTATAGCTAGCATCACAGTTAATAGTGAGAAACTAGATGTTTTCTCCACAAGATTAGAAACAAGGCATGGATGTCTTCTTTCACCACCTCATTCAACATTATGCTGGAAATCCTAGATAATGCAACAAGACAAGAAAAGGAAATAAAAATTTATAGATTGGTAAGGAAGAAATAAAACTGAGATTACAGATTTCATGTTTGTCAATGTAAAGAACCTCAAAGAATCCACAAAATGTCTTATGGAACTAATAAACTATTTTAGCAAGTTTGCAGGATACAACCTCGGATTGTATTACCAAAGTACTAATGAAAAAAGATTAATATACAAAAGTCAATTTCTTCATTGAGTACCAGCAATGAACAATTGGAGTAAGATATCCTTCTATCTTGTTGTTCACCATCCCCTATGGTGCAGGCTTTGTCTCAAAATTCATACCAGGTTCAACAGAACCACAGCCATATTCTACTCTGGGATTATGGTGTAAA
The DNA here is from genome assembly GCF_949987535.1 of Balaenoptera acutorostrata. NCBI lineage: Eukaryota > Metazoa > Chordata > Mammalia > Artiodactyla > Balaenopteridae > Balaenoptera > Balaenoptera acutorostrata. The sequence continues at coordinate 51,416,834 of NC_080064.1, forward strand.
AAGCTTTTAAATTATTTATTGAAGTGTATTGCACACATAGAAGGAGGAGGTTATGTTACTGAAAGCTTGGCCTTTCTGTACACAGGTGCCAAATCAAATCCCAGAGACAGAGTTTTGGGTGAAGTAGAAAAGGATAGCTTTATTGCTTTGCCAGGCAAAGGGGGACACAATGGGCTCCTGTTCTCGAAAACTATGTGTCCCAACCCGGGAGGATTTGAGGAAGGATTTTATAAAAATGGTTCGAGGTGGGGTCTCTGACAAGATTAGGGTGTGTGCAGGGCCTGCACTCCCTTCATCTCATCTCAGGTTGTCAGTCCCCTAATCTTGATGAGTTTCTCTGGTCCCTTTAATCTTGCCTCTGGTGGTTTCTTGGCTGCTCCTCCCTTGATTAGAAACTGTTGGTATCTACTGTTTGGAACCCAGGGAAGGTCATGGAGGCTGGAGAGGCTGGAGTCTTGCCTGCAAGAAATGTGCAACAAAAGGGCCTCCATGCCTGGGATCCCCACAGGGCCCCACTGGGTTTCACTCATTGGAAGGAGGTCAAGAGGGCAAGTGGCTATTTTTTTTCAAGTCACGATGGGGAAATTGTTCTTGTCACTTCTACTCATATTCCATTGTTACAGCAGGCAGGTAGCTAGATATGAGCAAAGACATGAGGACAGGGGCTAGGTGACAGGAAATTATGCATCTTGTAAACAGCGGGGGTCCATAGGCAGACAACGAAAAATGGAAACCTTCATACTCACAAGAAACCACATATTTTGGGTGATAAGTGTCCTGGTGGCAGACAAAGAAAGGTGGGGGAAAGCAGGAATCCCTTGGTTGAATGTAACCTGTTGCTCATTATGCTCTCATTACAATAAAATTAGCCTTGCAGGTAAGAAGTTCCCATCATGTGCTGACGCCATGATTTTTTCAGGGGGTGGGTGAAGTAGAAAAAAGTGACGCCACTTTTTTTAAGGGGGTGGGTGAAGTAGAAAAGAATAGCTTTATTGCTTTGCCAGGCGAAGGGGGACACAGTGGGCTCCTGCCCTCGAAAACTATGTGTCCCAATCCAGGAGAGTTTGGTTAGGAGTTTGCCAACTTCAAAAAATGCACAATGTGATAGTTGTGAGTTAAGTTTTATTTGGGGCAAAATGAGGACGATAGCCTGGGAGACAGCATCTCAGATAACTCTGAGAAACTGCTCCAAAGAGGTAGGGGGAAGGTCAGTATATATGTGATTTTGGTGAAGGGGGAGTACATGCAATCAAGCACATATTTTTGCAGAAGGTTTCTGCTAGTCATGAGGAGTAGACGTCACCATGAAGGAATTTACTGCTTTTCTAGATATGAGGAGATGCAAGAATTGGGCTTATAAAATTGAAACAGGAAGGAAGGGGGCAGGGCACAAAGTTTAAAGAAATGACATAATCCGAGGACATGACATAAACTGATTAGAACCAAATGGGTCCAAGATGGTGGACAAGTCAACTTCCACTAGACCCTGAACCTCAGTATATGCTCACTGTAACACATCAGCAAGCTAAATGACACACCAACAGGCACCATGACAGTTCCAAGGCCGACCATAAGGATCAAAAAGTGGGCAGTGGCCCAATTCCTGGAAATCCCTGCCCCTTCCCAAAATAGCTGGACTACTCCTCCCACTCATTAGCTTACGAAATTACCCACCCCTATAAAAACTGTCAACCCCATACCCTGGTGCCTTTCTCACCTTCTGAGATGGCCCACACTCTGTGGAGTGTGCTTCCCTCTAAATAAATCCACTTTGGGCTTCCCTGGTGGCGCAGTGTTTAAGAATCCACTCTGCCAATGCAGGGGATAGGGGTTCGAGCCCTGGTCCAGGAGGATCCCACATGCCACAGAGCAACTAAGCCCATGCGCCACAACTACTGAGCCTGCGCTCTAGAGCACACCAGCCACAACTACTGAAGCCCCCGCGCCTAGAGCCTGTGCTCCACAATAAGAAGCCACTGCAAAGAGAAGCCTGAGCACTGCAATGAGAAGCCTGAGCACCGCAAGGAAGAGTAGCCCCCGCTCGCTGCAACTAGAGAAAGCCCGCAAGCAGCAACGAAGACCCAACGCAGCCAAAAATAAATAAATAAATTTAAAAAAAATAATAATAAAATAAATAAATAAATCCACTTCTTATCTATCACTTTGTCTCTCACTGAATTCTTTCTGCAATGAGACATCAAGGAACTGAGCTTCATTAAGTCCTGAAACCAGGTGTATGATCTCAGCTGGAAGACTGTGAGCTTTGGCAGGGTTTGAATCCCAGCTGCGTGGGTTCAAGTCCCAATCTGGGTTTAGGCTGTGTTCGAGTCTCGACATATGGGTTCAAGTCCCAATCTGAGGTGCACAGTTTCAAAATCAGCTCCTAAAAATATCTAACTATATGAAGATATATTCTGCCAGTTTTTTCAGAGCACAGAATGCCTCATTCCTAATCTCCACCCTGAACTCCCTTCAGGGGATGTTGAAGGTCAGCAGTTGCTGCAGCACTGTGATTTAATCCTTACAGAGGTAGATGGCACGTGCCAATTTGTAGTCGACAAGTTTTATGGCAATGTTCAAGGGTGGGGTTCCTAACAAGATTAGGGTGTGTGCAGGGTCTCAGGTGGTCGGGTCTCCTATTCTTTTTTTTTTTTTTTTAAAGGAAGGATTTATTTATTTATTTATTTATTTATGGCTGTGTTGGGTCTTCGTTTCTGCGCGAGGGCTTTCTCTAGTTGCGGCGAGCGGGGGCCACTCTTCATCGCGGTGCGCGGGCCTCTCACTATCGCAGCCTCTCTTGTTGCGGAGCACAGGCTCCAGACGCGCAGGCTCAGTAATTGTGGCTCACGGGCCCAGCTGCTCCGCGGCATGTGGGATCTTCCCAGACCAGGGCTCGAACCCATGTCCGCTGCATTGGCAGGCGGATTCTCAACCACTGCGCCACCAGGGAAGCCCTCGTCTCCTATTCTTGATGAGCTTCTCTGGTCCCTTAATCTTGCCTCAGGTGGTTTCTTGGCTGCTCTTTCCTTTATTAGCAACTGTTTGAATCTGGGCTTTGGAACTCAGGGAACGTCATGGAGGCTGGAGTCTTGCCTACAAGAAACGGTGGACAAAAAAGGCCTCCATGCCCAGGAGCCCCACAGGGCCCTAGTCAGTTTCACTCCCCCTTTTCTCTGATACTTGAGGAGAACAGATGTTGGGAAAGAAAAGGAATCATCATTTTGGATAGAGATGTTAATTATAAACTCTGCAGAGGAACTCAGTTTTAAGGGGACTCAGTTTTAATCCCCACTTCGGTTTTACCTTTCCCCAAATCTTTCAGGGAATGGGGCAATGGCTGCTCTACTTCCTGCTGAGATGGGGCATAGTCCTGCCTAAATTTGGGGGAATAGTTACCGAATTAGAAATATTTGAGTTCCAAGTCCTGGATCCGAGTCTTATATGATTAAGATTTCAACCCCTTAGGAATAAGCCGGAAACCTGATCTGGACCTGGCACTTTGGAGAGACTTGTTGTAACTAGTTGTTTTCAAGCCATTCCCTATAAGAGGGAAACCCATCAAGGCAATCCTGAAGACCCACAAATAGGAAGCTGACCACATATCTAGCAGTTAGAATTATCGAAAGAATCAGCATATGAGTCTATAGTTTTGTAGATAAAAGATGTGAGAAAGGATGAGAAAACAGAAATTTCATTCCGCTTGTTGAAACAAAGACTTAAAGTTTCCCAAAGGGTGAGATGTTTGTTCTCAGGAGTCTGCTTGCTAGCTGTAGGCAAGCTTGACTGGTTAGTCTCGCCATGGCACTTCTGATCTAAGCTAAAAAAGAACAAAAATCCCTCCTCCCCTTGGGAAGATGGAGCTGGGATGAAAATCAGGTAATACGACCCCTAAACTTCTCCTTCCCCAATGAATATTCTGCCCCTTCATTTGTATGCCCCTCATGACTGGCTTGCTAAAGAAACCCAGGGCAGCAGTTACTCACCTGTCTGCCCACTCTCCCTCTGAGGGTGTATTCTTGTTTAAATAAATCTTCATTTTACTTTCTTAACCTCCCTGTCTCGTTTCCAAATTCTTTCCACGATGAGGCAAGAACCTTAAGTTCACCAGGAACACCGTCAGCAGGAACCTAGCAACATGGCAACAACTAATTTGCAGGAGAAGCTGGTAAACGAAGCCTTGAGCTGGCAGCCACGTGTCTATCTAAAACCTGGGGCTAAAAGAGAAAAGGGGATCATTAGTATTATAGGAGAACAGTTAGTGTTAGTGATAAGTTGTGTGCCAAGCTCATTGGGAACCACCTGTAAACATATCTATCTTGTGGATCAGAGGTGGAATTCAAGTAGGTTGCCTTGGATCAAAGTTGCAAGACTCTGTGTGCTCCACTTTGCTTAGTCCCAGGAATCAGTGGTAGCAAAGCGTCCTTGTCTTGCCCCATCTCTTCCACTTTTTGCACCTTAGTCATGAAGACTGAGTGCAATGCCTTGTGTCTAAAGATGCCACCCTCTGATATGCATCCGTTTCTGCTCCCAGAGGTTTCATCCCTCTGCCAGTTTCACAGCAAGATTCCTTCCCCTTGACTCTCTACTTCTTGTGCTCTTTTTCCTTCCAGAAAACTCTTTTTTGCTTTATTTAACAAGTGTTACCTTCATGTACCTTTTTGGGATTAAGGGCATGCTCCTTTTAATTTCTTAATCGGACACTCCAATAAATACAAAGTATGGAGGTGGGGTGTAGCTTATTCTCAGGAGGGTAAAGAGTAAGAGGGTTACTTTGGCAGTAACTGCCCTCTGTTATTCCGTTCCTCCTCTGCATTATTCACCTTCTGGGCAAGGGCTTGCAAATGTAAGTGATGAGTCTCTAACACTGCTCACTGAATCATCCTTGGACTCTAATTCTAAGGATCCCACCCCCTCACGCTTTAAAAGCCAGTGAGTACTGTTTCTAACTGAATCTATTTGGGAAGTCACAGAGAGAGCAGCGGAGCTTTGTAGTTTTCTTGCAATGAGGCACATGTGTGATGTAGAGAAGTAACTAAAGTTCAATATAGCTGGCTGCTATAGTGGAGGTTCATTCAACAAATTTTGTATACCTCCAATGTGGCAGGCATCACCTCTCCTGCTAGTAAAGGAGATACAATGTTAGGTAAATATATATCAGTCCATGTTCTCATGGAGCTTACAGTCTAGATGCTGTGCCCAAAGGAACGTGAGTTCCCAGATCTATGATTAGTCTTTGTATGTTTTAGATGTTTCCTCCTTATGCACTGCAGACCGTATATATGTCACTGTTACTCACGCCCTGAGACAGTCCCTGTTGTCTCTTAGCTTCTCATAGCTGGAAGTCCATTATGGACTGGCCATTTTGCTCACCAGTCCCAATTATGCTGTAATGTTGCACATTATACTGTCATTATTTTCTGGTGGGGATTTTATTTCTATGATGCTGCAGAAATATATATGTGTCATCACCAAAACATTCCACTTTGTTTTAAAGCTAGTTAGGGTCAGGTGGTCAGCCATGAACTAAAAAATCACCCTCAAAACTCTTACATTCTATTCTGGGTTTTGTTTCTAATAGCTAAAGGACTTTCAGGAAATCATTTAGCCTTTCCAAACTTCACTTTTTTAGCATTAAAATGGAGACCAACAATTTGTATTTATCTTTCTCAAAATTGTAGGGCAATACCAGTGAGATAATGAGTGTCAAAATGATTTGTGAAGTGTTTTTATTATTATATCTTATATTCTTTAAGAAGTTTCTCTCTCTTTGTTTAGCATTTACTCCCTGTATCACTTGGCATTCTCTACACCCTAAAATTACTCTATCTGATAACTTTTAACTTAATAACTTCTACAAATTCAAATAATGCTACGCTCCCGAACAACTGTATCAACTCACTCTGTCACACATACACATGCACAATGGTTATTGATCGTATATACTTTTAAGCTCTTACCTTCCTTTGTTTTATTATTTCACTGTCCTTGTGCTTTGTACATATCAAATAAGTGCAGAAAAAAGTAGTGATAGGATTGCTAGTAAGATAAAGGTATTATTTCAGTGGCTATTAGAGATAAAAATTGAAAGTGATAAGAAAATGCTGCGTATTGCACATAGAATGAAATATTTGATTCTTGAGAATAAAGATAAAATCATGTATGCAAAAAAAAAAAATCAACTCTACATAACTTAGAAAGAGACATGGTTGCAGGACTAACTGGAGACTAAGAGATGAGACTTAGAAATAGGACAAGATCCAGGACTGGATTAAAGACATCTCCAGGCATCTAGGCTGCAGGTCCCATTCCACTATCCCATCTGATGCTGCTGCTGGAAAGAAGGGACTCTACCTCCTTTCCCTCCAGTCTTTTACTGCTCCAAAGCTTGAGGGGAGAGATTCCTGCTGGCTTGGCTTAAGTCACGTGCTTGTTCCTCTGCTAGGAAAGTCAGCTGCCTTGATTTACTGTCCTATCATGATGTCACCCAGAGGGGAAGATTTAATTTCCCAAAAGAAAATCAGGGTACTATTAACATATAAGTGACAATGGATGCTAAATGGTCAAATGGTGTACATATACATATATATGTATATATACACATACATACCTACACAAATGCATATACATATGTAAACATGACTATGTAGTACATGAAGAAGATATGTATATGCACACAGATATACACACATATCTATACACACATATTACTATACATACACATTACATCATACAACATGTGACAAATATTTAGAGGCAGTGAGAATCAACAGGGATGGGGAAGAGTGATGGATAAAATAAAACAAAAAAGAAGCAGGTGGATGTAATTAGAGGATTTGCATCAATGTTTAATGCCAATTTTACCCTAACATTGGTCCAGAAAAGGTTAGAACACTGAAAGTTTGTCAAAGTAAAATACAAAATGAAGAACAAATTTGAAAATTCCCTGAGCAGACAATACCATTGAAGCCACGTAAACACTAAATCTAGCTTCTTTCGTGAATATAAGTGAAGCTTAACTTAGATTGCTTCTTGTAACTGCCTCTGATAATCATACAAGAAATTTAAGTCATCTTCCTAAAATGCTATAAAATAATCACTATTATCAATCCCCTGTCATCTGGAAACTTCCATTATAATAACCAATCATTGGAAAGGTTGAACAGCTTCCTAATTTTCATTTTATACGTCACCCTGAAGAGTCATGCCTCTGAGCTTCCTAACGGTTTTGAGTTTGAAAGACCCCAGTCTGTGAACTGTTCTTATGTGCATAATAAACCCTTACTAAATACTACTTCATTGCTCTGGCTTTAATTTTTCTCTTTCTGGACTTTGGACAAAGTTAAGCCGATGGAATGGTTTTGGATGAAACTTGTTACAAGTCACTGATGTTGACCAGACACTAAAGCCCTTTTGACCCTCCGTGATTAATGAAAATGTACAGGTGAGAAGTGTGTACAGTGCAGTGATGCGGAATTTTATTCATTGTTGTTCAATAACCACTTACTGAGCACTTACTGTGGGGCAGGCTCTATTCTACGCTCTGGAGATACAGTGGGGAAGAAGACAAGGCCCCAGCTCTAGTGGAACTTACATTCTGGTTGGAGACAGCTGATAATAAACCAATTACAAAAATAATCAGATGACCCTAAGCACTATTCAGGAAAGTAAAATGGAGCTGTTTGAAAGAAAGTGACAAGTTGTTTCTTAAGGGTTGGTGGTCTAGGAAGGTCTGCCTGAGTAGGAACAGTTAACTCATATCTAAATGCTAAGAAAGAGCAAAAAAAAAAAAAAAAAAAAAAAGATGGTATAGTTGAGAGGAGAGGGCAGAATCATGCAGAAGGACTAATAGTGACCCTATATGGGAAGAACCTTGGTGTATTCATGTGGCAGGGCAGGGGTACGGGAATGCTCCAGAGGTAGGAGAATAGAAATCATGTCAGACAAGGAATTTGTAAGCCACAGTAAGGAGTTCGGAGTCTATTTTAATTTTGATTAGAAGCCACTGGAGGTTTTATTTTTTTAATTAATTTATTTTTGGCTGCGTTGGGTCTTTGTTGCTATGCATGGGCTTTCTCTAGTTGCGGCAAGTGGGGGCTACTCTTCTTAGTGGTGTGCAGGCTTCTATTGCGGTGGCTTCTCTTTGTTGCAGAGCATGGGCTCTAGGAGTGTGGGCTTCAGTAGTTGTGGCTCACGGACTGAGTTGCTCCGCGGCATGTGGGATCTTCCTGGATTAGGGCTCAAACCTGTGTCCCCTGCCTTGGAAGGCAGATTCTTAACCACTGCACCACCAGAGAAGACCGCCACTGGAGTTTTTTAATCAAAGAGTGACATGATCTGCTTTTTTTTTCTGTTAAATGACCCTCTTTCCTTGAAGAAAATGGTTTGCAGGTGTAAGAACAGAGGAAGGGAGAATGGTTAGGAAACTATTGTAGTGAATAGGCTGGTGGATAATGATTCAGCAGCGAGAGTGAAGATGGAGAGAAGCACCTGGGATTCAGGATGTGTCTTCCAGATCTCAGAAATGAGAAGTTCATCCTTCTAGTTTCTCAGGCAAAGAACTTTTGAATCATACTCATTTCCTCTGTTTCTTACACGTCAAATGTAAATTCGCAAATCGAGTTGTCTATCTTCAAAATGTATCCAGCATTTCTCACTGCCTCCTCTGCTGACACACTTTCACAAGTATCCTCATCTCTCATCTGGATTATTGCAAAAGTCTGGTCTTCCTGCTTCTGTGGTTGCCTTTAGAACATTCATACACATTCATGCACGCATATTCATGCCAGAGCGGTTCTTTTAAAAAACAAAATCAGGGCTTCCTTGGTGGTGCAGTGGTTAAGAATCTGCCTGTCAATTCAGGGGACACGGGTTCGAGCCCTGGTCTTGGAAGATCCCACATGCCACGGGGCAACTAAGCCCGTGAGCTACAACTACCGAGCCTGCGCGTCTGGAGCCTGTGCTCCGCAACGGGAGAGGCCACGACAGTGAGAGGCCCACGCACCGCGATGAAGAGTGGTCCCCGCTCGCCGCAACTGGAGAAAGTCCTCGCACAGAAATAAAGACCCAACACAGCCAAAAATAAATAAATAAATAAATAAATAAATTTATTTAAAAAAACAAAACAAAACAAAATCAGATCATGTCATTCAACTGCTCAGATAGCTGTGCAACAACTTCAGTCCTCATGATGTGCTGGCAGGCCCTACCGTCTGGCTCTTGTGGTTTCTCTGACCTTATCTAGTACTCTCCCAGGGGATCTCCCAGTCTACTGCAGTCCACATGCCGCCATCTTTGAATGTGCCAGGCACACTCCTGACTCAGAGCCTTTGCCCCTGCTCTTTTCTCTGCCTACAAAGCCCCTCCCCAAGATATCTACATGGCTCTCTCCCTACCCTCCTTCTGGTCTTTGCTCAGAAATTGTGGTCTCAAGAAGGATTTTTCTGACTACCTTATGTAAAACTGCAACTCCTCCCCTTCCTGTTTTCTTTTTCTTTCTTTCTTTCTTTTTAAAATTTTATTTATTTTTGGTTGCATTGGGTCTCCGTTGCTGCGCACGGGCTTTCTCTAGTTGCGGCAAGCGAGGGCTACTCTTCATTGCAGTGCACGGGCTTCTCATTGCGGTGGCTTCTCTTGTTGCAGAGCATGGGCTCTAGGCATGCGGGTTTCAGTAGTTGTGGCACACAGGCTCAGTAGTTGTGGCTCGTGGGCTCTAGAGCGCAGGCTCAGTAGTTGTGGTGCACAGGCTTAGTTGCTCCGTGGCATGTGGGATCTTCCCGTACCAGGGATTGAACCTGTGTCCCCTGCATTGGCAGGCGGATTCTTAACCACTGCGCCACCAGGGAAGTCCCCTGTTTTATTTTTCTTTATAGCACGAATTCTCACGTAGCATACCACATGCTCTGATTTTTGTTTATTCTCTCTCCCTCTGTCCCCCAGTGGAATGTAAGATCCATGAGGAGCACAGAGTTTACAAAACTCTGTTTTGTTCACTGTGATATCGCCAATGACTAGCACATAAATAGATGCTCAATAAATATTTGTTGACTATGTCAGCAGATAAAAAAAAGGAAAGGAAAGAAGAATAATAAAATTCACATTCTAAGAAGTACAGAAAATAAAGCAATCTGAAAGAGACATTAAGGTTAAGTGGGTCAAATATTCAAAAAGATAATGAAGAGATTAGATTTTATAAAGTAAAAATGGGTTATTTTACACATAACAAAATGGCATATTTATGTTAGCATCAATAGAATTTCTAAATATAAAAATTTAATCTTTGAAATTATAATGATCACACAATGCATGTGGTACTTGTTAAGTACTGGTGACATTTAAAGCATTTAAAAAATATTTTAGAGACTAATTTAATCTGAGGAAGGTGAGATGGGAAAACCGAGGCACAGAAGAGGAGGAACTTGCCTGAAGTTATTCATCCATTAAGTGATGAAGACAGGACTCAGACCCAGGCTGTCTGTGCCCCTAACCACTCCTCTTGTTTTTCATTTTTCTAGGTACTTTAATTCCCCAATTGTACTGTTTCTCTGGCCATGACCCTCCTTGGGACTTATTTTTCTTATCTATAAAATGCATGATATGAGGTTAGGCTACATAGCATGCTGAATTTTGTAAAGCGAAGAGTGTTTGCAAGATACGTCAGGGACTGCATTGCCAGGTCCTGTGGAATGTCACCTCTGAAGATTGAAAACTAAAAGAACAGATTAGAATTTGACCTGGGAAATTCCAAGGCTATTTAGTAAAAACCCATAAAACACCATTAATTTCTGAAAAGGTCATTCTCCCAAAGACAGGCAACACAGAACAGTACCTGAGAGTGGGGTTATTTGGAAAGCTCAGGTGAAATCTGAAGTTCTGAACCGCTCCTTGGATGCGATGGGTTGAGACTGCCCCCATGTGGTCACAGCGTGAAACTGTAGAAGCAAGCCCGCCCTCTTAGTTTTCAGGAGAACCCTGCTATATCCTTGTTTTCTTCCAACCACTATGTCACTTGATGTAAAGCCATTGATGAGACTCTAGCCATGCCAGCATTTTTCTAGAGAACATTCATAGTTTGAACTGATCACAGGATAAAATTCTGTTGGGACCATGGCATTCCTAGCCCTTGGTAATCTGGGGCCAGATAACCTATCCATCCTTGGTTCCATCTAAGGTTTTTCTCTCTATTTCCTGCACATGACTGGCATTCTCTTCCTTTTGGGCTTCTGCATACACAATCCCATGGCCTGGAATACCCTTTGCCTCCATTTGTACTACAAGAAACCCCCATAAGACCAAACTAAAAAATTCTGTGTGACCCCTCTATTTCTGCCACCAAGAGCCTGAGTTATTTTGGGAGGAATGTCATGCTTTTCTTGACTTTGCATCCCCCACACCCTAGGACCATGAAACCCACTAGCAAGCTGGTACCTCTTGCTTTCAAATGTTCTTAATTGTGTTTCATCTCGAATTTTAAACAGTAGAAAACAACTAGTTCAGGCATCCTTATTTCCCACCTTGACTATTGAAACATCCTCTTAAATGGTTTCCCTGCCTGCCTCCATTCTTTTTCTCCTTCACTTATTCTCCAAACAGTTGCCAGAGCAAAATGTCCAAAAATCTACATTAATAGGCCACTATTTTACAAAAAAAAACCTTCTGCTGGCTTTCCATTACTTGCTGGAGTGGCCTTCAAATATTTTGATTATGTACATTTATTAATAAAATACTTCTCAGCATGTACCCACAGCATAGATTTGTTTAGGTATTTATAAATCATATAGATGTACTACTATAGTCATGAATCATGTATGTTATAAAACACATAAAAGTAAAAATTAAAGGATTAAAAATAAGAACAATTCTTACAATATTTTTGTAAACATATAAAAATCTTATTGCACTAATAATCATATTTTATGGTGAGAGCCATATGATTGGATGTACTTGATTGTTTTTGAAGCTCTTTGTTCAACACTGCGTTACTCTATTTCAGTTTACTTGGGTGCTTCATTTTAATGGCTGTTGTAGCAATAGTAATAGAAGTTCAGAATTTTTTTCAGCATCTCAACGGAGAGACTTGTGCAACTTTCGGTGCAAATGCAAGTGTATTTGGAAAATACTGACTTAAAGAACAGGATTCCAACTCCAAAATGGCATTCAGGAGTCTTTAAAACCTGGCCCAACCTATGCTTCCACACTGGCTCTGAGCATTGTCTCCTGTACCCTGACATACTTGATCTCAGATCAACCGCACAACTTTGAGTCCAAGCCTGCACCATACACTTTCACATTTCTGTGCTTTTGCATGTGCATGGAATGTACTTGACTTCCTTTGTCTGCTATGAATTTCTAATCATCTTTCAAAAGTATGCATATAAAAGCCATTTATCTTTGAGATTTTCCAAATTCCACCCATAACCCCTAGACTCAGTTGTTTCCTTGTTTGGTGCTTGGATAAAATCTTTACATTCTCTCCAACTATAATTTTTTTTAGTGAATTATAGATTTTTGATTTATTTGTCCCAATTTTCTGCAAGACTTGTGGGAAGAAACTGTTTATCTCTGACAACCTTCTCAGTTCATGGGAGGAGTTCAAAAAGTGTTTGTGAAGTGATAAGTGAATGCCAATAACTACCAGTAAGTCTGCACATGTCCCCCAGACAATTCAGTCATGAATAAAACACCAGTCACCTCCAATTACTAGATGGCAGGTCCTAACATCTGTAGTGAGACACCTTGATCTCCTATGGCTAGAAGCCTTTATTACTTTTCCTTTGCAGGAGACTTCTTGCCAGGGGCTTTTCATAATGACCTTAGTCACCTGGAATTATTCTCCGGATTATCTAGGATTGTTGCTATTATGTGTGCTATGCTCAGCGGAGAAAGAGGAGAATATCCCTTGGATATTCTTGGATACCCAGGTTTTTTTTTTTTTTAAACCTTGTTCTCTATCATCTGACCTGACTAGATTTTGGGGGTAGGGAGGAGACATGGTCCAATTCAAGAAATTGACCGGGAGAATCAAGACTTTCTAACAATGAATAAATTGCTCCTTGGGCTGCATGTTCTGTTGTCAACTTGACATCACTGGCATTCCACCTAAGGGCTCCAAGAAGCCAGGGGTTCCATGTACTGGAATCCCCGTCTGATGGGGTTTCAGCTTAGAGCTGGCCACTGAGCATCACCAGGAGGAGATTTGGAAAGTGGGAGGGAAGGAAAAGCAAGAGTCAGCTGAAGCCATGAGCAAAGGCAGGTAAGGGATTCTCAGAGGTTTTCTTACAAGATCTTGAGACCATTTACTTTCCTGCTATAGACTGACACTACTGGTGGAAACTTTTCGGAGATCTTCATCATCTTTCTGGCAAGCTATTTTGAACTACCCATTTCAGTTCCTTGGGCTCAGTCTTCAGGGTTGGCTTCCCTGACATTTGCTCCCCCAGCTATTCCAATGACGTGCAGTTCCTCAACTCCTATATCCAACTCCTTACCCTTGGAATTCATGGAGTTGTTTCTGTTTTGCTAGCGAAACTCTGTGAGGTATACACAGAATGAGTTAGATAGCTGGGCTGTTGACCATCTGTAGCAGGTATCTAAATCATCCTCAAATGTAGGGCTTTAGAACAACAGCCATTTCATTGCTCTCAGTTCTGTGGGTCAGGACTTTGGACTTCCAGAGCTCAGCAAGGATGTTCATCACAGTTCTGTGAGGTGCTGCCTGCAGGGGCTTGACTGAGACTGGGAGATCCAAAGTGGTCTCGTGTAACGTCTGAGGCCTTGTGCTGGCTCTCTGCTGAGACACCTTGATTCTCCACCACGTGGCCTCTCTCTCCACGTGGTCTGCCACCACTCAGTAGTCTGGCTTGAGTTTCTTTCCATGGTGGCTGGCTTCCAAGAGGGGGAAAGCAGGCACTGCAAGGCTTCTTAAGGCCCAAGGCTTGATTGGCACAGCATCACTTTGTGATGTTCTATTGGCCAAAACAGGTAACCACCCCAAATTGAAGGGACTCTCCAGAGTCCTCCTTTTGAAGGGAAGAGTGGTGAAGTCACTTTACAAAGAGTATGAGAAGGAATGTTGCAGCCACTTTTGCAAACAATTTCCGCACCAGATGAGGAAATGGAAGCATGGAGAGGTTAAATAACTTGCTCAAGGTCACTCAACGGCTAAGTGACAGGGCCAAGATTTGACTCTGATTAGTTTGACTGCCATGTTCATGTTCTTTCCCACCACACTACACTGCTTTAAGACTTCCTTTTAATTTATCTCTAAAGCTTTTCCTGACTACGTTTGTATGTCCAATTTCCACATGGCTTCAAGGCCCAGAAAAAATACTACCTTTCCAATTTTTCCAAGCTTGAAATAAACAGTCCTCCAACTTACCCTTCTGTAGCATTTTTCTTGAGGTCCTTCACATTAAAAAATAAAGCAAAAATGTCTCTATTTCAGATAACTAAATCAGAAGCTTCCCTTAGTGTCTTAATATTTCAGTTAGTGTATAGGGTTTTATCTTTCACATAAGCCTGCTAGAATCCTGTAAGCGGGCTTGGGTCCCTTACCTCTTAGATTATATGGCATAAAGTCTAGTGCACAGCAGTTAATGAACAAATACCGAATAAATGAACACGTGAATGAGCCCCACCCTGTTCCTTAAGAACCATTCTGACCTCCCTGTGTACCAGGAAATGCATAGCCATTAAAAGTAAGCTCGAAGAGCCTCAGCCCTACACTGCATCACTTAGGACCCCCTCCTGGCTTCTCTTCTGACTTTGCTCTTTCCATGCCATGTCCAGGTAACTTCTGGCCCTTGGCTTAGCATCATGGCTTTGGCTCAGCTTTTAAGTGTTGGTTTTGACATTCTTGGTTTTGGCCCATGTTGACTTCTGAGAACAACATTGGATTGGATCTTATACCTTGCTTCCCATCTTTGTCATCCAGACCATGCCTTTACTCCATTATAATCTTCATGAGAACAGGAAAAATGTCTTGCTCGTCATTGACTGACCCCCTCAATACAAAGTTTTAAAAGCATTATATAGATTGAAATAACTGGTGCCCTTAACCAGACCCACTTTAGTCCCTAAGGAGATTGTGGTTCAGACAGAATGAGTGACAGATGTGTTATAATGAAGTGCTGTGGGGCTGCTTTTGCCTTAGGGAGGAGCATGAGGGCAGGCTGCATCAGAAGGGCTTCCCATGAGCCAATAAGCTGAGCAATCTTGAGTGAGGCATGCTTAACATAGCCATAATGAACCTGGTGTCAGAGGAGCCAACCCACTGCCAATTCTCTACACATATGTTGATCTTTTTTTGTTGAACTTCCCTGGAGCTCCTCTGCTTATTTAACTTTCCTTAATAACTAGCAGATGGCTTCTGTCTGGGCAATCATCAGCTGGTGCTTAGCAATGGCAGATTCAAGAGGAGGCATGGGACTTGTTAGGGGTGGGGGAATCCAGATGCCAACATGCAGAATGCCAGGTGAAGTTATCAGGCGTTGTTTAATTGGTGTTGGAGACAGTGAGGACAGATGAGAGGGGTATTAGGAAGAACCCTTCCTGGGAGGGGGAGACTGCTGCTCAGAGAGCCAGGCACAACTAGAGATGACAATGGCAGTGGAAACCAGGAGCAACTCCGGAAGAGAGACCAGTTCTTTTCTGAGTACTTATTATGTAGCAGCATGTATTATGCATACAGGTATGCAGTCAATCAACATATAGGGTATGTAAACTGGGACCCACCATTTATTCACATATTCATTCATCCAACAAATATGTGTTGAGGTCCTAACTGTGCATTAGGCCCCATCCAGTGCCCCCAGGCACTAGAGTTAAAGCAGTGAACAAGATATGGTCCCTCGTGTATCTGTCATTGATTTGCATGAAAATGATTAAGTGCATTCAGGTGGTACAATAAGCAAACAAATGGTTCACTTTGTTTTAGAGGAAGAGGTTCAGGTAGACAGTACAATGTCCTGGAAAGGGTATTCAGCAACCGGAAGAGACTCAAATTTTGTGTAGCCAGAGGAATGAGAGAAATAAGCAAGGCCATAGAATTGGAGAAAACCTAGGAAAGTCCAGGAAAAGCTCTCCACTGGTTGGTCCTAGTTGCTCTTCCTGGATGTGAGAGTACAAATGATGTGTCATGTGTGAACAAGTCAAACTATTTACAACAGTGGGTGTCTGTCCTCTGTGTCAGGGTCCAGGCACCTTCTCTACCTGATGCTCACTAAGCCCCCAGACCTGTCTTCATGGGGCTTATGGACTACTGATGGGTGTGGGAAGCATTTAGTCATGCATTCAGCAAATGCTTGATGAGCATCTTCTCTGAGTTAGACACTGTTCTAGGTCCTGGGGCTGCAGTGATGAGTTATATAGATACAATAAGAATAGATTATCTTCATTCTAGAGGGAAAAAAAAGTAACAAATAAATACATGGTATAGTTTCTGGCAATGATAATTGCTATGAAAGAAAATTAAGTAGAGTAAGTGGATAGAGACAGCAGTGTGTGTGGAGGGGCTGGCCTCATTGAGAAAGTGGCATTTGAATGGAGACCTACATGGACTGAGGCAGTAGGCCATGGCAAGGTCGTGGGGAAAGCATTCTAGGTGGGGAAAGCACGTGCAAAATGTTTCTGATGTGGTAAACATTTGGAAAGTTTGAAAACTAGCAAGGAGGCCAGTGTAGCCAGAGTACAATCCAAGGGAGAGAGTAGTAGGAGATGAGTTTGGATGAATGGTCAAAGTCATATCATGTAGAGATTTGTAGCCCAGAGTAAGGGGTATAGATTTTATTATAGTAGTAACAGGAAGATGTTGGAAGGTTTCACAAATTTCCACCTTTGCATAGATTTCATTTCTCATCCACTCTACATGTACTATGTGGGTGAGGTGGCTTACCATAGTCACTCAGGGACCAGGCTAATGAAGGAGCCTGACACACACTTCCATGAATACCAAGATAGGCGGAAAGAAATGCTAATTCTAATCCAACTCCACAGAATTCTTTCATGTCCTCTCTCCATTTCATATTTGTATGTCTCTTCTTTCACCGTGAGACTCTTGGTTCCCCAAATCATCAATATATTTACACATTGGCTTAATCTTATAATGCAATTAAAATGTTTGGGGACTTCCTTGGTGGTGCAGTGGTTAAGAATCCACCTGCCAATGCAGGGCACATGGGTTTGATCCGTGGTCCGGGAAGATCCCACATGCCGTGGAGCAACTAAGCCCGTGAGCCACAAGTACTGAGCCCATGCACTGCAACTACTGAAGCCCACGTGCCTAGAGCCTGTGCTCTACAACAAGAGAAGCCACCGCAATGAGAAGCCCGCACACCACAATGAAGAGTAGCCCCCGCTCGCTGCAACTAGAGAAAGCCTGCGTGCAGCAACGAAGACCAAACACAGCCAAAAAAAAAAAAGTTTAGAGAATTGAAATAGTCCATATCACTACAAAAAACAAAACTACTACTAGGATTTCTTTTTTTATTTTCCTACCACCCACTTCACCCAAGACTGAGGTTATATAGTTGAATATTACATTCTTTCATTACTCAGTTATTTCCCCCTTTCAGCATATTTTATTCATTTGAAATAAGGTGGGTTTCTCTGTTTACTCTTCATTCTTTCTTTGTTTTGTCATCTATTGTCTGCTTTTGTCTCCTTTTCCAACTATATTCTTTTTTTATTACTTTGCTCTCATATTTTAGTGGAGTTTTAGGGGCAGAGATAGATAGATAGGCAGATTTAATCCACCATATTAACTGAATCAAAATGATCTTGAAACATGTGAATTAAATTATATTTGTCAGAAGTCTTAGTTGTGCTGCAGTAATATAATGTGATCAGGCACTGACCTTCTCTTAAAGCTTTTACTCAAAAGTGGAGTATATCACTTCTGCTCACATTCTATTGGTCATGTCTAACTTAAAAGTGAGCTAGAAAGTGTAATCCCACCATGTGACCATAGGAAGACAGCCAGAATATTTGTGAACAGAATTATTGACACTCATAGGATTCCTTATGTGAAATCCCATGGATTAGAATTAGACATATCAATTTGGCCTCATGGCTTCTAATATGTATATATACATATACATATAAATACATTATCCACATAATGTGTAAATATGTGTTTTATCTTTCTAGTATATATAATAGTACATCTATAATATGGCATATATATAGTACACATTATATATATGGATATATGTATATATATATAGTGTGTGTGTGTATATAGATGGGTACATATGCACTCATTATGTATAGATGGGGAGAAAGAAGGGCTCTTGCTTACAATAGAAGGTTCAGTGCCAACTGGTAGACATAAGGGAGTGGGGAATCATCATCTTGCAACATCATCATAATAAAGAATGGTTCAGGCAAGAATCATCCATGGTGCTAAAGGGGATATTTTAATGAGGAGCAGGATATTTTCATGACCTTAAACTATCTCTTCACCAATTGCTCTATGTATGTACTATCTTTATTCTTACAACTTTTCTGTAGGTTTGAAATTATTTCCAAATAAAAAGCAAAAAGGAAAGGAAAAAAATAAGAAAAAACTCCCAAATTCCTGCAGAGCCATTGTGTGGGTTACCACCGGACATGGTCATGTGCAATTTTATATAGAAAACCCCGCATGAAATTATTGTGTGTTCCTGAACGCAATAGCACAGACATGTTTTTCACCTATGTTGTGTTTGAATTTACACAGATGAGTTTAGTATTAAGAGAAAGAGAGAGCAGGGAACTATTATTTTTTGAATTTTTTGTTTCAAACTTTTAGCTATGTTTTTGTCTTTTTATTTAAACTAATTTTAATAGGTGGTATAATTTGCAAGGAACAACATGCATTTCTTCTGCATTGGAGTGACACACTGCACAGGTTTTCTAAATGCTAATTAATTACAACTTCACTTTACCTGCTGTTTCAAAGGCTGGCAGCTTGTCGTCATCGTCTGAATGACAGCTGTTTCTTATCTCCTCTTTTTGAAAAGAAATAAGAAAATAAAGATAATAATTTTCAAAGGAATGTAGCAGTTCAAAATGCGACTGCAAATTCTCTGATCTCCCTCCATTGATGGGTGGAGGGTCTCTATCCCCCCTCTTGGATCTGGTAACACAGAGGAAGCTGAAGTAGCACTTGGTGACTTCTGAAGCCGGGTCCTGAGAGGCAACGCAGCTTCTGCTTTGCTCTCATACCATTTGTCCTTTAGCCCTGAGCCACCAGGTTAAGAAGTCCTGTCATGTTCAGGCCACCAAAGTGACCCATGTGGAGAGACCAGACAGAGAGGCCCTGAGACTCCATGGGGAGAGAGAGCTGGCCTTCCCACAGCTGTTCCAGACTCCCATCATTCCTGCTTAAACACTGTTTGACTAAAACTGCATGAGTCACCCCAAGCCAGAAGCCCCTAACTTGGGTGCTTTCAGAATTCTTGGCCCTTAGAAACGGTGGGAGAAAATAAAATGATTGTTTTAGTTTTAATCCACTAAGGGAAAGAAGATGGAGGTTTAGCAGAAAATTGAGAGTTAAACACCAGGGAAATGACAGCAAAAAGCAAGTTCAACTTACACTGCAGAATCTTGGAAAACTCTAGAAACTG
The DNA here is from genome assembly GCF_949987535.1 of Balaenoptera acutorostrata. Classification (NCBI taxonomy): domain Eukaryota; kingdom Metazoa; phylum Chordata; class Mammalia; order Artiodactyla; family Balaenopteridae; genus Balaenoptera; species Balaenoptera acutorostrata. The sequence goes on from NC_080064.1 coordinate 51,436,435, forward strand.
AAGGACCAGGAACCAAGGAAGGTGGGGGTGATGCATGAGGCTAGAAAGAATATTGTATTCTTTCTATTTCTATATTGTAATAAAGTCCTTCTGTTATCCTTTGCAGGCAGGCATTTACCCCTTCTTTATCCTGGCAGGATGCAGGATGTTTGCTCTGTGGAGAAATTGAACCAGAAAGGCTCCAAACTTAGCAACACCAGGCATAGCAGACCATGAAGGAGAGGCTTGATACTGAAACCTGTAGGATTTAGTAAAAGTCTGTGGAGAACTCCTGAGTTCCCTTCTACTCTTGAACATGGATCTTACAATCAGTTTTCGCATGTATCCTTCTTAACTGTGATGAGCAAATAAGGAAAATTCCATTGTGAGAGGGATTACAACACACACACACACACACACACACAGATACACACTTTCGCAGATTATAGGACATTAGTCTCCAGACTAAACAGACTTACTCAGTATTCAACACAATGCATGGAAAAGACCCATATGATTGTATGTTATCTTAAAATTTCAGAGCACCAGGTAAAGAGATGACCCTAAAATGTTTCATAGGATGGGAATTAGGTAATATTCAGAGAATCAAATAGAATAATGGGAATTGGACTTCATCCAAATTAAAAACTTTGTGTTTCAAATGACACCATCAAGAAAGTGATATGACAATCTACAGAATAGGAGAAAATATTTATCTGTATATCTGATAAGGGATTCCTGTTCATAAAGAACTCTTATAGTTCAATAATAAAAAGGCAAATAACCCAATTAAAAATGAGCAAAGGATTTAAATAATTATTTCTCCAAAGAAGATATATGAATGGCCGTTAGCACATGAAAAAATGCTCAACATCGTTAGTCATTAGGGAAATATAGATCAAAAGCACAGTGAAGGGCTTCCCTGGTGGCGCAGTGGTTGAGAATCTGCCTGCCAATGCAGGGGACACGGGTTCGAGCCTTGGTTTGGGAAGATCCCACATGCCGCGGAGCAACTAGGCCCGTGAGCCACAACTACTGAGCCTGCGCGTCTGGAGCCTGTGCTCCGCAACAAGAGAGGCCGCGATAATGAGAGGCCTGCGCACCGCGATGAAGAATGGCCCCCACTTGCCGCAACTAGAGAAAGCCCTCGCACAGAAACGAAGTCCCAACACAGCCATAAATAAATAAATAAATAAATCAATAAACAAACAAACAAACCCAAAGTTTAAAAAAAAATAAAATAAAATAGATGTAAAACTAAGGCAGGGAAGAGCAGGGCTATCTAATGGGCTCGCTCAAATCCCAACACTGTCTTTCTATCCTATTAAAAAAAAAAAAAAACACAGTGAAATATTACTTTACACATACTCGAATAGCTGTAATAAAAAAGACATACAATTGAAGTATTGCTGAGGATGTGGACCAAATGAAATCCTGATACATTGCTTGTGGGAATAAAGAACGGTGCAGCAATTTTGGGAAACAGTCTGGAAGTTCCTAAAAATCTTAAACATAAAGTTGTCACATAACCCAGCAGTTCCTCTCCTAGGTATATACATATCCATGAGAAATGAAAACATAGGTCAGCACAAAAACTAGTACATGAATGTTCATAGAGGCTTTATTCATAATAATCAAAAAGTGGCAATGAAGCACTGATACAGGCTACGAAATGGATAAATCTGAAAAACGTTATGCTTTCTGAAGGAAGCCAGACAAAAGACCACATACTGTATGATTGCTATTATATGAACTGTCCAGAATATGCAAATCCTTAGAGACTGGGGTGGGGTGAGGTGGAGAATAGGGAGTGACGCTGATGGGTATGAGGTTTCTTTTTGAGTGATGAAATGTTCTAAAAGTGGATTATGGCACAGGTCATACAACTTTGTGAATACGCTAAAAACCATTGAATTGTATACTTTAAATGGGTAAATTTTATGGCATGTGAGTTATATCTCAATAAACTTGTTTTATAAAAAAGAGTGAAGACAAAATGTAGACTTTTTAGAAATGCATGTTTTCAAAAAATTTACCTCCCCCAAATCCCTGTGTAGCAAGTTACTGAAGGACATGTTGCATTGAGTCAATGGGATAAACCTAGAAAGCTGAAAACCTATAATCTACACATCTCATAATACTGGGACTTTAGCAATACAGTGGCAAAGGAAATCCCAGGATGGCAGCCATGAGGCAGGTCTGAGAACAACCGTTCTAACAGGAGCTGGAGGAGAAGAGCTTCAGTAAGGATGTCTCTAGGAAAAAAAAAAAAATCTTGCGGGTGATGTGATGGATTTGACCTTGTGAAAAATATTATTCAGAATTGACTGTTGGAGAGTTAGGGAAAAATTAGAGCTGGTGATAGAAACAACAAAACAAACAGAAAAAGAGGTAATTATTAATCCTGGAAGGACAAAAAATTGAATAAGAAGTATAATTAAAGTGAACTACTAGGCTCAGTAGTGAACAACACTTAAATGGTCATAATGTTATAATTGAATATTGATACAATTGGTGTTGTCCTATTGTCAATAAACAATGCAACACACCAAGAAAATGGTAGTGTTGGGGATGAGTTTGGGTATCTCTGAGTTCAATGTCTGCCAGAACACCATATTGACACTGTGTTTCACAAGTTTAAAGGTGAATTTGGTTTCACTCTGGGGTGTTTAAGCAGACCAATGATCCCATCAATCTCTGAGAAGACCCCTTTTCAGCTCTTTGCAAATATTCAGCTTTTGAATACTTTGTTTTTCCCAATGAACACAAAAGTGGCTCCAATGAGTGAGAAGTGATGAGACACTATCTTTTTATTAAAATGTTTCGATAAGTTAAAAAATTGTTCTACTTTATCCAGGACATTTTGTTTTTTAAGCAGCTTTGTTGAGATATAATTAACTTACCTATATATGTATAATCTCACATTGACGGATACATTGCCCATTTAAAGCACACAATTCAATGGTTTTTGTTATTACATTAACACATTTTTAAGGTCGTAGGTAAAATATATATATAACAGAAAACTTGCCATTTTAACTATTTTAAAGTATACAGTTCAGTGGCATTAACTACATTCACAGTGTTGTGCAACTATCACCACAATTTAGTTCCGAAAGTTTTCATTACCTCAAACAGAAACTATGTTGACTTGATTTGGCTTACATGTTAAAAGAATAACTCTTTATGCCATGTGAAAAAAAATTTATATTGGGAAGGGGCACGATTGAAATATGGGACCTGATAAGAGTCTATTGCAACAATCTAGGTGAGAGATGGTGGGAGCTTTGGCCAGAATAATATTTGAAAGGTCACAAGAATAGGTCAGATTGAGGATGTATTTTGAGATGAGAGATTATAGGATTTGCTGATAACATGAATATGGAGTACATGGAAAATAGAGGAGTCAAGAATGATTCTAAGGTTTTGGTTTGATCAATTGAGTTGCCATTTTCTGAAAGACGTTGGAGGAGGTTTGGAGTTGTGATGGTGGTGGAGAGTTAGGAGTTCATTTTTGGAACTGTCAAATTTGAGATAACTTAGATATCCAAGTGAAGATATGAGTAGTGAGTTAGACGCCTGTAGTTCAGAGGAGAGGGCCAGGCTGGAGATATAAATTAGAAATATTGGATGTAGGTGGTATATAAGCCATGGATTAGATGAAATCAACTAGAGAGTGTGTATGGATAGAGAAGAGCAGAGTCCAGAGGGTTGAGACCTGGGCTAGTCCAACACTGTGCCATTAACACGAGAAGCAATTTATTATGTTTTTGAGAAAAGACAGAATGTAAGAGATACTATGAGTGGTCACCCACTGTCAGAGTGGTCCAGTTTCTGTCTGTGTGGCCGCATGGACTCCTACACACCCTTTTCCTGCGTCTGCTGTGTGGTTGTCCTGGGATCAGCATCTCAGTGGAATGATAACAGTGAGCTGTGGTGAATGACGTTACAGTATTACTCTGATGATCACAAGGTATTAAGATTTTGTGTTGGTTGGATAAGTTGCAAAATCATGGGTAACCTCCCATGCCTTTGGGGTGTGGTAGGATATTTTGGAAGAGTTGTGGTGTTCAAGATCTGATGCTACTTTCTGACATGTATTGTGGATCCTTACTTGTCCTGTCATTAGTTGGCCCAGAAGCAAGACGGTGGCACATAGAAGTAATATTGATTAAGCCTGACCCTTGGCCAGGTAGTAACGTAAGCTCAGCCCAGTCTTCTTATGATAGTGCCTCAACCTTTCACCACAGCACTCTTCTCCTTCATCACCTTTACCTGTGTCCAGAGACTTCCAGGGCAGTCTTTACTTAGAGTCCTTCATGGAGACATTTATGAAAGGCCTGCTTTATCCAGGATACCTTAAAGATATTTATTTTCATTTGATTGAATCATCACAGCAACCCTATGATGTAGATTTTTTTTATTCCTACCATTCCCAGTTTACAGATGAGAAAACTGAGGCTCAGGTAGGTCACGCAGATGATAAATGGCAAAACTGAGAACCAAACACATGCCTGCTGGACTCCCAAGGCCATGTTCTTCCTGCTTTACACACTAATGACATATCTAATGCATGAAGCACAAACACATAACAGAACTTCTCATGGTTGCTGGTGAGGACTAAGCAGGTTTTCCTAGGAAAAAAATGCAGGTGGGGCTGATAAAAAAAATAACAGAAACAGCTGGATTTCTTTATAGAAACATCTTTGCAAAAGGGTGAGTGGCAATGAAAGCAGACAAAGGCTTCAGTTGTGACTGTCTTCACATACCAACTAGGTTGGCTGAATTTACTTTGGAGGAAAGAGGTAAACAGTATACGTTTTCATCCATAACGCCAAAGCTAGCACCTCTGATTGAATGTTTTACTTTCTGGGTGGTTGTTTATGCATTGTGAAGTCATGGCATTTATGTCTCAGAGTTGGTGGAGGGTGGTGGAAAGGGACAAGATCAAAGAAATCTAAGCGCTTCAGGCAACGCTATGCCACAAACCAATCATTTTGCATTTACAGTGTACATCTGAGCTTCCCCTTTTTTTCCCTCCCATTGAAATGTGACCTTGGCCTCTGTCTCTGAACCAGCCAGCCTTTGAACACATGTAGTTTTATGGTTTAGGTTGGAAACTCCAGATACAAAAGCTTACACAAATTTTAAGAACGAGCTGAGATAACTGTGAAAGAAAGCTCTTGCTGGAGAAGCCACAAAGCCAGGAACAAATCTCCAGGCCATGTAATCACAAGGGGTTTATGCAAACCTCTTAAAGGAGGTTTCTACAAATATACATCCAATTTCCCCTTTAGAAAGGGCTGTTCCTTTCCAGTGAGTCAGTGTTTAACAGAGCTTGGCAAAGCATGAGCCTGTCGGCTGGAAGAAGATGCGGTTTTAAAACTCGACCTATTCTTTAGAGAAGGAAATAACCCTTAAGCTGCATTAACATGGCCTACCAGGAGCAGCAGGCATGGGGATTCCGTTATCAAGGCGTCCTCTGGGCTGGCGTTTCCATTCCAGGCTGCAGCCGCCCCTGCTTGCCTGCACCTGCCTTGTTATCTGCCTCCTGCAGACTAGACTTGCCTTTGTGTGTGTCATCTCTGAGCGTGTATCTGTGAGCAAGGCTCAGCTTTCTGGGCTTTAATTTTGAATGAGATGGAAAACACACTCAGCACAGCCACTGCCTCCTGTGTCTAAGTCTTGGGGCAAAGTTCATTTCATCTTCCTATCGCGTGAGAAAAATGGGACTGCCTTGGATGCTGACATGGTAGGATTATGCTGTAACGTGCTATTTTTAAGGACTGATCTACTGGCCTTCTGGGGTAGTACAGTACTGTTTTCTTAGTATTTTTATGAATCTGAAATCGGAATCATTTATATCTTGAGATCAAGATCAAAGACCCAAGTTTTCAACACATGTGAAAAGACAGATTGCTGGGTAGTGTCCCAGCCTGGTTAGGGCTGTGGGTCTCACATTCTCAGTAAGCCCCCAGTTCACAGAGCTTCTATGGCTAGAATAATTCTTCTCTGCTCTCCTGAAGGAGTGGAATGTGACCTGAAAGCGATGCAGGTAATTCTTCCCTTTCTGGGATCTCCATCCGTAGATGATAACATTAAATGAAACAGAGATGAATCAGAAATGGCTTATTTGAAAGCAATACTATAGCTCTCAATAAAAACCTTGTGGTATCTGCCTCTCCTTCCCCCAAAAAACGTTTGTTTGAAAAAGATCTCCGAAGTTACCAAACAAGAGATGGGATTGAGTGGAGTCAGATGAAATGGAATTTATTTTGTAGCACAGTTTCATTATTCTCTTCCTTCTCTCCTCCGTTACTTATCCCTCTCTTGTCTTTTTTTTTTTTTTGTCTTGCCACTCACACTTCACTCCTTTCCCCTCTTGGTTCCAGTTGTCCCCCACAAATAAGTGACTGGACCCTCCTAGCAGAGGCTAGCTGCTGGGGTTCTAGGAGAGACCAGAGTCCCAGGGAGGAGAGGTGGGGGGGGGGGAAGAGACACAGTTGGAACAGGGCAGCTGGCTGCTGGCGCTCACTCTAGAGCAGGGGTCTCCAACCCCCAGGCTGCAGACCGCTGCTTGTCTGCTGCCTGTTAGGAACTGGGTTGCACAGCAGGAGGTGAGTGGCAGGCGAGAGAGTGAAACTTCATCTGCCGCTCCCCAGCGCTCCCCATCACTCTCATTACCGCCTGACCCATCACTTGCTTTACTGCCTGAACCATCCCCCCACTACCCCCGTCCGTGGAAAAATTGTCTTCCATGAAACCAGTCCCTGGTACCAAAAAGGTTGGGGACCGCTGCCCTAAAGGTCTTCTCCACAGTCAGTCCAGCAGAGCCAGGGGGCACCCCAGTTCTGTTCATTGCCCCTGGCTGTATGGCCAAGAACAGTGTGTGTAGTTCCAGGGATGGTGACAACACCAGTCAGAGGATGAACCTGTGGGGCTGGTGGGCAATGGGGGGACCAGAGCACGCAGACGACTAAAACAGCAGTTCTGTTCCATCTTCGTGATGGACTTGTGCCTCTCCCAGCTGCTCTGTCCAAAGTTGTAACTCAGTGGCTCATGCTATGTTCATAAAGTTTTGAAACCATTGCAGAGTTTTAATCAGAAAAAGCTGATGTTGTATAACTCTCTGTATGAGGGATAAGAAAATTGTAATTGCTGAGTTTGATTTCTGCACATAAGCAATAAAAAATCGTCATGTTTTTGTTCATTCTCGACTTGTTGGAGACTGACCTGTTACCATGAAGGAAGAAAACCATGGCATCAACACCGTATCTGTTGAGTACTTTAGATGCTCAACAAAGATTTGACGATAGTTCGTGTTCCATGGAAATGTGTTCTGTATTATTTAGTTCATTATAAAATCCTAGCAATCCTGGGGCTCAGTCCCTCCAGAGTCTGCTAGATGGCTGAAATGGACCTGGGAATGACTCCATGTTAGAGCTCACTGATTATGACAGTGGAAGGGACCTCTGACACCACCCTGCCCAGAGGATGTGAAGTGACTTGCCCAACGACCCCCAGTGAATCTTTGGTAGAGAAAGGAATGGTTGCTTGCTTTACTGGGCAAACCCTCCCAGATAACATTTTCATAAAGCTGGAGACTGGGAACAGCACTGAGTATTTCAGCAACCCTGAGAGCCAATGCAAGGAGCCATCTGACCTCAGTTTCCTCTTAATTATCCCCCAATTACTGCCTCGGGTTGTATCCTTTCTTGTTCCCATACCCCTCACTGCTGTCACCTCCCTGGCTCTATGGGGCAGAGGCAGGAGGGTCTCTCCACTTCAGATGCTTGGGCCCAGGTATGTCTACATGTCCTTCTCCTTGTGTCCTTAGCAAAGCTGAGAGAACTCTGGGGGTGGCGGCTTGAATGGGATTTTACTAAAGGTGGACACGTGGGGACACAACTGCCTCTTTCCTGATAGACTGACATCATCAGAGGAGTCAGGCTTAATGACTGACTGCAGGCTAATCCCCCAGCTCACAACAACTTGGTGGGACATTCAAGGCAGAGATGTAAACTTACAGCTGCAAGGATGGGCTGGCTGGGCTTTATTTTTTAAAACAGAGACAATCAGATTTCTCCTCAGGTGGATCTTCCATCCTGATGCTGTGTCCATTTCCTGCAGATTTCTCTCCCTTTACACAAGAGGGCGCTGGAGCCCACGGTACTGCACTCTTGGCTTGGAGAAGAGGATCCAGGGAAAGGCGGAAAAGCCGTCTGGGTGTGTTCCAGGGGATGGCACTAGCTCTGCCAGCTGGAGGTTCAGGTACTGTGTGTGCACCCCGAGATGCAGTGACTCGTAGCGCTGGGAGGGAGGATGTAAACCTCACCCAGGCATCCAGGAGCAAGGGGTTCTGGGCACACCTCTGAGAGAGGCATTGCCTAGCTTGGAGGGTATCCTGCAGAAAGTGACTGTATGTGAACCAGGCTTGGGACCTTTTAGTTCAGAGAAAAGAAGATTGATGGTTGGGTGGGGGTTGGGGGGATGTGAGCTGCCTCTGCAGTCCTAAAAAGCTTTTTTTTTAAACATCTTTATTGGAGTGTAATTGCTTTACAATGTTGTGTTAGTTTCTGCTGTATAACAAAGTGAATCAGCTATATGCATACGTATATCCCCATATCCTCTCCCTCTTGCGTCTCTCTCCCACCCTCTCTATCCCACCCATCTAGGTGGTCACAAAGCACTGAGCTGATCTCCCTGTGCTATGCAGCTGCTTCCCACTAGCTATCTATTTTACATTTGGTAGTGTATATATGTCAATGCCACTCTCTCACTTCATCCCAGCTTACCCTTCCCCCTCCCCATGTCCTCAGGTCCATTCTCTACATCTGTGTCTTTATTGCTGTTCTGACCCTAGGTTCATCAGAACCATTTTTTTTAGATTCCATATATATGTATTAACATACGGTATTTGTTTTTCTCTTTCTGACTTACTTCACTCTGTATGACAAACTCTAGGTCCATCCACCTCCGTACAAATAACTCAATTTCGTTTCTTTTTATGGCTGAGTAATATCCCATTGTAGATATGTGCCACATTTTCTTTATCCATTCATCTGCTGATGGACACTTAGGTTGCTTCCATGTCCTGGCTATTGTAAATAGTACTGTGATGAACATTGTGGTACATGTCTCTTTTTGAATTATGGTTTTCTCAGGGTATATGCCCAGTAGTGGGATTGCTGGGTCATACGGTAGTTCTATTTTTAGTCCTAAAAAGCTTTTGTTTGGAAGAGAGAGTAGGCTTATTTTATGTGGCTCTAGTTGCAGAACGGGGACCTATGAAAGAGATTTCAGCTCAACATATGAAGAATTTTGAACGTGTGGAAGGTAGCATGGTTTAAGCAGGAAGGGCGTGGGCTGTGGAGGAAGCCAGAGTTCACCTTCTGACCTGCCCTGACCAGCTCTATGACTCGTCACCTGACTTCCCTTAACCTCAGTCCTCTTACCTGTAAAATGGGGATCCTGTTGTCTACTTTATAGGCTGGTTGTGGAGAGTCAATAATTTGAATAAAGTGCACAGCATCGTGCCTAGCATTTTTTTGGGGGAGCTCAATTAAAAAGATCATAGTAGCTAAGCTTGATTCCTTATTCTGTGGAAATCGCTGTGCCATCTCCCATCCATTGTCTCTAAGCCCCCAAACAACCCTATGAGGTAAACGTTCCTACCTGTATTTTACAAAAGAGGCAGGTGGGTTCAGAGAGTGTAAGAGATTTGCCCAAGGTCTCAAGCCTGTGAACTTTTGCGACGCTGAAATCCTAAGCCGGGTCTGTCTGTCTGCAGAGCTGTGTTCCTGCCAGGACACATGCTGCCTGCCTGTGTCAATGTGGTGTCTTCACCCCGAGGGCCCCTGGGTCTGGGAGCTGTTGGCGGGTTTATGTATCACACACAATGATGCAGGGGCACATATGTTGTTCTGGCAAAGGCAAGGTGCCTTTTCCAGTGTCGGTTGCAGCAGTGGATGAATAATACAGGGAGAGGGACCAACAGAAGGGGCAAGAGGAGGCCGGAGTTGCATCAACTCCCCTGCCTCTAACAGGGGCAGCAGCAGGTGCAGCTGGCGGGGCCCCATCATCCCGCCCCTGGGTTTTGCACAGCTTTCCTTCTCCATTCTTTCCCGTTTTTGACACTTGTGATTATTACCAATCCTGGTGGCGCTGACGCACGGGAGTGCAATGGTTACCATGGCATGCTTAATAGCGAGAGCAGATGTTTGGCAGGCTAACTCCATGCATTCTAAATACACAAGGCAAAAGGCGGTGGAGGGAGTAATTGATTTGCTGACTGCGATGGGAAGCCAGCCCGAGCCGCGCTGGGCCCAGGCACCTTCTCACATCCTCTCTCTTACACAGCATGCGGCCTCCTCATGAGCTGACCTCTCGTGGGCCCCTCTGGCCTCACGTGCTACGAATTCCCACCTGCTCTCCTCTCTTCTGCTCAACACCTGTAGCCTCCCAAATAAGCTGTGGTCTGTCTCCTGTCTGGGTCTCACAAGCTGTTACTTCCACCCAGAATCCCATCCCACGTGCCCACCTGACCTTCAGTTCTGGGCCATCGCTCTCTAGCATGCCCTCCTGAAGGCTGAGTTGTCAGGGTCACCCTGTGCCTACCCTTTCATAGAACTTACTGCTGGACAGTAATTGCTTGCTTAATTGTTTATCTTCCCAGTAGAAGGCAAGGTTTTTGAGTGCAGGTACCATGATGTTTACAGGAATAATTTTGACTCTAATTTATATAAAAATCACATGAAATAAAACTTCCATCCTTTACCATTAGTATGGCATTCCTTGCAAAAACACCTCACAATTGGTCATGACAGCAAGTGCCCATGTCCTCTTTCTAAACAGAATTATTATTATCTGCATATGAAGTACCTATGAGCCTATGTTTGCAACATTGCCTCCATCTAGGAATCTAGTGTTTCCCTTATTCATCTCTACCTTTTCAAATCCTGTCCATCAATCAAGACAGCTTTCAACTGCCATGTAATCTTCTCTGATATACCCCTTTCCTAAGCAAATATGATTGCTTCTCAACCACAGACCCCTTCCCCATCACCCTACTTCCACTGCATACTTAACACCAGAACATACTGTTTGCATTTCTTTTGATACCCTCAACTTTCCAAGATGCAGCCAAGTGCAGTGGAGAGCCCAGATTTTGGTCTCAGGCCCAAGTTCATGTCCTGAGTCTGCCATTTACTTGTTATATATAATTTTGGACATATTAAATGACCTCCCAGCTGCATTTCCCCATTTATTGGAATGGGTATAATCACACCCACTCCACTGGGGAGCCATGTGGATTGAATGAGATACTGAAGAGAAAATACGTAGCTCAGTACGTGGAAACAGTAAGAGCTCATTAAGCGGTTGCTATTATTAAGTCACTGATTACATATTTGCCTGACACTCCCAAGGAGACCGTGCCCTCGTTGAGGTCTGGTGCCATGAAACCTGCCACCTACAACTGGGTGAGTGGAGGAAACTTGCCCGCCCTGCTGAGCTCCACTTTCCTTGTCTGTAAATTGTGGTTACAAGACAATCTGAAGAGATAAATATTTGAGTTCCTTTTAAACTGTAAGCTCAAAAACAACCTGAGTCAACTTAAAAGAACCAGATGAGAGGAAACACAGGGAGCAAAGGCACCTCCAACTTCTGCTTCACTTTGAAGATGCTGGTGCTAGTTTATAGTCAATTATTGCCTTGGTGACACACGTGGTTTGTATTCAACTCACTTACGCGTTCTGAACCAGGTAAAGGAAGAGTCAGAGAAGGGAATGGGGTGTGTGTGTATGTGTGTGTGTGTGTGTGTGTGTGTGTGTGTGTGTGTGTTTTGGGGAGGGAAATGGAGGATAGAGAGAGGGTTTTCCAGAGACAGAACCACTGAGAATTTGTCTGGAGAAGAAAGAGATACTTTTGTTTGACTTTATTTTCCAATCATCACAACTAACAGTAAAGAAACTACCAGCTCTGTGATTGTGACCAAGACCTTAAATTAGTAAAGAAGAATAAGAAATCTTTTACCTAGTAGTTTGATGTAGGGCGTTGACAAAAGTGAATGGTAGTGAATGTCACTGAGCTGATCCCCAGCTGGGTGGTAGGATTGAGAGGTCTCTGTCATTTCAGTTACACCAAAGTGTTCATAGCCTTTTTTCCCCATCTTAATGAAAATTCTGTGATGTTCAAAAACTCTATTTCAAAAGAACTATAGCTGTGGCTCATATTTTTCAAGTTATGAAGTGGATTTTTTTTATATCACGTTTTCAACAGTTGCAATTTCCACCTCCTTGGGAAAGTTACAGGAAACACATAATCCCTCCCCTCCAACCCAGTGCTCCATTGATTCTATGCTTATGAACTGGAGCTCAGGTATTTTCTAGCATGGCATGGGCTGGAGTTAGCTTGTTCCCACTCCCTCACTTCAGCTGCCATGTGAGAGCTGTGAAGGAAGTCTCTGGGTTATTGCCTCTCTATACTTCAAAGACTGCTCTGGCCCCCAGCATTGGGTGACAGCTCCACACAGCTCTCAGGTCTGAAGAGCTGGATTCTAAATCTTGATTTGTCAGTAATTTGTAACACTGAGAATGTGTTTTCTCCATTCTGGGCCTCAAGCTTCTCACCTGGAAAACACCAGGGTGGGACTCCATCATTTTCTGTGTCTATTCAGGAGATCATATGGTTTTTCTTCTTTAGTCTGTTGATAAAGTGAATTTTATTGATCAGTTTTTGATTGTTCAACCTGGCATTCCCAGGATAAACCTCACTTAGTACTTAACTTTTCATGTATTTTTGGATTTGATTGGCCAGTATTTTGTTAAGGAGTTTTGAGTCCATGCTCAAGAGGGAGATTGATCTGCTGATATCTTTGCTTGTCTTTGGTTTTGGTATCTGAGTATCCCAACTGAATTGGATGATGTTCCCTCCTCTTCCATATTCTGGGAGAGTTTGTATAGATATTATTTCTCCCTTAAATGTTTGGTAGTGTTTTCCAGTAGACTCCATCATTTTGAAGGTTTTTCATATTCTAAGCAGCTCCCAGAAAACTGAGGGTCTTTCCTGGGGAAAGTTTGAAGGGGTGTCCCACCTCAGGCCTGTTAGAGGAACAGGGGAAACACTTTCTCCAAACCACACATGGAGGGTTCCTCTTCCGTGGTTAATTTTGGTGTTATGTCACCAACTTGCAGGCCTATTTTCCCAGAATGATTTGGAGCCTCTGGGAGACAGCATGGATAGTGGAAAAAGCTCAAATCCTTGCCTCTAGCACTTACCGGTCATGTAGCTTTCCACCCACATTCCTAAACCTCTCAGAGCCTCGGTTCCTGCATCTATAACTGGGCAAGGTAAATTTTAGCTTGCAAGACTGTTATGAAGATAGGTTTTCAATGAGCACTAGCTTCCTTCCTAGGAAATAGGAACACCCCGTCCTATTTTACTCAGGCTGTGGGACCCATCTGGGTATAAAGCCTGTTTGCTCACCTCTGAATCTGGGATAGAGTCTTTTGAAGGGAGTCAGAAATGCAAAGACAGAGAGCTTTTTTTTTTTTTTTTTTTTTTTTCCATCTGTTCAACAAGACAAATGAGTTTACCTTGAAAACAGTCACGTTACAAAGTAACTGCTGGATGGGAACAATTTGTTATAATGTTCCAGTACCAGGACTTCCCTGGGGGCGCAGTGTTTAAGAATCCGCCTGCCAATGCAGGGGACACGGGTTCAAGCCCTGGTCCGGGAAGATCCCACATGCCGCAGAGCAACTAAGCCTGTGCACCACAACTACCGAGCCTGCGCTCTAGAGACCATGAGCCACAACTACTGAGCCCGCGTGCCACAACTACTGAAACCCGCGTGCCTAGAGCCCGTGCTCCACAACAAGAGAAGCCACCGCCATGAGAAGCCCGCACACTGCATTGAAGAGTAGCCTCCACTCGCTGCAGCTAGAGAAACGAAGTGGCGTTATCCCTCACGCTCTTCCTAAACCTCTGGTGTTACACAGAAAGCCTGAGTTTTGGAATCAATCCTCGCTCCCTTAATTACAAATTATGTTATTTTAGGCAACGAAGACCCAATGCAGCCAAAATAAATAAAATTAAAAAAAAAAAGATAGACTGTCACTCTCCAGTTGAAGAGAACAAGACTCAGGCAATTAAGTGATTTGTCCTTAAGATAATAAGTTGGGGATCCAAAATATAAGTCTAAGTTTTCTAACTCAGAGTCTACTGTTCTAAGACAAGACTATATTCTGATCATACCAATAAGTGGCTCTCTTCTTCTGTTAAGTTCCATGTTGTTTTAAGGACTTGAATTGCCTTTACTTCACGGGATGCTCTTTTATTAGAATATGACATGGGTTATTGAAAGAAACAAAATCACAATTCTTTGGTCAACAAACTTTCCATTCAAAAAACACAGTGCTCTTTTGAACCTCTGGTGTTACACAGAAAGCCTGAGTTTTGGAATCAATCCTAGCTCCCTTAATTACACATTATGTTATTTTAGGCAAGTTTTTAAGGCCTTTGATCCTCTGTTCCCTCATCTGTCAGATGGACATAATCACATCTACCTGTTGGGTTGTTGCAATGGTCAAATTACCTGTGTACGGTGTGTGTAGTGCCTAGAAGAATGTTAAGTGCATGGTGGAAGCTAAGTCAGTGTGACTTTTCTCTCCTTCCTCCTGTCTAGCATGTACTTTTTGATCCACTTCCAGATCTCTAAAACTGTCTCCTAACATAGTAACAAATAACAGTGGAAACTAATCTTTATCACTAATGCACAATTCATCTGGGAGAAAGCCATTCCTTCTTAAATCAGGACTAATCAACAGGGCCTCAAGACCCAGATCCATCCTACCATGAGCTTGTAGGAACAGATGGAAAATGGGCTGTGCAGATGGGAAAACTCCATTTTCCAACAGGAATTATTTATTTGTGAAGTTGGAACCACTTGGAATGAATATTTTGAATCAGGAGGATGAAATATTGTAAGATTCAAAACAGGGCCATGAAATTAACTAATGCACTGAAACTCCCAGCATCACTGTGAGGCAGGGAGAAGGAATAATAATGGGGCTTTTAAAAAATGGTCCAAACACATAAATTATTTACTTGTGTGTGCATCAGTGTCAATGACTCCCTGAAGCTCTTCTGCTGATGGCATTATCCCTCACGCCCTTCCTAAGAAAGGCCGTTCTCATTGCAAGGTCTTTTGTCTTTGTGATCAGGTTATTATAGAACATGAACATTATAAATACATAGCTGTCATTTTATGAGACCTGTGTAGGGTTAAGCACTGTATGAGGTTTTCCCATACCTTATATCCAGCCCTTATGATGGTCCTGCAAAGTAGGTACTTTAAAGCCTACTTTACAGATGAAGAAACTGAAATTCAATGATATTAAGTGATGTACCTAAGTCACACAGTAGTATGGAAGAGTTTTTCCTGCTTCTATGCTTGTGTGTCAGAGCTTTCCCCTAAGTGGCCCCTGAGCAATCAAAGCATTCACCTCATCTCATCACAGCCCTTTGCCCTCTGTATGGAGTCTTAGCTGGGCACCAAGGATCTTCAAGATCTGATCCTACCTTCTCCAGCTTTGCCTCCTTCACTTTCACCTGGAACATCATGTTCCGGTTCCCAGTTCCCAGTTCCTAGAACAGAGGGTTCATATCTCAGGGGGTTTGCTCATTTTGTTTGGTCTACCTGGAAAACTCAGCCCTGCCACCCAAGTATCCCACTTCTGTCCCTGTTCTTGCAATTGCTTCTCCTCTGCCAGGACTCAGCTCACTCATAAATAGTCTAGGAGGCCTTGCCTGATGACAATGACACCCCTACCATCGGGCTGAGCTGACTGCCCCTCTGTTGTGGTGGAGTACTCCTGGCTTTCCTCTCACCTAGCACTTATACTCTGTGGGACTTAGCAGCTCTAGTGTGTGCCTTCACTGACAGGTGAGTCCTGCCTTACTCGTCTCTGTATGCCTGGTACCCAGCACCGCTCCAAGCACAGTGGAGTGTTTGTTGAACTGATGAGTAAATAAATGAATGGATGGATGGATAAGAATGAGAAAAGCTCCCTGCTAAAGCATCCATGTAGTATGTCTGTGGTATTCATAATGGCCTCAGATCAACAAATAAATAAGTTATCTGTACAGGAATAAGTCACTAATGCCTCATAGGGATCCCAGAGAGGGCTGAAGGAAATCATAGTGTCACCTAAGTGCTGTTCTCTGAGTGGGAAAAATTGAGCTGGGAGACAGGTAGATGGGAGTGGACATGCATTTCCTGACCTGTTAAATGCCAGTGAGGGAAGCTACCAACAGACCAATTTCAGGCAAGGGTCAATATTGGAAGGAAAGAAGTCCAAGTTAGTCAGTGGTATTTGGGTATAGGCCTTACCTACGATGTCTGGAAAACATTCTGTCTGTTGGGAAATCCATTCACACTGTTTACTGAGGTCTGATCACAGTAGGTGCTCAGTAAATACTTAAGTAAAACAGAAAGAACTATACAAGGCTGAGCTCTTCTTTTCCCTCCCTAGATACAAGAGATCCAGGGTAATTAGAAACCCCAGGAGGAAGCAGCACCCAGGCAACTGGCCCCCGTAGGCAGCACAGAATGGAGGTTAACACAAGCCTTGGAGCTGGAAAAGTCTGTGTATATATCATGACTCTACTACTCTCCTGCTGAGCCTCTGAAGCTCAGCTCTCTTTATTCATAAAGTATAAATGGTTCCCACCTCTGAAGGCTGTCATGGGTATTAAGTGAGATTATAGTACCTGGCCACAGCATTTATTCAATACTGAGAGTTTCCTTCTCCTTCTCTTGGGTCAGGGAACCTTGGCATGAGGCAACAGGAGACAAATTCCAAGCCACCCTGGTGTGTGGAAACACAGTTCTTTGCACCCTGGCAGGCTTGGTTCTCGGAATGGGGCAGACCAGCAGCTGGCAGCTGGATAATAAGCCAGGATGGAGGAGGACTGGCGGGTCTGGAAAGTAATGGCCAATAAGAACTGTGCTGAGGGAAGGCAGATCATCATCTCTGTCTCCAATTCCTCCTGCGCCTTTAGCAAAGTCACAGAACTTCTCTGAGTCTCAGCATCCTCATCTGTAAAATGCTCGCCATTCTTCTTGCATTCCACTCCATCCCTGGCCCACCCTTGTGTTTTGTTCTGAGGATAGAGGGCATACATGTGCCCTAGACAATGCATAGGCCATTGCAGTGGACCTGGTCAGAAACCACTCCCTCCAGGAGGTGGGGGAATAACCAGCCACCAGAGACAGGTGTAGATTGGATCTCAGGCTCTGAGATCCGTGCACAGGACTTTGTTCTAGGTCTGCCTGAGAAATAGCAGGGGTCTTCTGGACCTCAAGTCAACTGAGGAAGATGTTGATGTGATTACAAGTGTGGTGATAGTTACAAAGAGTAGAGAAGGTGAATCCAGTTTAGGGGTAGCGGTACCTTTGTTCTCTTTATCTGGCATTGAGATAAGGTGGCCAAGACCTGGCAACCTCTCAGATGCTTCATAACCCAACTATTCTGTCATTCATAGTGTCCTATACTTGGGAGGGACCACTCATCTTTCCCATTACTGACAGGTTTCCATCCTTTTTGAATGCTTCTGAGGACAGAAAACTACCTACCTTAGAGAACAGCCCACTTCACTGTTCACCAGTTCTGATTGTTAGTATGTCTCTTCTCTCAGGTTGAACCAAAGTCTCCCTAATAACTTTCCTCATTTCTCATCATACTCTTGGACCCAAAAGGGAACAGAACACCTCTCCCACCTGTCTTTTTGTTCCTTTGCTCTCTCTCCCACTTGCTGACTATGAGGGCAGGGGGTGCCATGGTTGAGTAAGGAGTCGGAAGTGTCATTAACCAAGATCAACCCTGGTGGGAGTATTCTGAGCTTGAGATGGCTTATTTGGGATGGGCTGATTATTCAGAGGTGTGCACATATGGAGGTTAAAAATGGAGGGTGTAGGTCAGGGTTTGAGTTATGGAAAGTTTTATATAGTGAGGGACATATGATTTTGATCTTGCAGGATAAAAAGGCATCCAACAATTAAAAATAAGTGAAAAGGGTATTGCAAGAGGTAAGAAATCACAAACATGCATAGTATCTTTAGGAAGCAGTGAATGGTCCATGTGGCTGAAATAAAAATGGGGACAGAGTGGCAAATGAGGCAGGAGAGAGAGGCAGTGGTGAGACACAGGAACACAGTGCAATGCTTATTTCCAGCAAGATATTAGCTGAGCTGTAGTTGGTCTTATTTGGTAGGTAATAGACAGCTGTTCAGTTAGTATGCAGTTTTATGACACTTTTTTATTTATTCAAAAGTATAACCTCTTTATGGCTGAGTAATATTCCATTGTATATACGTGCCACATCTTCTTTATCCATTCATCCGATGATGGACACTTAGGTTGCTTCCATGTCCTGGCTATTGTAAATAGAGCTGCAATGAACATTTTGGTACATGACTCTTTTTGAATTATGGTTTTCTCAGGGTATATGCCCAGTAGTGGCATTGCTGGGTCATATGGTAGTTCTATTTTTAGTTTTTTAAGGAACCTCCATACTGTTCTCCATAGTGGCTGTATCAATTTACATTCCCACCAACAGTGCAAGAGTGTTCCCTTTTCTCCACACCCTCTCCAGCATTTATTGTTTGTAGATTTTTAGATGATGGCCATTCTGACCGGTGTGAGATGATATCTCATTGTAGTTTTGATTTGCATTTCTCTAATGATTAATGATGTTGAGCATTCTTTCATGTGTTTGTTGGCAATCTGTATATCTTCTTTAGAGAAATGTCTATTTAGGTCTTCTGCCCATTTTTGGATTGGGTTGTTTGTTTTTTTGTTATTGAGCTGCATGAGCTGCTTGTAAATATAACTGATTCACTTTGTTATAAAGCAGAAACTAACACACCATTGTAAACCAGTTATACTCCAATAAAGATGTTAAAAAAATAAAAAAGTATAACCTCTTATAGGCCAGACCCTATTCAGGGCCCTGACACTTCAGCAGCGCAGGGTCCAGGATGTAGTATATGCTTTACCTGTATTTTCTGAAAAAATAAGCGTGGCAGATGGCTTGTAAGATGTTAAGGTGCTGGAACTTTACTTAGGACAGAATTTCTTAGTATCTTGCATAGAACACTAGTTCTGAGGAATGTTAAAATATTATTTGAAAATAAAGAGTACTTCGGTCAAATAAGTTTGGATTAAATAAGGGTAAGAGAATTTGTCTCGTTTTGTTTTGTCTCAGTTGCATGTGCATTAGGCATTTAGACTCACCAAGGGGGAAGAGAGATAGCCTAGGTTGCTTCCCAAACTTGCTTGAACATGGAACACCTGTCTGGAGGGGCACCACTCGGTCTTAGTGTTCCAGGAAACACAGTCTGATAAATACAGACCTATAGGTATCAGAAAGTAAGTAAAGAATAAGAATGTTATTTTTTTAATTATTGAAGTATAGTTGATTTACATTACTGTGTTACTTTCAGGTGTACAGCAAAGTGATTCAGTCATATATATATATTTTCCATTATAGGTTATTATAAGATACTGAATATAGTTCCCTGTGCTATACAGTAAATCCTTGTTGCTTATCTATTTTATGTATAGTAGTTTGCATCTGTTAATCCTGTACTCCTTATTTATCCCTCCCCCCAACCCTTTCCCCTTTGGTAACCCTAAGTTTGTTTTCTATGCCTGTGAGTCTGTTTCTGTTTTGTACACAGATTAATTTGTATTATTTTTTAGATTCCACATATAAATGATATTATATAATATTTGTCTTTCTCTGTCTGACTTACTTCACTTAGTGTGATAATCTCTAGCTTCATCCTTATTGCTGTAAATGGCAATATTTCATTCTTTTTTATGGCTGAGTAATATTCCATTGTGTGTGTGTGTGTGTGTGTGTGTGTGTGTGTGTGTGTGTGTGTGTGTGTGTGTACCGCATCTTCTTTATCGTTTATCTGTCATCTGTTGATGAGCACTTGGGTTGTTTCCATGTCTTGGCTATTGTAGATAGAGCTGCTATGAACATTGGGGTACATGTATCTTTTTGAATTAGAGTTTTCATCTTTTCGGGATATATGCCCAGGAGTGGGATTGCTAGATCATATGGTAACTCTATTTTTATTTTTTTAGGGAACCTCCATACTGTTTTCCATAGTGGCTGCACCAATTTACATCCCCACCAACAGTGTAGGAGGGTTCCCTTCTATCCACACACTCTCTAGCATTTATTATTTGTAGACTTTCTGATGATGGCCATTCTGACCAGTGAGGTGATACTTCATTGTAGTTTTGATTAAGAAGCAGACTGGTTTTAATCATTAAGAGCATGGTAGAAGGACAAAGTGGAGAAGACCCAGCTACTTCTTAAAATATCTGACTGAGAAGGAACACATATGACTTCAGTTCACATTCCACTGATGAGAACTAATCACAAGGCCATGCCTCAATGCAAAGGGTGCTGGGAAATGGAATCGCTGCTGGACAGCTACTTTTTTCATCTTCAACTCCTCATTATGGAAGAGGGAGTAAAAATTTTGGTAGACAGGTAGCTCTCTCTGCCACAGTGTCTGAAAGAAACACTCTATGACTGAGTTAGAGAGAGAAAACTCAAAAGAGTCTGAATGTGCAACTTTACACTGCAGAGTTCCAAGGGCTATTGCTGGAATTATGTCCCCTTTTCTCTGACTTTCAAAGGTGTATCAATAAGCTTAGCCAAGTTTGGCCATGATAACAAACAATCCCAAATTCTTAGTGGCTTAATTTTTGTTCATGCTCCAAGGTTGACTTTTGTTTATGTATATGTCTATAATACTGATTTCCACTCTGTTCCACATTGGCCTTTGCTCCTGGTCCCAGGCTGCTCTCAGAGAGCTTTCTGAATTGTGGTAGAAGAAAAAGAGTAGGTGGAAGAATCATACAATGTCTTTTAAAGCTACTGTTAGGAGTGACATGTTTCTTCTACCGATCTTTATCGACCAAAGTAAGTGATTGGGATCAACAGGGTGGAGTTGACAATTCTCTTGCTGGAAAGGGAGTCACGAGTCACAGGCCAAACTTAACATCAATGAGGTGGGAAAGTATCACCCCCTAGGGAGAGGATACAAGTTTGTAACACTAGATATTTTGAAAAATAATATAATACACCCTACGGGGGACCCAGAATTCCCACCCATTGGAGTTAGGGCACTGGAAGTTCCTGTGGAATTGCCCACCAATTTCAGGGGAGAGTCACACCTTCAGTTGTTGGCAGTCACTCAGCATTAAAAAGAGGATTTAGATTTCCAGTCTTGTGAATGTCAGAGGTAATGTCTTCCTCACTTGGGCTACTCTCAGCATCCCTGGAGTCCTGTGTTCAATACTCTCTCCTCAACACACGTGATGAGGGAAGGACCCCAAATCCTGGCTTATGGAGTTAAGGGAAGAATGTATACAACCTGGTGTGTGTGTTTATGTGTTGGGGAGGAGAGGATGGCGAATTCTGAAAAATAGTCAGGTGGAAAAGAGATTAGATGTGGCTTGCATATGGTCCTCCCTTTCCGGGAAAGATAATCTCCTTTTACTCACCTGGAAAAATTCCACTCAGCATCCCAGGGTGAGCACAAGTGTCTTATCACAGGAAGCTCTCACTGATCTGCTTAAGTGGAGCATTTACACCCTCTGTTTGCCTTCCTCATTCCCAGGAGAAATCTAACAAAGTGCT
This sequence comes from Balaenoptera acutorostrata, assembly GCF_949987535.1. Taxonomy (NCBI): domain Eukaryota; kingdom Metazoa; phylum Chordata; class Mammalia; order Artiodactyla; family Balaenopteridae; genus Balaenoptera; species Balaenoptera acutorostrata. The sequence continues at coordinate 51,458,143 of NC_080064.1, forward strand.
TGTCACATACATACAATTATTTATTTTCTTGCTATTATGGGTTGAATTGTATGCCTGCTTAAAGACAGGTTGGAGACCTAACCCCTAGTGCCTGAGAATGTGACTTTATTTGGAACTAGGGATTTTACAGAGGTAATCAATTTTAAGGTAATGACCTTAAAATAAGGTCATTATGGTGGGCTCTAATTTAATATGTTGTGTCCTTATAAAACGGGGAAATTTGGGCACAGAGACTGACATGCTTACAAAGAGAACACCATGTGAAGATAAAGGCAGAGATCTGGGTTATATTTACATCTATAAGCTGAGGGACACCAAAGACTGCCAGCTAACCACATGAAGCTAGGAAAGAAGCACAAAACAGATTCTCCCTCACAGTCCAAGGAACCAACCCTGCAGACACCTTGATTTTGGACTTCTAGCCTCCAGAACTGTGAGGCAGCACACTTCTGTTGTTTAAGCTACCCAGTTGGTAGTGCTTGGACACAGCAGTTCTAGCGAGCTGATATACTTGCTTACACATCTGTTCTCCCAATTTCCTCCCAGTCTTGAGACCCTCCCCAACTTGAGTCCATTCTGGAGGAAAGAAACAAAGCTTTCTTTCTTCTTCTTCCTCTTCCTCTCTTCCTCCCCTGCTCCCCTTCCCTCCCCCCCTCCTCCTTTTCCCTCGCCTCCCCTCCCCCCTTCTCCTCCTCATCCCCTTCCTCTTCCCCCTCCTCCTTCTCCTCCTTTGGCTCCAAGGGAGGGTAGAAAAGGGATTAAAAGGATAACAAATTTTAGAAGAACAAATTGGAGCTGTGTGGAGAGGAAAAGATGACAAGTAGTGAGATCCACATCTCTGAAGGTGTTCAAACACAGGGAGGCTGAAGGAAACTCTGCTAAGGACTGGTTCTATGAGAATGCTGAGAAATAGCTTTGCTGGTTGGAATCTCCCAGGGATTGGCCTATTGATCAATATTTTGGAATTCTGGTGATATGGAGCCTCACGGAACTGTCAAAGATTGTGCGGGAGAGCAGGATGTGTGTTTTGAGCAAGGGCTTAGTATAAGGCGCCAATTGCTCTCCAGCAGATAAGTCTTTGTCAGAGCTCAATCTGCCCGTGAATCTGTCTGGAATCCATTCCCAGCAGCACCAACTGCTTGCGATTGTCCTACCATCTGACTGTTTACCTCTGTCAACCCCCCTCCTGGGGGCACTCCCACCACCATTTAGAGGCCACCCATTGTCCAACCTGGACAAACTGAGTCTGAGGAGAGACCTGGTAGCCCAGAGAGGGAGGAGGAGGGAGACCATCCAACACACTGGTGTTCAGGGCCAAGATATGTCTGAGGAGAGCCCACCACGCCTTCCCACAGGACCTGGGGAGGGAGCATGTGGCTGAGCCAGAGCCATATTGTGCCCCAGGCAGACTGATGGCTCCACAAGTAATATTGATGCCTTTTGTTTGGAAACTCTTTGTGGAGGCTTCCCATGTCCCAACCAATCACGCTAAGTGCTGGGCCTCCCCCAAGCCACTTTGCCTTTTGCACAGCCCCATGGCCAAATGTGCAGGCAGATGAGCGGCCCTGAATGCTAATGAGGGGACTGGCTGGCATTCCAGAGGCACCTGCTCTGGGAAGCCCTACCTTTGTTGCTAAGGAGCCTTGGAAGCAGAGCTGAAAGGCTCTCACAAGGGGTGGGGGGCGAGGAGGGGGGAGCAGAAGGGCGAGTGTTTATTTTCAGAGCTACACAGTTCTCCAGCCAGCTCCAAAGCTGTCCAGTGTCTGATCCCAATTAGAATATCAAATCCCGTTATTGTTTCTCTTAATGATCTCGGGAAATTCCTCTGAAGGGTTAGTGGGCACTTAGCAAACTGTTTGGATGGCGCCATCTGTACAGTTGTGCTTCCGCTTGTGTGAAGCGATCACGTCCAGAGTCCTGAAAACACCCTTTATTCCTGTCTCCAGAAGGTGGTGATGAGCTGGGGGTACTGGAAGAGGGCAAAACGCCGCTGGCTTCTCCAAATGTTCATGTGGAGGTGCCATTCCACAAACGTGTTCCAGGTTCCCACTGGGTGGTGAATCTGGGCTCTGTGCTGGGGACAAAGACCAGGAAGACCTTGGTCCTGGCTTGGCGTGTCCACTAGACTTGCTGGGGAGTCAGACCACACACACTGACGGGAATTCTGTGGGTTATTTGCTCTAACTGTGACCTGCAGGGCACCGCTGGGCTGGAAGTTGTGCACTGGGTTCTGGTCCTGGCTTCGTCACTCACTAGCTGGTACTCCTTTGGCAAGTCCATTTACCACCCGAGCCTCAGTGTCTCATCTGTACAATGGGCATAGGCATGCCCACCTGGTTGGGTTATGGTGAGGAGTAAGGACAGGAGAGAGAATGAAGAATAGAAATGTGGAGGACGTGGTCTCTGCACTCCAGGACCACACGATCAGTGAGCCAACCGTTGCCTTATAAGGTGTCTGTATCTGGAAAGGGCGCATAATGATTTGGCCCATTGAATGGCGTAAAAGGCAACACTGTATAAGAATAAAATAGAAAGCCAGTTCCCCCTTGTGGAGCACATCTGTGTGCCAGTGTCAGGCGATTTGTACACATTATCCCCTTCAATGTGAATGACTCTATGGGGAGGTAGTGGATTGCTCAGGGTCACACATCTGGGAAAGAGTCTGCCCAGGTAGTGAGATCCAGCCTCTGCTATGTCTTCAGTGCTCTTTCCATCTTTAGAGACTGAGGTTTTTGGAGAGTTGGGGCAGATGCAGTTGACACCAAGTCCCTCTGGGGCATCCTGGAGGTTAACCAGTCCACTGCACACAGACACCCATTTAGAAAGATTCTGCTAGAGAAAGCTGGTCAAGATCACAGACACAAGACTCCCTCTACCCAGTGTTTATTAGAAGTTCACAGTGACACAGTCACAGGGAGTATACAAAACAACTCTGATCTGAGAAAAAAAAAGAGAGAAGGGTAACAGATTTTCCATAAGCAAACCATGGAAAAGTCTTAGCATAGTGGTCACTAAAAAATATTCTGAAGCATAATGACCTCATAGCATGTTGCTGTTTGTGTCCAGTGGTTTGCTTCACAGCCCTGCCTCATTTAACCTCTGCTGTCACTTTGTCACCTAGATATATCTAAGCTGTTCTCTATGACTTAAGTTGAATTTTTGTTTTTTTGAATGCTTACTCAGAGAAAATCTAATGAGTATTTACTTTTACAAGGGCAAGTCTTACGAATACACACCCTCACACATACATACCACACACATCCTGGGGTAAAGCAGTGGAGAATTCCAGACCGGAGATGATCTAAGAGCAACTGGCACTTGGTTCTAGAAAGCAGATATATCTCAAAATTTGTTTGTGCTGTAGCAGTAGCGTTATTGCTCTCTGCCATTTCACACAGACCATTGTTCAAACTTCCTGAGGCTCAGCAGCTAAGAGAAGGGACATAAGAAAGGCCCAGCTCTACTATGTGTCTGCATGACATGGCTTTCAGCATTTATAAAACTCCCCCGAAAAGTACAATTACTCCGGTTTTACAGATGAAGGAACTGAAGCTCAGGGAGATTTAACATTCGCCAAGGCTGCCACCTACTAAGTGCCTGAACTGGAGTTTGGCTGGTTTTTTAAATTAATTAATTAATCTATTTTATTTTATTTTTTTTAACATCTTTATTGGAGTATAATTGCTTTACAATGGTGTGTTAGCTTCTGCTGTATAACAAAGTGAATCAGCTATACATATACATACATCCCCTCTTGCGTATCTCCTCCCTCTTGCGTCTCCCTTTCACCCTCCCTATCCCACCCCTCTAGGTGGACACAAAGCACGAAGCTGATCTCTCTGTGCTATGCAGCTGCTACCCACTAGCTATCTATTTTACATTTGGTAGTGTATATATGTCCATGCCACTCTCTCACTTCATCCCAGCTTGCCCTTCCCCCTCCTCGTGTCCTCAAGTCCATTCTCTATGTCTGCGTCTTTATTCCTATCCTGCTCCTAAGTCCTTCAGAACCTTTTTTTTTTAGATTCCATATATATGTGTTAGCATACGATATATGTTTTTCTCTTTCTGACTTACTTCACTCTGTATGACAGTCTCTAGGTCCATCCACCTCACTACAAATAACTCAATTTTGTTTCTTTTTATGGCTGAGTAATATTCTATTGTATATATGTGCCACATCTTCTTTGTCCATTCATCTGTCAATGGACACTTAGGTTGCTTCCATGTCCTGGCTATTGTAAATAGAGCTGCAGTGTATCCCTCCAGCGAATTATCCATAGGCACAACCCAGCAGCTTTCTTCTGCTTCACTTCTCTGAGCCTCTGTTTCCTCATCTGTAAGGAGCTGTGAAAGCTGCCACATCGAGTTGTCAGAGTTGGATGAAACAGAATATGTCAAGTTCCCGACACACAGTAGTTGCCCAATGCATATTAAATCGTCTGATCTAATATTCTAATTTCCCTCATTTGGTACTTTGGTAGCACGAGAAAGCCATGTTTTTCTGCTTACTTCTCTGCTCTAAAAGGCAGCTAGGAAGCCCAAGGGCTCTAGAGTGTTAGAGGGGCATTTTTCTGGGCAACTCAAGGATTATAAAAACTAGAGCAGGCCAGACTAGAAGGCCCTCAGAGATCACTTATGTTAGTGGATCCAAATTGTTTTGTTCTTAAGGTTTAATTTATAAGACTTTAGGAGATACCCCACTACATAAAATGTATTAAAGGGGATGCTCAGAGGCCTTTCTGTTTGCTTTTTCCCTTGATCTAACTCCTTCATCCTGTCTTCCACGCACAGAGATTGGAAAATCAGGATCCAGGTCATTCAGCATTAATGATGGTACTGGGAATACGTCTGTCTCTGAAGTCCTGGGCTTCCTTCAATGAGCTCATACTGCCTGAGTGGTGTGATGTGAATGTAAGTGTGTATGTTGTGGCCAGGGTGGTGCAAATTGCAGGGGGATGGATGTTAAGACTAGAAGAACTGTGGGAACTGGTGGAAAGTTTTGCTTGGTTTTCCTGCCAGAGGAAGCAAAGAAGATGTTACCTATGTCCACAATCCTTTGTTCCAGGAGTCCCTCCTCAAAACTTGTATTCAGTACTCTGGGAGAATATCCTTGGAGACAGTGTAACATCATCTAGTTTTGTACTAGAGAAAATATTGGATTTGTTCAGAAAAATTCACTTGAAATTCTGCTTCTGCTGCTTAGTATTAAGATAATATATTGTTAATACTTTTATTTTTCTTACAATGTGGAAATCCTAGAATAGTGACTAGAGGAAAGGCTGACTTACTCATCCAAAAAAGATGTATTTAGGTCTATTATTTCACAGGCATTTTTGGGAGTTGACAACATGTAGCATATTTTTTACTATATGGAATTGCAGGTTTTGCAAAAAACAGTTTGATCAGCAATACAGAAAAAAAAAATCATTGAATATTCATCATCAGCTTTATAAGAATAGAAGGGGATTTTAAGAAATTGGGTTTTTGCCACCTCAGAAGAGAAAACCTGGTTTCCTCGGATCACTTTGAGCTGCTTATGAGCGAGCATCATAGCCAGAAACCAAGTCCAAGTTCAAAGTGTCGACAATAGCCACATCGGCCTCAACTCTGACAGCGCCTCCACCACTGCACTCGGGCTGAGGAGAAACATGTGTCCGGGTAAAAAGGGAGACAAAGGGAACATCTGTTCTCACAATATGGGCTTGTTATCATAGCTCCTTTAAGTACTGAAGCGCTGGCTCCAAGAGCATATTTTCTCCAGCATGGAATCTCCGCAAGGCTTGGTAAACTTTCTGAGGGCTCAGGGACAGGTTGTAAATGAGATTGTAGTTGTGAATGAGGCATCTGGCTCATTCCTTCTCCAGAACTCCTGCCATTGGGTTGGGTGGGTGGGAGATTTTTAAGAGTATGGAAAAAACAAGAAAGAGGAAAATGCATTAGCTTGAATGACTTCTGAGCAAGATTAAATGCTAATATTTTGAAATTTTAAGCTTCTTAAAAACCAAGTGACACCCTAAAAAGATATTTACAATCCTGGCTATGCATCATAGATGTTGAGAGGAATCTGAGGGTGATTTTGGGGAGGAGATGGGGTCCAATAGGTAGACTCTAAAGCGATTTTAGCTTGTTCTTCGTAGCCATAAAACTTTAAAAGACCAAGTTTTGAAAATGGTGGGGTGCTGGCTAAAAACAATTCCTAATTGCTCTAATTTATGTTTATCTTACTGAAATATCCAAACATGTTCCTAGACATGCAGGATTTAAACAGCTCATTTTTATGCATTTCTGGAAATATATTTACTGTGACTCCCTCCAGCTTGCTGTGTGATCACAGATAAATCACCTAACTTCTTGTGGCTTAGAGTCTAGATCTGTATAATAGAGATGGTGGTGCTTATCACAGGACATACTCTGGTACCCACGTGTTATATGTACCAATGCCAATGTGTTGTCCATGCTAAGGGTAAGTAGATTTTGATAGTTGCAGAGAGAAGTTTAAGTGTAGAACACAACAACAGCAAAGGTCAATGACTCATTCATAAGCCCTTAATTGTGAGCTTATATATGTCAGATACTGTGCTTGGGAATAGAGAGGATTTTGAGAAGTGGTCTGTTACCTTAGGAAGATCACCAACCTTGGGGTGATAAGAGATGCAGAAAATTAACTAGAGTGCAACAACAATAACAATAATGACTGATACTCATATATAACATTTACCATGTTTCAGGCACTGCTCCAAACAATTTACCAATATTAACTCACTTAACACAACAACCCATTTTACAGGGAGAGAAACTGAGGCATAGAGATGGGCAGTCACTTGCCCAAGGTTGTTCTAGTCCATGCATTTAACCACCATACTGTATTATAGAATGAGGGGAAAGAGATTGTTTCAAGCAGGGCTCAGATTGTTTTCTAAATATTTTCCATGAATTGTGAAGATCTACGCTACAGGTGTCAAGCTTTTAAATATCTTTTATAGGGGTGAGATACATCCCTTGCATGTGGCTCTTCTAGTCTCCTGTACTTGTGCAGACTATAATAATGGTTGTGAAATTCTTTCTCAAAGAATCCAGAAGGAGTGGTCCCCTGGTCATTTTGCAGAAAGCTACGACCAGTCTATTAGATTTGGGCTATAGTGGATACCTGTCATCTCTGTTTAAGCTCTGTTTGGATTTAAACGTGCAAGGACAGTTGAGCATGATGCTCCCCTCTGAACTGCTCTCTAATGAGTGATTTTAACAGCAGACTATAGACAGCTGGGGTCCTAATGTGATTTATTCCATTCAGTTCTATTCAGTTCAGTCCTGCCCTGTCCCTTCCCATCCCATCCCATCCCATCCCATCCCATCCCATCCCATCTCATTCCATATCATCCTATCCCATCTCACCCCATCCCGTCCTATCCAATCCACTGTTTTTTAGTTGTCTATTCTATTCAGGTTTATTTACTGTCTCTTTCTCCTATTAGAATGTTGGTCCTTTCCTCTGCAGAAATATCTTTCTTTGAGTTGGCCAATTGCATCTTTGCAATTTTCTGGATTGGGTGGAGGCTCTTGACCTGGTCTAGGTTGGATCCCTCAAGACATTTCCTCATACTCTACCTCTGGAAATATAAGTCATGGGCTTTGGAGTAAGTGTCTGACTGAGGAAGTTACTTTAATTTTCGAGCCTCAGTTTCCTTGACTCTAAAATAGGGATAATTAAATTGTTTGAAAATTAATAAAATAGTAAGTGCTTAGCACAGTGCCCAGAACTATTAAGCACTCATTAATATAGGTATTTTTATAGGATAGTTATAATAGTTATATCATCATTACTTAAAATACATAAGAAAATATTTTAATTAGAAGAAATTATTTATATATATAATTTAGTTTATATTTTAATTAAAAATTAGAATTAATGTTAAAAAATGCATATAAGAATTACCACTGGTGTGGGGGGGGCCTTTTCTTCTATCTTCTAAGTTTTACCATTGGTAGAGGATTCGCGCATCAGACAAAAGTCCATTGACTGAAATTTATCTCTGTCTAATTTGCTGTCATTAGGGGATGCCCAAGACAGCTGCATAAAATAACCTTACAATCCATCTTAGTGCTGGGAAGCTTGTCCTTGTCCCACCAGAACTAGAATGAAAGAAATAAGAACCTCTTTACTATCCACTTCATGTTCAGTTTACAAAGAACTTTTAAATCTCATTGGATCCTTTCTCAAATCTGGGAGGTATGTTTTATTATTATCAGTCCTATTTTATAGACGAGGAAACAGGCTTGGCGAATATAAGTGACTCAGCAATTGGTGAAGCCTGGACTTGAATCTGGTTAAAAACACACAAAGAAACAAACCAACAAAGCAACAAACAAAATCTCATGATCTTTCTGGTATGTGATGGGAGATTGGTGTAGCGGGAAGTCCAATAGAACTGGGTTAGACTTATGCCTCAACTTCCCACCTGCTGATATTTTATCACTTTGAGTTTGGCTTTCTCCTCTGTAAACAAGGACATTAATCCCTTCAGCATGTGGTTGATGTGAGGATTTAGTGAAGCAGTGTATGTTAAGTCCAGACCCATGTCCTTGAGGGCTCTCATTGCACTATGCCTCCTTGAACTCTAAAATATTTTCTATCTAGCCTTCAGTTCACTGGGAAAATTCCTAATCTACCAGTCACTCAAATATTTATCCCAACCACCCATCTTTCTTTAGAAAGCATGACCAGTTATTCATAGTCATTCCTTATTCTTTCTCATCAAGGATATTTTCTTGACAACCCCCATTAAAGAATAAGCTCAGAGTAGGTTCCCAGAAACGCTAATTTGATGATGGATGTTCTGCCTTCACCCTGGATGAGGAATGCCCTGGCCTACATATTTCCTTGCACATAATAAAGAACACTGATTCATCATTGGGCAGAGTAGGGATGATCTGCTCAGTGTCTAGAGGAGGGCCATGGTGGTCTGCTAAATACTGTGGCTAATAAACCAACAAGATGACCTCAGTTAATCCTCTTTCCTCATTAAAGATAGTTATAGGTGTTTCCAGATTTGGCTGACACATTCCTTGGCTATTGAGGAACTAATGAATTTCATAGAAACAGAGAAAACAGGCATAAATAGTGAAAAGGCCATGAGAAAGTCATTTCAAATCTGCCAGAATCTGCCCCAAAGTCAACAAAACTCCATTTTTCCCCAGAGCAGTTTAGAAGTATGAGAAAGGTCCCAGTCTTTGGGAGTCTCTTAGCAACTAAGTTTATGATCCATCATCCATCATCAAAACTCAGCATTTGTTTCTTTGGAAATGTCTTTTCTCTCTACCTGATTTTTGGTTTTGTTTTGTTTTTGTTTGTAACCCCATCAACACTCTCACAGTCTTGATATGTATACACAGACTCATGAAATAAAGGTTATTTCAGTAAACTTTTGATCTCCTTTTTTCCCAATATCTTCCCTAAATGATCCATTTCAGCTTTCCCTGTGTTCTCTGGTTGAACCTTTGGTAGACACTGGGTAGAGAATTAAGCCTCATTCCAGCCTTCAGGATTCACAATAGGGTCTCAACTTCACTATGCAATCCAACATGACCGTCAGTCTTGTCTTTCTCACTCTCTTCCCCATCATACTCATTCTCACCTTCTAACCTTTGCAGAAGATGGTTTCACACTCAGAATGCCCTACCCAGCTATTCAAAGTCTACCTCTCCTCTGGGTTCAGCTCAAGTTCTCTCTTCCAAGAAGCCCACTCTGAGTACTCACTGAGCTTTTTTTTTATCTCTTCTGTCTTTTCTTTGGACTCTTTAAGTCTAGTTTGTGTCTTTAATTATAATATTTTATTCTGTCTTTAAAATTTTTCTTTTACTGGCTTTGAACTATTGGCAGCCTCTGTGTCTTACCTAAAAGTTGCTTGAGGCCAGAGACTATGTCTCATCCTTTCTGGTTTTCCTCCTGGTCCAGCCTCTAGCACAGGGCTGGGCTCATAACAAATGTTTAATAAATGAGTTTCTAATTCATCTAGATGAAATTTTATCTAAAATTTTCCTTTCCCCCTCTCTTTGGTATAGTTATTAGAAGTCCTTGGGTATTATACGGTATTCATACTTCATGTGGTCTAGAATTAACTTGCATTGGAAATTCAAAGCAAAATGAAACAAAAACATACAGAGAATGAAAAGGCATTAGTGCTGTTATATGATTACTTCTAGAAAGTACTAATGTGTACACTAACTTTTTTTTATTGAGATGTAATTGATATATCACATTGTGTAAGTTTAAGGTATACAATGTGATGATTTGATAAACATATATATTATGAAATGTTTACTGTAATAAGGTTAGTTAACAAATCCTTTACTTCCCATAATTACCATTTTGTTGTTGTTGTTATGGTGATTACATTAAAGCTCTACTCATAATAACTTTCAAGTACACAATACAATATTGTTAACGAGAGTCACCACGCTGTACGTTAAATCCTTGGAATTTATCTTATAAGTGAAAGTTTCTACCCTTTGACCAACATTTCTACATATTTCCTGGCAACCACCATTTCTATGTGTTCCATATTTTTAGACTCCACATATAATGCTAAGTCTTCACGAACGACAGTATGTAGTTAAGTACAACAATTTCAGTGCATGTGTTTTTGTATGTGTTGCCTGTTTTCCATTTCACAGGTCTCTGACCTAGTTCTGAATTTCATTATCTCACTTAGGCATTGCAATAGCATCCTTTATCCTTTTTATGCTTTAAATTTCTCCTTCATTCTGCACATAGCCATCAAGGACCTTTCTGAAATACAACCTCACCGTACCACTCTCCTGCTTAGAAACACAATGTGCTCACTATCTTTGAATTAAATCCAAGTTGCTTGATCCGTCATCTAAGACCTTCCTAGATCTGATCCCATCCTATATTTTTACCTTTTTCATTTAATATTCTTCTTAATAGCCCTTGTATTCTTTTTTTTTTTTAATTTTTATTTATTTATTTATTTATGGCTTTGCTGGGTCTTCGTTTCTGTGCGAGGGCCCTCCCCAGCTGCGGCAAGCGGGGGCCACTCCTCATCGCGGTGCGCGGGCCTCTCACTATCGCGGCCTCTCCTGCCGCGGAGCACAGGCTCCAGACGCGCAGGCTCAGCAGTTGTGGCTCACGGGCCCAGCCGCTCCGCGGCATGTGGGATCCTCCCAGACCAGGGCTCGAACCCGTGTCCCCTGCATTAGCAGGCAGACTCCCACCCACTGCGCCACCAGGGAAGCCCTAGCCCTTGTATTCTATTCAAACCAAACTCCTTGTATTGAGCTTCATACATAATGCTTTGCTTGGCTAACTTGCATGTTTACCAGGAAGGTCCCTCTATTTCATTCCTTTGTATACAAACTGCTCTTTCCCTTAATGATCAATTTCACACTAACATAACCTTATCACCTCACTAGGAAGGAATTCTCCTTTCTCTGAATGCCCACATAGCACCCTCTAATGGCATTTATCACCTTCTATTTTGGGTTTAGTTATTTATGTACATTCATTTATTTGTTTCCTAAAAAAAAGGTTGAACAGAATTGTGCAAGGTACTCAGGATAAAAAAGTATCTTAGTACTTAGATAGTACTAGTATTAGTATATACTAAGCCAGAGATAGGAAAACAGAGATCATTCTGGATGAGAGGTAAGAAGAGAGAGATAGAGAGGATATGAAACTGACAGCAGAGAAGAGAGAAGATATAAGAAGTCATGATGATGGTCAAGGTTCAAGTCTTTGATTTTATTGTTATGTTTCTATCCTTGGGGAGATATATGTATATATATATGTATATATATATAGTATGCTCCTTCCTTATCCTTCTAATAAATTAAGTTGGTAGAGTTGTTTATGTTAATTGTAATTCAAATATTCTTAACTAATTTGTCATAGAATTAGGCTTTCCAATTTGTATACCATCTGTGCTTCTCCTGAATTTCAAATACCTGAATTTCTCCAATTTTGTACCTTGTCTCAAACCTCTCACATATAAGCTGTGGAGATCCCATTGCTCTAAAGAATAGTAATTTCAATAAGAGGCCAAGTTAACAAACATGGATTCAGCTGCTACTGGGGAATGTGAAGAATTGCCTTGTTTAAAATAATATAATGCTATACAAAACTGTACCCATACGGATGACTAGTGACCAGTACATTTTGAGAGATTAATATATAAGAATTCTACTTTGATAAAGTCTATTTTTGGAGAAGCTGAAAGTTTTTATAAAGTAAATGGAATAGTGATTTTTATACTTTTTAGAGCTTTGGACCACTTTAGAAATACAATGAAAACTTTAGATAATCTACCCAGATAAATGCACATTTGCATACAGTTTGGTGGATGATTTTAGAAAGTTCGAAGAGGTCCTTAGAGCTGAGAAACTGACTTTAAATAATTATATATTTCTTCAGATAGTTCAACACTCTCTTTGACCACTAAAGACAGGGAATGCGGGAATTTGTATGGGCCTGAATTAAGCTAAACCTAGGAAGTAAGTATGTAAGTAGATAACTAACTAACTAACACACCCTATACTGTTTTGGTCCCACTGTGTCAGGATGAAGTCCAGATTCTTTGCTTGGCCCATAAGACCATTCAAGTTCTTGTTCTTGCTTCTCTTCTTTCAATGTATACATCTTTTTCTCCAGCCACATAAAACCAGAAAAAAAAAATACAGCTGTTTGATGCCCTTATGCCTTATATATGCTGTTTCCTCTGTTGTAAAAGTCCTTCTTGCTACCTATGCCTTGATGCGTTAGGCTCCTACTCATCCTCCAAGGCCCAACTCATATTTCACTTCTTGGGGGAAGCCTTCCCTGACAGCCCCAGCCTAGGTGAGGGGCAATTCTTTGTAGCCCCTTTATCTATCATAGGACTTATTATGGGATAGTGTAATTGTCTGTTAGAGTATCTCTCCCATCCCCTAAAGATCTTGAGCCTGTGCCTGTGAGATAATCATTTATGTATCTTCAAGTTCTGGTTAGTGACTGTCACATAGTTGGTTCTCAAGATATGTTTACGGCATGAATAAGTGAATGAATAAATGAGTGATTTTCCTGGAACAATAGGAAAGTTGCTTTACCAAACTTCTGCTTCAAGTCCCCTTTCTAAAAAGTGGGACAACGAATGCTGCTTATACAGGAATATGAGAAGAATCGGTTATTGCAGAGAGGCAGTAAAATCCTCAAACAAGAGGCAAAATAAAAGAGCAAAGTATATATTTTTTTATAATCTTATTCACAGCAGACTTAACACTCAAGGAGAAAAGCATTTGCTGTTGTTTCTTGCATGGCAAGAGGCTTGCCAAAATGGATACTATTTTCTAAAATATTTCAAAGTGTGAAGTGCATGAAGAGGCCTCCCGTCATCTGAAGATGAATTATGTTCTAATCCGGGCATTTAAAAACAACAACAACAGAGAAACTCGGGCTGTTTTTCAATTCTGTCTGCATCTTCTCCTGGTTAAGTGCTGGGAATATTAAAATGAATTTTAACTGCTTGCCAGATTTTCTTTTTTTTAAATCAAAGAGCCCATTACATTTTAAAATGTGATGTCTGGGGAAAAGGTCACCCTAAATTTCTGGAAGCTGGACTTAAGATGTTAAAATAGGTCTCGCAACCATCCTTTTGGCAGTTGGTGGACTGGTCACAGGCTCTGGAAGGACACCTGTCCACATGCTACAAGTTCAACTTTCAGGGGCCAATGGCAAGCCCATCACTGAGTGGTGAGAAGTGGTTTCTGCATGCATACCAGCTAGGAGAGAAACCAACCACACTCTAGGAGTTTGTCTGTATTCCTTCTCTGCTGGAGTAGAGTCTTGAAGTCAAAGATAGTCTGATATCAAGGCACTGGGTGGAAATCAAAAATTCAGAAGGGAGGGCCTCACCCAGCATCAGTGAATAGAAGGTGAAGGATTGGTGAAGCCCTACCCGAGGTCTGTATACCCAGCTGCATACCATATGTTCAGTTTTTCCTTGAGATATCTCATTAACTTCAGGATGCACTGGAATAGCAGAGGTTTCCTTTCCTTTCTTTCCTGGATGAGAAAGAAAAAATGGTTTTGGTTTGGTCTCTTCATTTTAACACATACACATATACACCCAGGCAAAGAAAATGTTGAGGCTCTGCTATGCGATTGGCATTGTAAATGGTGATGGGGTTACACGGATGGATAAGAACGATCTAGTTCCTGCCCTGATGAAGCTCACAAAGGGGAGGTAAATGCTAAATAATCACTCAAGATTATTATTTAATTACAAACTACCATAAACACAACACAGGAATATGTGAAAATAAATTTCTTTTGGGCTAGGGGTAGGAGTGGTGAAGGATCAGAGAAGGCTTCTTGGAGGAAGTGACACTTAAAGTGGGGACCTGAAGGATGAATAGGAGTTTCCAGGCAAAGGTGATGGTGGGCGTGTGCATAGAGCAGGGAGTTCCAGATAAGCAGAGACATCAGCCTGTAGAACTGTCCTGAATCAGGAGGGCTTTTACAGTTTGGGAAGTGGCAAGGGACCTCTTCCTGTGGTCCTGCCTCTTAGAGAAGCAGGCACTTCTGCCTCCCTTTCCACCCAAGTTTGCACTTGAAGGATCAGGTAAAACCTTTGTCTTCTCCCTTCCTTGTTACTTTCAATGGTCAGAAGTCCTATATGGGAAGAGGTTTGAATGGCATCTCTAACCCAGGAGATTTTACTGTCCAGGTGCTAGCTGCTCAGGCTGCTGCCTTCATGAATAGAAGAAATTTCCTTAGGATGCAGGAAAGAGACATAAAGACCTTCAGTTTAAATCCTCTAAGGCTTATTGTGGGCATCATTCATTCATCACTCAGCACCTGCCATCAGACTTGGTAACATTCATTTACTGTATAAATCAGTATGACGACTACACAGCATAGACTTCTGGGAGCTTCAGCTTCAATATTTAATGTGTAATTCAAATATGCCATTAACAAATATATATTTTTTCTGAGTTGGGTGTTGCTATTTTAAATAAAATGGTTCAATCAATGAATTTTAAACGAAAGGTAGAGGGTGACAGTATAACACAGTGGTGGAGAATAGAGGCTCTGAAGTCAGATGCCTTGGGTTTGAGTCCTGGCTCCTTTCTCTCTTAGCTGCATGACCTAGGGCAAGGGACTTGTCCTCTTTGTGTCTCAGTTTCCATTTCTGTAAAATGGGGATAATGCCATCTATAGGTTATTGTGAGGATTAAATGAACTAGAAAATGTAAAGCAAATACTTGGAGCATGGCAAGTACTCAATAAATGTTAACTAATAGTGTTATCTATGTAAGGATGTTTGTATAAATAAATTCACATATTGGATTAAAAAGCCTGTTAGACTTTTAACATTGCACCTACAACTCATTATGAATCTTCTCCCGCCGTTTCTTGATGGAGAAGGCAATGTGATTTCATAATCTTCTCTGAAGTCCCAGCACCCAGCATTAGAATAAATACTCATTGCATGTTGGTTGACTAAATGGATGATCATGTGCCCTAATCTGAGGTTTGGAAAACAAAGTCACTGAATATACAGTTCTGTGTCTTCCATTCCTTTTCAGGCCCTATGGGAGGAAGGATTTCTCTCTTTATCCTTCCATACCTAACCCAGATGCTATAGATGAACTTTGGTGTCAGATCTGAATGTTATAATCTGGCTGCTTCCCTTTACCAGCTGCAAGCTTTCAGATCCTAGTTTTGTCAGTTGTGAAAAGGGAATGATAATAGCTTTCTGCAATAATAGTGTGGAGATTTACAAAAAATTACCTAATAAAATGCCTAACACAGGGAAGATGCCCAATACAAGGTAGTATTATTTGTTATTGTGTTATTTTATGTGATCTTAAGCAATCTAGTTTCCCCAGAAAAGAGGACTTTACATTAATTATGACGCGCCAGGCATTTTTGTGGGCACTGTTCACATGCATTAGCCCCTTTAGTCTAAGATCTAGAACCTAGAGTTTGTCCTGGTCCAGTTTCTCTACTGTCTGCACTTCTAAAAGTTCTGTTAGAAGAAGATGCGTGCTCGTCTCCCTGGTCTCTTTTAAGCTTCCCTTTCTCCCTCCTAATGCCTATAAGCATATTTTAAAAGGTAATGGTTTGCACATGTGAAAATTGAGAAACCTGAGGCAGAGCTGATTTTTTTTTCTTTCTAACACAGCAGGAAGGATAAATAATAACCATCTGTCTAGACTGCCAGTTGAAGACTTGTGCTGGAGGAAATCGGCCAAGCTGGCTTCTAGAGATTTCCAGGTATTGGAAGGACCAGGTTTTACAGGGCTTCCAGTGGATTCTGAGAGTTACACAGCCAGCCCTACCATCTCTGCCCCACCCCAACTAATGACTTGAAATCAGTGGTCTTCAGCACTGGCTGCTAAAATGCTCCCACCTGGGGAGCTTTAAAAATTACCAATGCCTAGGTGTCACACCAGACCAATTATATCAGAATCTCTAGGGGTGAGAATCCTTTGGGACTTCTAAAAAATTCCCAGGTTATATTAAGTAAAGCCATAATAGATAACAACTGACTTAAAAAAATGAAATAATGCCATTTGCAGCAACATGGATGGACCCAGAGATGATCATACTAAGCGAAGTAAGTCAGGTAGAGAAAGACAAATATAATATGATATCACTTATATGTGGAATCTAAAAAAATGATACAAATGAACTTATTTATAAAACAGAAATAGTCTCACAGACATAGAAAACAAACTTATGGCTACCAAAGGGGAAAGGGGCAAGGGGAAAGGGAGGAATAAATTGGTAATTCGGGATTAACAGATATACACTACTATATATAAATTAGATAAACAAGGATCTACTGTATAGCACAGGGAACTATATTCAATATCTTGTAATAACCTATAGTGTAAAGGAATTTGAAAAACATTATATATATATATATATATATATATATGAATAACTAAATTACTTTGCTGTATACCTGAAACATTGTAAATCAACTATACTTTCTAAGAAAGAAAGAAAGAAAGAAAGAAAGAAGGAAGGAAGAAAGAAAGAAAGAAAGAAGAAAGAAAGAAAGAAAGAAAGAAAGAAAGGAAGGAAGGAAGGGAGGAAGAAAGAAAAAGAAAGAAAGAAGGAAGGAAGAAAGAAAGAAAGAGAAAGGAAGGAAGGAAGAAAGAAAGAAAGAAAGAAAAAGAAAGAAAGAGAGAAAGAAAGAATATGGCCTCATTGGACCTACTGGATGAAGCTTTTGTGAGAAGAAAACATATATATGTTGAACATCTATAAATGTCAGACATTTCCCACATGTTTTCTTACTTAATCTGAAGAATAACCCTGTGAGGTAGAAATATCTCCATTTGACAGGTGAGGAGACTGAGCAATGAAAGTTTCAGTTATCTGCTTGAGATGGCAGAGGTAGGGTTAGGTTGGGATTCTAACCCATTCACTCACTCAACAAACATTTGTTAAATGCTTATTATGATACAACAATGAACAAGGCAGAATCTTCTCATGGAGTGTACATTCCAGTGGTGAGGGCAAATAAGTAGGTACGAAAAATAACGTCAAGTAGTGATAAGTGCTAGAAACACAACTAAAGCCAATGATGGGGGTAGCAAGTAATTGCAGTTGCTATTTTAGATAGAGAGTTCACCAAAGGCCTCTATGAAGTGACATTTAAATACAGTGGAGAAACAAGGGAGAAAGCCATGCAAATGTCTGGGGAAAGATCATTCCAGGAAGAAGCTATCACAAGGGCAAAGGCCTCAAGGGAGGGAGTATTTGGTGCATTCAAGCAATAGCTGAGAGAAGAGACTAGCTGACACGGGATGAAAAGAGAAGAGAAGTGGGTTAGATATTTGCAGAACTAAAGGGCCTTATGGGCCATGCATGTGACCCTTCATTATGCCCTTCTAGTGATATCTTGCTTTGTAGGGGCCACCCCTCCCTCATCCCAGTGCTGTGGTTTGGTGGGAATGATCCTTAGTTCCAACTCCAATCTTGGTTTCTGATTCGTTGAAGACTATTTTGGTATCTGAATCACAGTCTTGGTTCAAAGATGGACATGAAACTCAGTCTGAATCTCTGAGATGAGAGGAGATATCTGTTACAGTTTCTTAGCTAGTAAAGTTCTCTCCTTCTTGGCAGGACCTCCCAAAAGAGAGTGCTGTGAATATATGAAGAACATAGCTGCCAGAGCTATTTTGCTATTACAGGAGTGCCCAGAGCAGTTGGGACACCAACATTTAGAGGCTGAAGATGATGCCAACAGCAGGTAAAGCAAGCAGGGAGCCAGAAAGAGAGCAGATCCTTGATCTGACACTTGAATGGCTAGATCAAACCATGTCTATAGCTCTTGCTGCTGCAAGACTTTTGAGTTACATAAACCAAATCTCTTTATTGTCTAAACAAACTGAGTTGGCTTTTCTGTCCCTTCAGTATAAGTAGTTCTAACTAGGAATTACTATGGATTTTTTTTTTCCTTAATAAAAGGGAGGTTAAGCTCTTAGCCATTTTTCTATGCTATCTTGAGTGATGGGCCATCAGAAAATGTTTGAGGGGATCAATGAACCTCTGAGGCTACCAGCATTCCCTCCTAATTTTCCCCCATCAGTAGTCATGCTATAGCCCTGCTTCATGCTTTCTGCTCTCCTTCTTTCTTTCCCTCACTTCACAGGCTCCACTGTGAAGAGATTCAAAGTTGGGGTCATATTTCATTTTTGTAAAATACTACTTGAGATCTTAGAACATACCATGTTTGGAGGAGTCTAAGCTCTTTTGTGTTTGTCTTCATGGGAGTTTGTATCATTTCTTGGATCTGTGGCTTGAGATATTTTTATCACTTTTGGAAATTTTTCAGTCATAATTTCTTCAGATATTGCTTCATCTATATTCTCTTCCTCCTCTCCTTCTGTGACTTAATTACACATATGTTGGATAGTGTCACCATTTCCTATATGTCTCTTATACATTCTTTTTTGTATATCCCATCATCTTTTCTCATTCATGCTTCAATCTGGATATTTCCTATTGAATGGTATTCCAGTTCACTAATCCTCTCTTCAGCTATCTTCTATTAAACCCATCTGTTGAGTTTTTAAATTTAGTTTTTGTATTTTTTAGTTCTAGATATTCCATTTGATTCCTTTTATAGATTCAAATTAATGGCTGAAAATTCTCCATCTTATTCATTTTCTTAAACATATTAATTACAGTTATTTGAAAATTCATGTCCTGTTTTGTATCATTCATGACCATTTCTAACTGAACATTTTGTATGGATAATTTTAGAGATTTTATGAGATGTTAACATCTTCCACAGAGGGGTTTTTCCTTCTTTCTGTTGGTTGTTCAATTTGAATTTCAAATAATAGCTTTCAAAGAAATATTGTTTTGCATTTTTAAAAATTTTTATTGGAGTATAGTTGATTTACAATGTTGTGTTAGTTTCAGGTGTACAGCAAAGTGAATCAGTTATACATATAGATATATCCACTCTTTTTTTTTAGATTCTTTTCCCGTATAGGCCATTGCAGAGTATTGAGTAGACTTCCCTATGCTATACAGCAGGTTCTTATTAGTTATCTATTTTATATATAGTAGTATCTATATGTCAATCCCAATCTCCCAATTTATCCTTCACCCCACTTATCCCCTGATGACCATAAGTTTGTTTTCTTTCTTTCTTTTTTTTGGCTGCCTTGGGTCTTCATTGCTGCACATGGGCTTTCTCTAGTTGGGGTGAGCAGGGGCTACTCTTCATTGTGGTGTGTGAGTTTCTCATTGCGATAGCTTCTCTTGTTGTGGAGCACAGGGCTCTAGGTGCACAGACTTCAGTATTTGTGGTACATGGGCTCAGTAGTTGTGGCGTGTGGGCCCTAGGGCATGCAGGCTTCTGTAGTTGTGATGCACAGGCTCAGTAGTTGTGGCTCACAGGCTCTAGAACACAGGCTCAGTAGTTGAGGCACATAGGCTTAGTTGCTCTGCGGCATGTGGGATCTTCCTGGACCAGGGATTGAACCCATGTCCCCTCCATTGGCAGGCGGATTTTTAACTGCTACACCACCAGGTAAGTCCCCATAAGTTTGTTTTCCACATTTATGACTCTACTTCTGTTTTATAAATAAATTCATTTGTACCCCTTTTTTAGATCCCACATATAAGCAGTATCATATGATATTTGTCCTTCTGTGTCTGACTTACTTCACTCAGTGTGACAATCTCTAGGTCCATCCATGTTGTTGCAAATGGCATTAGTTTGCATTTTTATGGCTGAGTAATATTCCATTGTGTATATGTACCACATCTTCTTTATCCATTCTTCTGTTTTTTTTAAAATTAATTAATTTATTTTATTTATTTATTTATGGCCGTGTTGGGTCTTCGTTTCTGTGCGAGGGCTTTCTCCAGTTGTGGCAAGTGGGGGCCACTCTTCATCGCGGTGCATGGGCCCCTCACTATCGCGGCCTCTCCTGCTGTGGAGCACAGGCTCCAGATGCGCAGGCTCAGTAATTGTGGCTCACGGGCCCAGCCACTCCGCGGCATGCGGGATCCTCCCAGACAAGGGCTCAAACCCGTGTCCCCTGCATTGGCAGGCGGACTCTCAACCACTGTGCCACCAGGGAAGCACCATTCCTCTGTTGATAGACATTTAGGTTGCCTCCATATCCTGGCTATTGTAAATAGTGTTGCAATGAACATTGGGGTGCATGTATCTTTTTTAAATTAATTAATTAATTAATTATTTTTTGGCGGCTTTGGGTCTTCATTGCTGCATGCAGGCTTGCTCTAGTTGCACTGAGAGGGGGCTACTCTTTGTTGCGGTGTGTGGGTTTCTCATTGTGGTGGCTTCTCTTGTCATGGAGCATGGGCTCTAGGTGTGCGGGCTACAGTAGTTGTGGCATGCGGGCTCAGTAGTTGTAGCTCGTGGGCTGTAGAGTGCAGGCTCAGTAGTTGTGGTGCATACGCCTAGTTGCTCTGTGGCATGTGGGATCTTCCCAGACCAGGGCTCAAACCCGTGTCCACTGCACTGGCAGGCAGATTCTTAACCACCTTGCCACCAGGGAACTCCCACATGTATCCTTTTGAATTGTGGTTTTCTGGGGGTATATCCAGTAGTGGGATAGCTGGGTCATATGTTAATTCTCTTTTTAGTTTTTTAAGGAACCTCCGTACTGTTCTCCATAGTGCTGTATCCATTTACATTCCCATCAACACTGTAAGAGCGTTCCCTTTTCTCCACACCCTCTCCAGCATTTATTTTTTGTAGATTTTTTGATGATGCCCATTCTGACTGGTGTGAGATGATACCTCACTGTAGTTTTGATTTGCATTTCTCTAATAATGAGTGACGTTGAACATCTTTTCATGTGCTTTTTGGCCACCCATACATCTTCTTTGGAGAAATGTCAATTTAGATATTCCGCCCATTTTTTGATTGTTATTTTATTTATTTATTTTGATATTGAGCTGCATGAGCTGTTTGTATATTTTGGATATGGATCCCTTGTTGGTTGCTTCGGTTGCAAATATTTTCTCCCATTCTGAGGGTAGTCCTTTCATGCTGTTTATGGTTTCCTTGCTGTGCAAAAGCTTTTAAGTTTACTTAGATCCTATTTGTTTATTTTTGTTTTTATTTTCATTACTCTAGGAGGTGGGTCAAAAAAGATCTTGCTGGGATTCATGTCAAAGAGTGTTCTGCCTTTGTTTTCCTCTAAAAGTTTTATACTGTCTGGCCCTATATTTAGGTCTTTAATTAAATTTGAGTTTATTTTTTTATTTTTTATTTTATTTAATTAATTAATTAATTAATTTTAACATCTTTATTGGAGTATAATTGCTTTACAATGGTGTGTTAGTTTCTGCTTTATAACAAAATGAATCAGCTATACATATCACATCCCCACATCTCTTCCCTCTTGTGTCTCCGTCCCTCCCACCCTCTCTATCCCACCCCTCTAGGTGGTCACAAAGCATCGAGCTGATCTCCCTGTGCTATGCAGCTGCTTTCCACCAGCTATCTATTTTACATTCGGTAGTGTACATATGTCCATGCCACTCTCTCACTTTGTCCCAGCTTACCCTTCCCCCTCCCCGTGTCCTCAAGTCCATTCTCTAGTATATCTGCGTCTTTATTCTCGTCTTGCCCCTAGGTTCTTCATGAAGATTTTTTTTTTTTTTTAGATTCCATATATATGTGTTAGCATACAGTATTTGTTTTTCTCCTTCTGACTTACTTCACTCTGTATTACAGACTCTAGGTCCATCCACCTCACTACAAATAACTCAATTTCGTTTCATTTTATGGCTGAGTAATACTCCATTGCATATATGTGCCACATCTTCTTTATCCATTCATCTGTCGATGGACACTTAGGTTGCTTCCATGTCCTGGCTATTGCAAATAGAGCTGTAATGAAAATTGTGGTACATGACTGTTTTTGAATTATGGTTTTCTCAGGGTATATGCCCAGTAGTGGGATTGCTGGGTCATATGGTAGTTGTATTTGTAGTTTTTTAAGGAACCTCCATTCTGTTCTCCATAGTGGCTGTATCAATTTACATTCCCACCAAGAATGCAAGAGGGTTCCCTTTTCTCCACACCCTCTCCAGCATTTATTGTTTGTACATTTTTTGATGCTGGCCTTTCTGAGTGATGTGAGATGATATCTCATTATAGTTTTGATTTGCATTTCTCTAATGATTAGTGATGTTGAACATCCTATCATGTGTTTGTTGGCAATCTGTATATCTTCTTTGGAGAAATGTCTATTTAGGTCTTCTGCCCATTTTTGGATTGGGTTGTTTGTTTTTTTGATATTGAGCTGCATGAGCTGCTTGTAAAATTTGGAGATTAATCCTTTGTCAGTTGCTTCATTTGCAAATAAATTCTCCCATTCTGAGGGTTGTCTTTTCGTCTTGTTTATGGTTTCCTTTGCTGTGCAAAAGCTTTTAAGTTTCATTAGGTCCCATTTGTTTATTTTTGGTTTTATTTCCATTTCTCTAGGAGGCAGGTCAAAAAGGATCTTGCTGTGATTTAGGTCATCATAGAGTGTTCTGCATATGTTTTCCGCTAAGAGTTTTATAGTGCCGGGCCTTACATTTAGCTCTATAATCCATTTTGAGTTTAGTTTTGTGTATGGTGTTAGGGAGTGTTCTAATTTCATTCTTTTACATGTAGCTGTCCAGTTTTCCCAGCACCACTTATTGAAGAGGCTGTCTTTTCTCCACTGTATATTCTTGCCTCCTTTATCAAAGATTAGGTGACCATATGTGCGTGGGGTTATCTCTGGGCTTTCTATCCTGTTCCGTTGATCTATATTTCTGTTTGTGTGCCAGTACCATACTGTCTTGATTACTGTAGCTTTGTAGTATAGTCTGAAGTCAGGGAGCCTGATTCCTCCAGCTCCGTTTTTCTTTCTCAAGATTGCTTTGGCTATTCGGGGTCTTTTGTGTTTCCATACAAATTGTGAAATGTTTTGTTCTAGTTCTGTGAAAAATGCCATTGGTAGTTTGATAGGGATTGCATTGATCTGTAGATTGCTTTGAGTAGTATAGTCATTTTCACAATTTTGATTCTTCCAATCCAAGAACATGCTATATCTCTCTATCTATTTGTATTATCTTTAATTTCTTTCATCAGTGTCATAATTTTCTGCATAAAGGTCTTTTGTCTCCTTAGGTTGGTGTATTCCTAGATATTTTATTCTTTTGGTTGCAATGGTAAATGGGAGTGTTTTCTTAATTTCACTTTCAGATTTTTCATCATTAGTGTATAGGAATGCAAGGGATTTCCGTGCATTAATTTTGTATCCTGCTGCTTTACCAAATTCATTGATTAGCTCTAGTAGTTTTCTGGTAGCATCTTTAGGATTCTCTATGTAGAGTATCATGTCATCTGCAAACAGTGACAGCTTTACTTGTTCTTTTCCAATTTAGATTCCTTTTATTTCTTTTTCTTCTCTGATTGCCATGGCTAGGACTTCCAAAACTATGTTGAATAATAGTAGTGAGAGTGGGCAATGTTGTCTTGTTCCTGATCTTAGTGGAATTGGTTTCAGTTTTTCACCATTGAGGATGATGCTGGCTGTGGGTTTGTCACATATAGCCTTTAATACGTTGAGGAAAGTTCCCTCTATGCCTACTTTCTGGAGGGTTTTTATCATAAATGCATGTTGAATTTTGTCGAAAGCTTTCTCTGCATCTATTGAGATGATCATAGTTTTTCTCCTTCAATTTGTTAATATGGTGTATCACATTGACTGATTTGCGTATATTGAAGAATCCTTGCATTCCTGGGTTAAACCCCACTTGATCATGGTGTATGATCCTTTTAATGTGTTGTTGGATTCTGTTTGCTAGTATTTTGTTGAGGATTTTGCATATATGTTCTTCAGTGATGTTAGCCTGTAGTTTTCTTTCTTTGTGACATCTTTGTCTGGTTTTGGTATCAGGGTGATGGTGGCCTTGTAGAATGAGTTTGGGAGTGTTCCTCCCTCTGCAATTTTTTGGAAGAGTTTGAGAAGGATGGGTGTTAGCTCTTCTCTAAATGTTTGATAGAATTCACCTGTGAAGCCATCTGGTCCTGGCTTTTGTTTGTTGGAAGATTTTTAATCACAGTTTCAATTTCAGTGCTTGTGATTGGTCTGTTCATATTTTCTATTTCTTGCTGGTTCAGTCTCAGAAGGTTGTACATTTCTAAGAATTTGTCCATTTTATTGGCATATAGTTGCTTGTAGTCATCTCTCATGATCCTTTGTATTTCTGCAGTGTCAGTTGTTACTTCTCCTTTTTCATTTCTAATTCTATTGACTTGAGTCTTCTCCCTTTATTTCTTGATGAGTCTGGCTAATGGTTTATCAATTTTTTTATCTTCTCAAAGAACTAGCTTTTAGTTTTATTGAGCTCTGCTATTGATTCCTTCATTTCTCTTTCATTTATTTCTGATCTGATCATTCTGATTTCTTTCCTTCTGCTAATTTTGGGTTCTTTTTGTTCTTTCTCTAATTGCTTTAAGTGTAAGGTTATGTTGTTTATTTGAGATGTTTCTTGTTTCTTAAGGTAGGATTTTATTGCTATAAACTTCCCTCTTAGAACTGCTTTTGCTGCATCCCATAGGTTTTGGGTCGTTGTGTTTTCATTGTCATTTGTTTCTAGGTATTTTTTGATTTCCTCTTTGATTTCTTCAGTGATCCCTTGGTTATTAAGTAGTGTATTGTTTAGCCTCCATGTGTTTGTACTTTTTACAGACCTTTCCTTGTAATTGATATCTAGTCTCATAGCGTTATGGTCAGAGAAGATGCTTGATACGATTTCAATTTTCTTATATTTATGAAGGCTTGATTTGTGACCCGAGACATGATCTATCCTGGTGAATGTTCCATGAGCACTTGAGAAGAAAGTTGTTGTTTTTGCATGGAATGTTGTTTTTTGTATGGAATGTCCTATAAATTTCAATTAAGTCCTTCTTGTTTAATGTATCATTTAAAGCTTGTGTTTTCTTATTTATTTTCATTTTGGACGATCTGTCCATTGGTGAAAGTGGGGTTTTAAAGTCCCCCACTATGATTGTGTTACTGTCAATTTCCCCTTTTATGGCTGTTAGTATTTGCCTTATGTATTGCGGTGCGCCTATGTTGGGTGCATAAATATTTACAATGGCTATATCTTCTTCTTGGATTGATCCGTTGATCGTTATGTAGTGTCCTTCTTTGTCTCTTGTAATAGTCTTTGTTTTAAAGTCTATTTTGTCTTATATGAGAATTGCTACTCCAGCTTTCTTTTGATTTCCATTTGCATGGAATATCTTTTTCCATCCCCTCACTTTCAGTCTGTATGTGTCCCTATGTCTGAAGTGGGTCTCTTGTAGACAGCATATATACGGGTCTTGTTTTTGTATCCATTCAGCCAGTCTATGTATTTTGGTTGGAGCATTTAATCCATTTACATTTAAGGTAATTATCGATATGTATGTTCCTATTACCATTTTCTTAATTGCTTGGGTTTGTTATTGTAGGTGTTTTCCTCGTCTTGTGTTTCTTGCCTAGAGAAGTTCCTTTAGCATTTGTTGTAAAGCTGGTTTGGTGGTGCTCAATTCTCTTAGCTTTTGTTGTCTGTAAAGTTTTAATTTCTCCATTAAATCCGAGTGAGATCCTTGCTGGGTAGAGTAATCTTGGTTGTAGGTTTCTCCCTTTCATCACTTCAAATATGTCCTGCCACTCCCTTCTGGTTTGCGGAGTTTCTGCTGAAAGATCAGCTGTTAACCTTATGGGGATTACCTTGTATGTTATTTGTTGTTTTTCCCTTGCTGCTTTTAATATTTTTTCTTTGTATTTAATTTTTGATAGTTTGATTAATATGTGTGTCTTGGCGTGTTTCTCCTTGGATTTATCCTGTATGGGACTCTCTGTTTTTTTTTGGTTTTTTTTTCATAAATTTTATTTAATTATTTATTCATTGGCTGCATCAGGTCTTTGTTGCGGTGTGCGGGCTTCTCGTTGCGGGGGCTTCTCTTGTTGCGGAGCACGGGCTCTAGGCACGTGGGCTTCAGTAGTTGTAGCACGTGGGCTCAGTAGTCGTGGCTCGCAGGCTCCAGAGTGCAGGCTCAGTAGCTGTGGCACACGGGCTTTGTTGCTCCACGGCATGTGGGATCTTCCTGGACCAGGGCTCGAACCCATGTCCCCTGCATTGGCAGGTGGATCCTTAACCACTGCGCCACCAGGGAAGTCCCGGGACTCTCTGTTTTTCCTGGACTTGATTAACTATTTCTTTTCCCATATTAGGGAAGTTTTCAACTATAATCTCTTCAAATATTTTCTCAGTCCCTTTCTTTTTCTCTTCTTCTTCTGGGACCCCTATAATTCGAATATTGGTGCATTTAATGTTGTCCCAGATGTCTCTGAGACTGTCCTCAATTCTTTTCATTCTTTTTTCTTTATTCTGCTCTGCAGTAGTTATTTCCACTATTTTATCTTCCAGGTCACTTATCCGTTCTTCTGCCTCAGTTATTCTGCTATTGATCCCTTCCAGAGTATTTTTAATTTCATTTATTGTGTTGTTCATCATTGTTTGTTTGATCTTTAGTTCTTCTAGGTCCCTGTTAAACGTTTCTTGTATTTTTTCCATACTATTTCTAAGATTTTGGATCATCTTTACTATCATTATTCTGAATTCTTTTTCAGGTAGACTGCCTATTTCCTCTTCATTTATTAGGTCTGGTGGGATTTTACCTTGCTCCTTCATCTGCTGTGTGCGTCTCTGTCTTCTCATTTTGCTTAACTTACTGTGTTTGGGGTCTCCTTTTCACAGGCTGCAGGTTCATAGTTCCCGTTGTTTTTGGTGTCTGTCCCCAGTGGCCAAGGTTGGTTCAGTGTGTTGTGTAGGCTTCCTGGTGGAGGGGACTAGTGCCTGTGTTCTGGTGGATGAGGCTGGATCTTCTCTTTCTTGTGGGCAGGTCCACGTCTGGTGATGTGTTTCGGGGTGTCTGTGACCTTATTATGATTTTACACAGCCTCTCTGTTGTTGTGTGGGGTTGTGTTCCTGTCTTGCTAGTTGTTTGGCATAGGGTGTCCAGCACTGTAGCTTGTTGTTTGTTGAGTGGAGCTTGGTCTTGGCATTGAGATGGAGTTCTGTGGGAGATTTTCGCCATTTGATATTACGTGGAACTGGGAGGTCTCTGGTGGACCAATGTCCTGAACTTGGCTCTCCCTTCTCAGAGGCACAGCCCTGACCCCTGGCTGGAGCACCAAGAGCCTGTCATCCACACGGCTCAGAATAAAAGGGATTAAAAAAGAAAGAAAGAAAGGAAAATATAAAATAAAATAAAACAAAATGAAATAAAATAAAGTTATTAAAATTAAAAAAATTATTTAAAAAATTTAAAAGTAATAAAAAAAAGAAAGAAAGAAGAGAGCCAAACCGAAAAACAAATCCACCAACGATAACAAGCGCTAAAAACTATATTAAAAAAACAAACAAACAAACAAAAAAACAAATGGACAGACAGAACCCTAGGATAAATGGTAAAAGCAAAGCTATACAGAGAAAATCACACACAGAAGCATACACATGCACACTCAAAAAAAGAGAAAAAGGGGAAAAAATAATATATCATTGCTCCCAAAGTCCAGCTCCCCAATTTGGGATGATTCGTTGTCTCTTCAGGTATTCCACAGATGCAGGGTACATCAAGTTGATTGTGGCGATTTAATCCGCTGCTCCTGAGGCTGCTGGGAGAGATTTCCCTTTCTCTTCTTTGTTTGCACAGCTCCCAGGGTTCAGCTTTGGATTTGGCCCCGCCTCTGCATGTAGGTCACCTGAGGGTGTCTGTTCTTCGCTCAGAGAGGACGGGTTTAAAGGAGCAGCTGATTCGGGGGCTCTGGCTCACTCAGGCCAGGGGGAGGGAGGGGTATGGATGCGGGGTGAGCCTGCGGCAGCAGAGGCCAACGTGACGTTGCAACAGCCTGAGGTGTGCCGTGCATTCTCCCGGGGAAGTTGTCCCTGGATCACGGGACCCTGGCAGTGGCGGGCTGCACAGGCTCCCAGGAGGGGAGGTGTGGATAGTGACCTGTGCTTGCACACAGGCTTCTTGGTGGTGGCAGCAGCAGCCTTAGCATCTCATGCCTGTCTCTGGGGTCCGTGCTGATAGCCGTGGCTCACGCCAGTCTCTGGAGCTCCTTTAAGCGGCGCTCTTAATCCCCTCTCCTCACGCACCATAAAACAAAAAGAGGCAGGAAAAAGTCTCTTGCCTCTTTGGCAGCTCCAGACTTTTTCCCGGACTCCCTCTCAGCTAGCTGTGGTGCACTAGGCCCCTTCAGGCTGTGTTTATGCAGCCAACCCCAGTCCTCTCCCTGGGATCCAACTGAAGCCAGCTCAGCTCCCAGCCCCCACCCGTCCCGGCAGGTGAGCAGAAAAGCCTCACGGGCTGGTGACTGCTGGTCGGCACTGATCCTCTGTGTGGGAATCTCTCCATTTTGCCCTTTGCATCCCTGTTTTTGCGTTCTGCTCCGTGGCTCCGAAGCTTCCTCCCTCCACCCCCCACAGTCTCTGCCCGCAAAGGGGCTTCTAGTGTGTGGAAACCTTTCCTCCTTCACAGCTCCCTCCCACTGGTGCAGGTCCCATCCCTATTCTTTTGTCTCTGTTTCTTTTTTCTTTTGCCCTACCCAGGTACATGGGGAGTTTCTTGTCTTTTGGGAGGTCTGAGGTCTTCTGCCAGCATTCAGTAGGTGTTCTGTAGGGGTTGTTCCACATGTAGATGTATTTCTGATGTATTTGTGGGGAGGAAGGTGATCTCCACGTCTTACTCTTCCACCATCTTGAAGCTCCTCTTGAGTTTATTTTTGTTTATAGTGTTAGGGAGTGTTCTAATTTTATTCTTTTACATGTAGCTGTCCAGTTTTCCCAGCACCACTTATTGAAAAGACTGTCTTTCCTCCATTGTACATTCTTGCCTCCTTTGTCACAGATTAGGTGACCAAAGTTGCGTGGGTTTATCTCTGGGCTTTGTGTCCTGTTCCATTGATATGTATTTGTTTTTGTGCCAGTGCCATACTGTTTTGATGACTGTAGCTTTGTAGTATAGCCTGAAGTCAGCGAGCCTGATTCCTCCAGCTCCATTTTTCTTTCTCAAGATTGCTTTGGCTATTCGAGGTCTTTTGTGATTCCATATAAGTTGTAAAAGTTTTTGTTCTAATTCTGTGAAAAATGTCATTGGTAATTTGATAGGGATTGCATTGAATGTGTAGATTGCTTTGGGTAATATAGTCATTTTCACAATATTGATTCTTCCAATCTGAGAACATGGTATATCTTTCCATCTGTTTGTGTTGTCTTTGATTTCTTTCATCAGTATCTTATCAAAACTTATCTGATAGTTTTCTGAGTACAGGTCTTTTGCCTCCTTAGGTAGGTTGATTCCTAGGTATTTTATTCTTTTTGTTGCAATGGTGAATGGGATTATTTCCTTAATTTCTCTTCTGATCTTTTGTTGTTAGTGTATATGAATGCAAGAGATTTCTGTGTATTAATTTTGTATCCTGCAACTTTACCAAATTTATTAATGAGCTCTAGTAGTTTTCCTGTAGCATCTTTAGGATTTTCTATGTATAGTAACATGTAATCTACAAACAGTGACAGTTTTACTTCTTCTTTTCCAATTTGGATTCCTTTTATTTCTTTTTCTTCTCTGATTGCCATGGCTAGGACTTCCAAAACTATGTTGAATAATAGTGGCGAGAGTGGACATCCTTGTTTTGTTCCTGACCTTAGAGGAAACACTTTCAGTTTTTCACCATTGAGAATGATGTTTGCTGTGGGTTTGTCATATATGGGCTTTATTATGTTGAGGTAGGTTCCCTCTATGTCCCCTTTCTGGAGAATTTTTATCATAAATCGGTGTTGAATTTTGTCAAAAGATTTTTCTCCATCTATTGAGATGATCATATGGTATTTTGTATTTTATCTAGTCTTCCAGTTGATCCTGCCAACAGGTCCATTCTATTCCTAAGTCTAACTTATCAATATTAAGTTTTTATGTGATAATCATACAGACAGCAAAAACAAGTTCACAGGATTTTTGTGATTCCAAATGTGATAAATTTTATAATATGAGGCAGTATATATAAAATTAGTCAGTTTAATCAGGTTATGATAGAACCCTTGAGTGAAAATGGGAATGAGAAAATTTACAATTCTACACACCCTAAATTAGTAGCTGTCTTTATTTTCTTATAACGCCACTTCTTTCCTTTCATGACACTTACATATGGGGCTAGAGAACATGCAAACAAAATGGCCCACTCAGTGCCTAACAGCATTTAATAATCATAGCTCCAGCAATACTGAAATGGGAAGAGATCAAGACATTAAGTTTCTCAGTAAGCAACAGGCTATCACAACAATGCAACAACAGTACCACAATGCTCCTGTTACTCTATACAGTGTAATATTGCCTAAACTTTTTGTTTGTCAGACTCATAGTCACCTATGAGATTCTAGGTTCTGCTAATAGTATGTCTTTTTCTATGTTTCTTCAGCCCTAAGGATGGCAGCTGCTTCCTACAGTTACTAATCTCTGGGTTACCACATGGTCATGGGTTGTATTGTGTCCCCTAACGTAGGTACCACTGAAACCTGTTAATATGACCTTGTTTGAAAACAACATCTTCTATATGTAATCAAGTTAATGTGATGTCATTATGGATTTGGGTGGGCCTGAAGTTGAATGAAGAGTAGTGTCTTTGTACAAAGAGAGAGAGGGGGATTAGATGCAGAGACAAAAAAGAGGCAGAGAGGAAAGAAGGCCATGTGAAGACAGAGGCAGAGATTGCAGTTATGCAGCCATAAGCCAAGGAAGGCTTGGGGCCAGCAGAAGCTGGAAGAGGCAAGGAAAGACTCTTTCCTAGAACCTTGAGAGGTAGCATGGCCCTCCTGACACCTTGATTTCAGACTTCTAGTCTAAGAACCATGAGAGAAGAAATTTCTGTTATTTTAAGCCACCCAGTTTGTGGTATTTTGTTAATGACAAATGCCCTAGGGAAATGAATACACTCACCATCCTCTTTTTACTCTTTCAGTCTTCTATCAATAATATTGATAATAACCAATCCCTCAATCGCCTGCTATAAATTCCCTCTGTTTGAAATACCTAGTGAGGTATCTGGTTTTTCCACTGGAATGTAAACTGATATACTATGCTTCCCCCCAAATTCTCAGTACCTTGTATCTTGATCCAAAGGGTAATCAGCAAACAGTTGATGGATGTAGTAAATAGAGAATTGCAACAACAGATTAATATCAATGCATATTTTTTCACTTGTCATATTTAACACTTGCTAATTGCTAAATATTTTGCCCAATTCATCTTTATCATTTCACTTAATAATATGTCTTGGAAATCTTCCTGTTTCAGACCAGCCATGTTATTTTACAGCTGTGTAGTTTTATCAATTGAATATACTGTAATTTAATTAAATGGTGCCTGAAGGATCCTTTCATTGTTTCCATCTTGTTTTTTTCTTTTAGGTTCTTATCAGTTATCTATTTTATACATATTAGTGTATATAAGCCCCGTCTCCCAATTCAAGCCCCCGCCCCCGACCCCGCTTTCCCGCCTTGGTGTCTATATGTTTGTTCTTACATCTGTGTCTTTATTTCTGCCTTGCAAACTGGTTCATCTGTACCAGTTTTCTAGATTCCACATATATGCGTTAATATACAGTATTTGTTTTTCTCTTCCTGACTTACTTCACTCTGTATGACAGTCTCTAGGTCCATCCACATCTCTACAAATGACCCAATTTCGTTCCTTTTTATGGCTGAGTAATATTCCATTGTATATATGTACCACATCTTCTTTATCCATTCATCTGTCAATGGGCATTTAGGTTGCTTCCATGACCTGGCTATTGTAAATAGTGCTGCAATGAACACTGGGGTGCATGTGTCTTTTTGAATTATGTTTTTCTCTTGGTATATGCCCAGTAGTGGGATTGTTGGGTGATATGGTAATTCTATTTTTAGTTTTTTAAGGACCCTCCATACTGTTCTCCACACTGGCTGTATCAATCTACATTCCCACCAACAGTGCAAGACGGTTCCCTTTTCTCCACACCCTCTCCAGCATTTGTTGTTTGTAGATTTTCTGATGATGCTCATTCTAACTGGTGTGAGATGATACCTCATTGTAGTTTTGATTTGCATTTCTGTAATAATTAATAATTTTAAGATTCATTAGGTCCCATTTGTTTATTTTTGTTTTTATTTCCATTACTCTAGGAGGTGGGTCAAAAAGGATCTTGCTGTGATTTATGTCAAAGAGTGTTCTTCCTATGTTTTCCTCTAAGAGTTTTATAGTGTCTGGTCTTACATTTAGGTCTTTAATCCATTTTGAGTTTATTTTTGTGTATAGTGCTAGGGAGTGTTCTAATTTCATTCTTTTACATGTAGCTGTCCAGTTTTCCAAGCACCACTTATTGAAGAGACTGTCTTTCCTCCATTGTATATCCTTGGTCCTTTGTCGTAGATTAGTTGACCCTAGGTGCATGGGTTTATCTTTGGGCTTTCTATCCTGTTGCATTGATCTGTATTTCTGTTTTTGTGCCAGTACCATATTGTCTTGATTACTGTAGCTTTGTAGTATAGTCTGAAGTCAGGGAGTCTGATTCCTCTAGCTCCGTTTTTTTCCCCCCAAGATTGCTCTGGCTTTTCACGGTCTTTTGTGTCTCCATACAAATTTTAAGATTTTTTTTGTCCTAGTTATATAAAAAATGCCATTGGTAATTTGATAGAGATTGCATTGAATTTGTAGATTGCTTTGGGTAGCATAGTCATTTTCACAATATTGATTCTTTCAATCCAAGAATATGGTATATCTCTCCATGTGTTTGTGTCATCTTTGATTTCTTTCATCAGTGTCTTATAGTTTTCTGAGTATAGGTCTTTTACCTCCTTAGGTAGGTTTATTCCTAGGTATTTTATTCTTTTTGTTGCAATGGTGAATGGGATCATTTCCTTAATTTCTCTTTCTGATATTTCATTGTTAATATATAGGAATGCAAGAGATTTCTGTCCATTAATTTTGTATCCTGCAGCTTTACCAAATTCATTGATTAGCTCTAGTAGTCTTCCGGTGGCATCTTTAGGATTTTCTATGTATAGTATCATGTCATCTGCAAACAGTGGCCATTTTACTTCTTCTTTTCCAATTTGGATTCCTTTTATTTCTTTTTCTTCTGTGATTGCCATGGCTAGGACTTCCAAAACTATGTTGCATAATAGTGGCAAGAGTGTACATCTTTGTCTTGTTCCTTATCTGAGAGGAAATGCTTTCAGTTTTTCACCATTGAGAATGATATTTGCTGTGGGTTTGTTGTATATGGCCTTTATTATGCTGAGGAAAGTTCCCCCTATGCCCACTTTCTGGAGAGTTTTTATCATAAATGGGTGTTGAATTTTGTCAAAAGCTTTTTCTGCATCTATTGAGATGATCATATGGTTTTTATTCTTCAATTTGTTAATATGGTGTATCACATTCATTGATTTGCGTATATTGAAGAATCCTTGCATCCCTGGGATAAATCCCACTTGATCATGGTGTATGATCCTTTTAATGTGTTGTTGGATTCTGTTTGCTAGTATTTTGTTGAGGCTTTTTGCCTCTATATTCATCAGTGATATTGGTCTGTAATTTCCTTTTTTTGTAGTATATTTGTCTGGTTTTGGTATCAGGGTGATGGTGGACTCATAGAATGAGTTTGGGAGTGTTCCTCCCTCTGCAATTTTTTGGAAGAGTTTGAGAAGGATGGGTGTTAGCTCTTCTCTAAATGTTTGATAGAATTCACCTGTGAAGCCATCTGGTCCTAGACTTTTGTTTGTTGGAAGATTTTAAATCACATTTTCAATTTCATTACTTGTGATTGGTCTGTTCATATTTTCTGTTTCTTCCTGGTTCAGTCTTGGAAGGTTATACCTTTCTAAGAAGTTGTCCATTTCTTCCAGGTTGTCCATTTTATTGGCATAGAGTTGCTTGTAGTAGTCTCTTTTAAAACGTGTACAAAATGTTGTTTCACTAAACATACATTTATAAATCTTGGAGAGTTCTTTGGTGAGATATTAGTAGAATAAGTACCTAGCTACAGGATTCTCAGATCTAAGGGACTGTACAACTGAAATTCTAATAAGTAATATCGACTTCTTTTATAAATGTACTACATCCTTCTCAAAGGGCTATCACTAGAGACTACTTCATGATATAATACAGCTTGGAGAATTATGCCTTTTACAACCCAACTGACCTAAAGGATAGCCATCAAGGCAAACTTCACTCTTATTTTTTCTTCACTGGTAAGCCATTTATATTTCTGGGAGCAATGAGATGAAACCCAACAAACAAACCATTGGGGCTAAGTCACAGCATCAACTATAGCCCTGGGAATAGGAGGTCTCTCGAGGAACAAAATAACCAAACTCACCGGGAAGTAAATCAGATGACAAATAAGATGAAGCTTTGCTCAACAACTCAACAAAATTCTGCCATCTGTGAAAGAAAAGGAAACATAATACCTGTGATCAATGTGGGAAGCTCTGGAAGAATGTGCAATAAAGCTTAAAGTTTATACAGATAGTGATATTAAAGGAGTTTTCTGATGTCTGTATCATTTGGGGTGCAGTGAAGGAAACACAAGCTACTTTAGGTGTCTCTACTAGAAATAGAAATTAGGCATCCACAAAATTATTGCAGGGGCTAGTAGAATGGAGGCTGGTGTCTGCTGCTGGGCTAAGGGTTAGGTCTCAGAAGATGTAGTCCAGAGTCCAGAGAACTGCAGGAAATTCTGGCTGACGTCTCAGGTGCCCTTGGCCATGAGTTTGGTGATTAGGCAGTATATAGGGCATTCTGGCCACCAGAAAAACTGATGTCTGCCAGGGTTATTGGAGTTGCTACTACTGCAGAAAAACAATAAATACGTATAATGTCCCTGCCCCTCTCCCCAGTCTTCCTGCCTTTCAAATCTCATGCAATTGCATCTCAGTGATGGAACTTAAATCAATTCCAGAACCTCAATGTCAAGGGAGCTTTGGAAGTGTTCTTTTTAGCCTTCCTAAGTGTGGGAAGTATTACAACATAGGAAAGAACATAGAAGGGGATAGAAATGGGTGCTAAGTGCAAATAGATAATATTTAGTGAAGTCCCCAAGCAGAAATTGCATTGAAGAATGTGTGAGCATTTGACAATCAGGGAGTCATTTAAAACTTACAAGTACTTTAGGAACACTTTGGTAGTGAGAATCACTTATATTTGCTTGCCCAACATCCATTCTCCATTTATATAAAAATATGTTTCTTTGGGGGTAATGGGCTACAATCAATGTCCCATACCCTTCCCTAGACAATGTTGTGACCCACTCAGTCTAATTAATCTCAATCTATCACTTCACTTTCCCTATCCCTCCCTCCCTCCCTTCTTCCCTCTCTCCCACTCTCTGTCTCTGTGTCTCTTATTAACTTTTGTTTCTGGTGCTTCCTGAAGTTTCATGTCCCCTGATTTTGTGTGTAACTCTATATCCTTTCAAAAATATTTCTTTTTGCTTATGTTAGCAAAAAACAGTTTCTGCTTCTAGCAACCAAACTACAACTGATAAGAATTTTTATCACCTCTTTGCCCATCAGAAGTCAAGCAAATATAAAGAGCCAATTGTGAGAATATGTCCTGTGTTTTCTAGGAGAGTTTTAATGCCATGTGATTTTATTCTTTTTATTTTTATTTATTTTTTAACAGAAGTATAGTTGATTTACAGTGTTGTGTTAGTTTCAGGTGTATAGCAAGGTTATTCAGTTTTA
Organism: Balaenoptera acutorostrata; assembly: GCF_949987535.1. Taxonomy (NCBI): domain Eukaryota; kingdom Metazoa; phylum Chordata; class Mammalia; order Artiodactyla; family Balaenopteridae; genus Balaenoptera; species Balaenoptera acutorostrata. The sequence goes on from NC_080064.1 coordinate 51,494,465, forward strand.
TTTTATTCAGTTTTCTTTTTCAGATGCTTTTTCCTTATAGGTTATTATAAAATATTAAGTATAGTTCCCTGTGCTATACAGTAGGTCCTTGTTGGTTATCTGTTTCATACATAGTAGTGTGCACATGTTAATCCCAAACTCCTAATTTATTGCTCCCAACCTCTTCCTCTTTGGTAACCATAAGTTTTTTTTCTATGTCTGTGGGTCTATTTCTGTTTTGTATATAAGTTCAATTGTGTTATTTGTTTAAAGATTCCACATATAAGCAATATCATATGATATTTCTCTTTCTCTGTCTGGTTTACTTCACTTAGTAAGATAATCTCCATGTCTATCCATGTTGCTGCAAATGGCATTATTTCACTCTTTTTTATGGTTGAGTAATATTCCATTGTGTATATATATATACATGACATCTTCTTTATCCATTCATCTGTCGATGGACATTTAGGTTGCTTCTGCCTTCTGGCTATTGTAAATAATGCTGCAATGAACATTGTGGTGTATGTACCTTTTTCAAATTCTGGTTTTCTCTGGATATATGCCCAGGAGTGGGATTGCTGAATCATATGGTAGCTCTATTTTTAGTTTTTTAAGGAACCTCCATAAATTCATTAGATACATAACTAGTTTGTTTTGCTTATACCTCATAAAACTTTTTCTATACATGGTATCACAAATCAGAAAAGTTCTTTGTCAGTATAGAAAATATGACCTCCAGAGCTTCATGTCACTTTAGGCACAAGAATAGATAAAGCATAGGTATACAGAACCACAAGCCAGATAAGCTGATGACTATATCAGCTGCTGAAAGGCTAGGCAGGGAAAAGAAAGTTGGAGAAGTAGCACTCTTAAGGAATATTAATAAACATATAAAGATCTGATATTAGCACAGATCTGGAAATGAACTGCAGTAGAAGCATCTCCTGTCTTCTACACTTCCTGCAATGCCCTCCTCTTAGGAGGGCCAGGTTTATGCCTACAGCATCTTCTGACCCATTGGACAACAACACAACAAAAACCTAAATCCATTTATATTTCCACATTGCATAACATTTATTTTTCAGAACTGTTAGGAGTTAGCAAATATTCAGTAAGGGCTCTGGACAAGATGGCACCAGAAACTCTCCTGCCCCTTCTTGAATTTTTGCTGATAGCAGGGGAGGGAAATTGCAGGAAATGTTTCTAAGTACTGAACTTGGACACTGCCTGATTTAAGTGGTATATAGGACTTAAGTGACCAATGAAATCCTTTAGATCCTCTAATAAAATACCTTCTTTATTCCATACTCTTTATATTACTCTAGGACCTTCAAAGAGCCATTGACAATTTAAGTGTGAGAATGGGTTCTTGTTGCCATAAAAGGCAGTGTAATTCTAATCACAGTACCAGGTGCCAAACTCTTCATGTTGAGTCAGAGAGGTCAGGATTGAAGGACAAGCTCTGTGAGCCTGATTGTAGATTCAGGCAGATCTGCGTTCAAATTCTAACTTCATCCAAACTTAAGTTAAAATGGCCTTTAATTAGCGTTCTGAGTACTTTGTGTGCATTCTCTCATTTAATTGAGACAACCATCTTATTAGACATGTAAATGACTTGCCTATGGACACGCTGATCAATGGAGGAGCCATGATTTAAACCCTGAATGTCTGACTCCAAATCCTGCACCCTTAACCATTGTACTCTATGGCCTTACACATGAATGTAATATAACTTGGTTTCAGTTACATTTTTCCCCCCCTTTGGAATTCCATGAACATGGTTTCAGTGTCTTCTGATATCTACTATTGCAGAAGTTGTTTTTTTTTTTTTTTTTACTGTAAGTTAAACATCTTTATTATGGTGTTTAAATGCCAGATTGAAAGAAACATACTACAGTTGACCCTTGATCAGTGCACCGGAGGTTGGGGTGTGTTAGGGGCGTTGACCCTCTGCCCAGTCAGAAATTCATGTATAATTTATAGTTGGTCCTCCATATTAGTGATTCCTCCTTTCCACTTGTCCACATTGCTAAAGTTTGAGGTCAGTCTGATTTGGATTCATTTATAATTATTTTTTTCATTTATTTGCTTTGGTTTAGTTTTATTTTGTTTTGGCTGCATCCTTAAATAATTTTCTTTGTCTCTGTAGCACAAAAGTTTTGTCAGGAGGGACATGGATACTTTTTTTCTTAATTTAGTTTAGATCATAATGAATCCATTCAGTCTGTACACAGAGGGTTTTTCTTTTTCCCATCTCTGCAAAATTTCTTCAGCTGTGACTTTTGGTTTTATATCTTGTCCAATTCTTCTAGTTTCTTATTCCACAATTTCAGGGCATCTTAGGTTCAATTTCTATTTTTATTCTTCTATCTCTACTATCCGTTTTCATTTTTTTCTGTTCTTTTTCTCTAGATTTTGTGGAAACCTCTCAAGTTTGACATTATGCACTAGATTTTCTCTAGCATTAATTTTGCTGTTCATTGATTTCTAGTTATCCCTTTTTCTTTTGTAAATAATATTTTATTTAAACACCACCCTGGCCATTCGTTATGTGTTGTTTTTGGCTGCTTTCAGGCCACAATGACATAGTTGAATAGTTGCAACAGATTATAGACCCACAAAGCCTTTAACATTTATTATGTGACCCTTCAAAGAAAAGGCTTGTTGACCTAAACATTTAACATAAATGTCTTAATATCATTAAATATCTAACAATATTCAGATTTCCTTGATTGTCTTATAATTTTTAAATTGAGATATAATTGACATATAACATATTAGCTTCAAGTGTACAGCATAATGATTCGATATATGTATATATTGCAAAATGATCACAATAAATCTAGTTAACATCCATCACCAAACAGTCACAATCCTGGTTACCTCTTCATTATGCTGTAGAAGTTTCAGTTTCCTTGAAACTATCCACATTTCACCAAGTTCATTTTAATTTCTTCTGTTCACTTTAGTGCTTTTTACATTTCATTTTTAATCTCATTATGCTTATTACTTTACAGTTCATTTCAACAGAGACATGGCTCCTTATATCCTATAGAGAACACCAGTGGCTTTCTAAATGTTTTCTAATTTCTAGAGTAAATCATTTCCAAAAATTTGCTGTTATTTGGAGTCTGTGGGATCATAATTACACCTCCCTGTTCTGCAGTATTTTTGAAAATTAGGCCTCATACATTAGGGTTTTCTCTTTATTCAGTGTCAGTGAGGAACTGTTCACATTCTGTACAACCCAATAGATGAGCTTCATAAGTTTCCCTTGGTCCTACTCACTGCTCATTCAGCCCCTCAGTCAAGGGGTGAGTGAAGACTCCCACCAATATTTGGTGCTTCTCAGGCATTTTTCTTGTGCCCCTCTGTTGGGACCACCTCAGAGGTGGGATCTTCTCACCACACCTGCTGGATATCAGACACTAAATTGGTATAGTATGTCATAATGGGTACACTTGTTGACCTGAAACAAACAGATTGCCAGTTATTTCTCCAGCAAAGATGGGTTTATTCAGGATCAATAGAGAATTGCAGTTTGTGGTCTGCAATCATGGTGAGCCATGCTCAAGTCCCCCAGACAGCAAGGGAAAGAGAATGCTTTTATAGAAAGGAAAAGGGAGTTGGGAGGGCTATAATAAACAAAGTGCCCATGCTTCTCATTGGCTGAGTCCTTGCCAGGAAAGTCCTTCCTTACTGTTGGGCTCTAATGTCGCAGGGCATGAGAGCTTTCCCTTCTGGTATCCCAACTCTATTTAACTGAGGTTTCTGTATATTAATTTTTTACACACTCCTCAACATATACAACTACCAGGGATCCCCTCTTTCTTCTTCAACCCACGTGACTTTATATTTCCATATGCAAATACCACAGCCAGGTCTAGCTATTCCTGCCTTCTTCACCCCAACTTTCTGCTCTATCATTCCTAGAAGTTGTGGTCTCTGCATAGGCACAAAAAAGCAGTGTGTGGGTAAGTGTACTGGTGTGTAACCTTGGATGAAGGAAGGAGATGAAGGAACAGTACTCAGGTGGATACAGAAAGTAGCATCTATGTCATTTTCTGGTTGGTTAAGACTTGGGGCCTCCAAATCAAGGGGAAGACTGTGGTGAAGGGATGAAATATCTTCTGTCTTCTGCACTTTTTATAGGTAGGCAGGACAAAGCTTGGGGCACCAACTGAATGATTTTCCCAGATTCCATGTGTTTATAGTCAGTGGAGCTTCCTTCTAGATTCGGAGACTAGAGTGCCTGTTAGTTTTTGCTTCTTGTGTGTGTTTTTTGTTCTTTTGTTGTTGTTGTTGTTTTTTTTTTTTTTGCTTCTTCATTTGTTCATTGGAATTTTAATAAAATTAAAATGTCATCTGTTATGCAGATGCCAAAAACACAAAATGGGGGCTATTTCATAGAAACATCCTTGTAATCTTGATGATGTTCCTTACAGGTGACATGTTTCTCTCTGAGTTTTATACAGGCTTCAATCAAAGGTATGCCAGTACTCCCTTCCCAAGCTCATTGCCTTTCTCCACTTGTGAAATGTATGCTCTGGCCACAATGGACAGTTTGGTTCTCCAAACCTATGTTCTTGTTGCTTTTTTGTCTTGGCACACACTGCTCCCTCTACCTCTGAGTTACTCTTCCCCATCCCTCATCTGGTGAGCTCCTACAAGTCCTACCAAGCTCAGCTGTGTATTAAGTAGTACTGAAGAGCCAGCTCTGTTCAGACTGCTAGAATCATAGTTAAGTCCCATGATTTGAAAAGTTAAATCATTAGAGCCATTCCCTTGAGAATCCTGTAATCTACTATTCCAGCTGAGGGGCACAAAATATGCTAGGAAAAGGAGGCAGATAGAAAAAAGACTATGCAAGGGGCTGTTAGCCTGCAGGGGCTGTATAGTTTGCTAGGGCTCTATAACAGAACACCACAGACTGAGTGGCTTAAACAACAGAAATTTATTTTCTCACAGTTCTGGAGGCTAGAAGTCCAAAATCAAGACGTCTGTAGATTTGGCTTCATCTGAGGCTCCTCCTTGCCTACAGGTGGCCACCTTTTCGTTGTGTCTTCACAGGGTCTTTTCTCTGGGTGAGCTTATCCTTAGTGTCTCTCTGTGTGTCCAAACTTCCTCTTTTTATAAGGACACCAGTCAGATCAGATGTGGGCTCACTCTAATGGCCCCATCTTAATTTAATCACCTCTTTAAAGACCTTACCTTCAAACACATGGTCTAAGGGCTGGGGGTTAGGGATTCAACAAATGAATTTAGGGGGGATAAAATTCAACCCATAATAGGAACAAAGATTTAAAGAATCCCAACTTTAGGGACAATTCACTTAAGGACTCTGAACCTCATTTTATTCATCTGTGAAGTGGGTATAAAAATACATTAACTCATGGGGCTGTTGGGAGTATGAAACGAGATAAGCCATGTAGAGCATGTAGCCCCATGACTGGACATCTGAGGTGTACATGCATCAATCCTTCTGATTCAGGAGGTTATTTTGGTTGTTATTTTACTCAGCTGCTGGAAAGCTCATCCAACTGCACCATCTTTCTTTGCTTTCACCTTCTTAATCATGTAGCCTAAACTGTATTCTTCTCACCTTCCAGTTACCTGTGAGAAGCATAGCCCTTCCTTGATACATAGTCAATAAACTCTCAAATCCAGACAAAAGGATTCTTCTTCCATTTGACAGGTGGAAAATTAAGGTTCAGAGAAATTAGTGACTTGTCCAAGTTCTCAAAGCCAGTGCACATCAGTGTTGGGATTTCCATCTAGGCCTATGTGATTCAGGAGCTCATGATGACTTTCTGCCTGGATGGGGGCTGAAGGGGTAGTGGAGGCGCTAAACCGGTGAGGAGATGCTACCTGCAAGCCGTGGGCTTCCTTGGATTATACATGCCCCTGGAACTTAAAAGTTTCCTCACTTTGTATTCATATCCTACACCTCTCCTGGGTCCTAGGGCAATAAGATACTGAGCTCCTCAAATCCAGAACTGTGTTCAGCACCAAGCCCAAGGGTAGAGCTGGCTATGAAATGCAGGCAGTTTTCCTAAAGCCCCTGTGCCTAGCCACTATCCTATAAGTCTTTAAGTTGCATAGGACTTGTAGGAGAGTTGGTATAGTGTATTAAAAGCCAAGACCCCGAAGCTAGAGAGCCTGCGTTTGACTTAGCCTTACTGATGAATTCATTTATCAGTTACATACTAGTTTTAGCCTTTCTGTTCCTCAGCTTCCTCATTTGAAAAATAATAGTACCTATCTCATGAGGTATGTGTAAGGATTAAAAGAGTTAATATTTATAAAGCACTTAGAACATTGCATGGAATATACTAAACACTATATAAATGTTGGCTATTATTAATAATAACTTTATTAGCAATATTATTATTAGAATTCTTACCCCATATGAATTATGGGCTCTGGAAGAGAAGATTGGAATTAATGAATCATAAAAGCCAGATCTGGTTTCCAGGACCCAATCAATGGGCAGATTCATACCATGTCTCTAATAGCTCACTGCCTAACAATTTTCCTATTCCCATTAAAAAGTAATTGCTGAATCAGACACCTCATGTTTCCTTTATCTCCTAAAATCCTCTGGTTGTTCCTAGGATTATCAAACCAGTCCTTTTCAACCTAATTGCACTCCCAACAATGGACCAGATGTGTATGATAAGTTTTACTTGGGGCTATGTCAATTGTGCCACTCTATTTACGAAGCTTCCATAGCAGCTTCATTATTTATCCCCTCCCCTGACACAATTTGGCTCATGTGCCTATGTTTTAAACTGGGTTTGAAGCATTTAATTTTGCCAATACAGTTTTAGAGTATTAGTTTGCCTCCTGTTCTCTCTCTGCCCTCATTAATTACCATTTACTGCAAAGTCACAGAGAAACATTAAATACTAATTCTGACTTACATGTTCCTGGCCAAGAACCGGGATAATAATTTCCATTCAACACAACCTGAACTCACTCACTCATAAGGGTGATTCAGAGTAGAGATTTGAAATCGTAATCAAGTCTTTCTCAAAATCGCCTTATCCTGGCAGTCATTCACTAATGTCTCTGCTTGGTAGGGAAATGGCAAAAACCAAAATCTCAATGTTAAAACACACACACACACACACACACACACACACACACACACAAAACAACTTTGCCGCAGCGTTCTCGAAATTGCTCCTCTCATCAGCTCTTGCAACGTGATAGTTTAAGAAAACAACACAGCTCATTTTATTTGGTTAGATGGGGCTAATCCCACATCACCATAATCCCCCCCGATGTTTTATTGATTCTAAAGGACATTTAATCAGGAAGCAGCTCAGCACTAGAATCCTGCTAATTAGTAAGCAGCCACATTCCAAATGGGTTCCCAATAGAACAGCAGATTAATGGACAATATGTACTAAAATAATGATTCATGCATTCAGCTTCTAAAATGTGTGTCTAAATTGCATCTTTAATCTCTTAAGAATATAGGTTTGCATACCAAGCCCTTAACTGAATGGATTTAATTCAACAGAAGAAGCTTTAACCAATGACTATCTAAGGATGAAACAGGCTTATCACTTATAAATGCAATTCTTCATTGGTCTCATAGTTTTGATGTCCTTGAACATTCAAAGGTCAAAGACAGGTGAATAAAAAAAATCGGTGTGCTTCTCTGATATACACATAAAATAGTGGGAAATTGAGAATTTTGATATAATTGTAAGTAGCCTAACCTCATTTGTTCCCCATTCACTCTTATTCTCATATCCCTGATTCCTGGAATCTTGGTTCTGGACCCCAACTTCTAATCAAGTATACTCAGTATAATGTGAGCTTTGACACTTGCATTTTCTCCTTTTATACTGGTGCCTTTTTGGGACTCCCAATTTTGGCTTATTGACTTTCTACTTGGCTCTAATCCCACTTTTTTGCTTTTCCTGCTTAACCACCTCCCTCACCTTCACCCAACCACCTCCAATATTTTAGAGAAAGAAAACAGCCATGTCCAAACCTGGTCTAGTGGAAATTCATTGGCTATGCTCAACCTCCTCTCATCAGTTATTTACCACTTGATGTCCCCATAACCTTTTATCACCATGTGATATGTCACATATTCTACTTTATTTATAATTTCTCTTCCCCATTAGAATATAAGCTTCGTGAGGGAAGGGACTTTGTTTCATTCATATCTATATTCCCAATGACTACAATAGTGATTGGTATACAGTAGGCACTCAATAAATATTTGTTAAATGAATGAATGGATTAATCAAATATTTACTCTGTACCTATCATGTGCCAAGCACTGGCCTACAAGATGTTGGAATATAATGTGTAACGATCCTTGCCAGCATGGAGATCACCATCTAGACATTAAATTAACAAATCACACAAATAAATACATAATTACAAATAGTGAAAAGTGATAGGAAAGAACATTACTGAATGCTAAGAGAGTGTATAGCACAAGGAACATGATTTTGATGAGATGGTTAGGGAAGGCCTTCTTCAATTTGACCATAAGCTAAGGATTAGGGAAAACTCATGTATCTGTATCCCTCAGAGTATTTTGAGACTTTATTCTTCCTCTAGTTCAGTTCAATTCCACAAATATTTATCAAATACCTACTATGTGCCAGGTAGCGCTCTATACACATGGGATGCATCAATAAATAAAACAAAGATTCTGCTACCCTATGGCACTATAGTCTATAGTTTATCAGAGACTGACAGATAACAACAATAAACAACATACATCAATTTGATTAAAAGTTTATACATTAAAAGTTTATAAGTGTATTGAGGGAAGCAAAAGGAGAGCAGGTTAAGGGGAAGAAAGGATCAGGTGACTACAATTTTTTAAATTAATTAATTTTTGGCTGTGTTGGGTCTTCATTGCTGCATGCAGGCTTTCTCTAGTTGCGGTAAGGGTGGCTACTCTTGGCTGTGGTGCGTGGGCTTCTCACTGCAGGGGCTTCTCTTGTTGTGGAGCATGGGCTCTAGGTGCATGGGCTTCAGTAGTTGTGGCACAAGGGCTCAGTAGTCGTGGCTCACGGGCTCTAGAGTGCAGGCTCAGTAGTTGTGGTGCAACTGGGGCATGTAGTTGCTCTGGGGCATGTAGGATATTCCTGGACCAGAGCTCGAACCTGTGTGCCCTGCGTTGGCAGGTGGATTCCTAACCACTGCACCACGAGGGAAGTCCACTACAACTTTAAATAGAGTGTTTAGTGTAGGCTTCATGGACAAGGTGACAACTGGGGAAAAACTTAAGGTGAAGGAGTTAGCAGGAAGAAAATGGACATTGGAAAAGCATTCTAGGTTGAGTAATCATTCAGAAGATAGGTGTTAAGGTGGATCTGTGCCTGGTATGTTTGAGGAAGAAAGAGCACAGTGTGACTGGAACAGAATGAGAAAAGGAAGTTGTAGATGGAGCCAGAGAAGTGACAGAGGGCAGGTCACATAGAACCCTTTATGAGGACTTTGATTTTTTTTCCCTTTGAGTGAAATAAGGTGTTCCTACAGTGTTATGAGCAGAGCAATGATATTGTTTTAGGTTTTAATAGATCACTGTAGCTGCTGTATTGAGGATAAACTAGGGACAAGGGAGAAGCAGAATTCAGTTAGGAGGCATTATAGTAATCCAGGAGAAAGATAATGGTAGCTTGGATGGGGTGAAGTTAAGTAATAATAGAGGTGGTGAGACAGGACCAGAATCTTGACATATTCTCAAGATAGGTTGACTTACTAATGGATTACTGATGGATTGAATATGAAATGCAAGAAAAAGAAAAAAAGGAGAGGGCCGACAGCAGAAGCAAGAAGAACTACAATCCTGCAGCCTGTGGAACAAAAACCACCTTCACAGAAAAATAGACAAGATGAAAAGGCAGAGGGCTATGTACCAGATGAAGGAACAAGATAAAACCCCAGAAAAACAACTAAATGAAGTGGAGATAGGCAACCTTCCAGAAAAAGAATTCAGAATAATGATAGTGAAGATGATCCAGGACCTCGGAAAAAGAATGGAGGCAAAGATCGAGAAGATGCAAGAAATGTTTAACAAAGACCTAGAAGAATTAAAGAAAAAACAAACAGAGATGAACAATACAATAACTGAAATAAAAACTACACTAGAAGGAATCAATAGCAGAATAACTGAGGCAGAAGAACAGATAAGTGACCTGGAAGGCAGAATGTTGGAATTCACTGCTGCGGAACAGAATAAAGAAAAAAGAATGAAAAGAAATGAAGACAGCCTAAGAGACCTCTGGGACAACATTAAATGCAACAATATTCGCATTATAGGGGTCCCAGAAGGAGAAGAGAGAGAGAAAGGACTGAGAAAATATTTGAAGAGATTATGGTCGAAAACCTCCCGAACATGGGAAAGGAAGTAGCAACCCAAGTCCAGGAAGCGCAGTGAGTCCCATACAGGATAAACTGAAGGAGAAACACGCCGAGACACATAGTAATCAAATTGGCAAAAATTAAAGACAAAGAAAAATTATTGAAAGCAGCAAGGGAAAAACGACAAATAACATACAAGGGAACTCCCATAAGGTTAAGAGCTGATTTCTCAGCAGAAACTCTACAAGCCAGAAGGGAGTGGCACGATATACTTAAAGTGATGAAAGGGAAGAACCTACAACCAAGATTATTCTACCCAGCAAGGATCTCATTCAGATTTGATGGAGAAATCAAAAGCTTTACAGACAAGTAAAAGCTAAGAGAATTCAGCACCACCAAACCAGCTCTACAACAAATGCTAAAGGAACTTCTCTAAAAGTGGGAAACACAAGAGAAGAAAAGGACCTACAAAAACAAACCCAAAACAATTAAGAAAATGGTCATAGGAACATACATATTGATAATTACCTTAAACGTGAATGGATTCAATGCTCCAACCAAAAGGCACAGGCTTGCTGAATGGATACAAAAACTACATCCATATATATGCTGTCTACAAGAGACAACTTCAGATCTAGGGAAACATGCAGACTGAAAGTGAGGGGATGGAAAAAGATATTCCATGCAAAAGGAAATCAAAAGAAAGCTGGGGTAGCAATACTCGTATCAGATAAAATAGACTTTAAAATAAAAAATGTTACAAGAGACAAGGAAGGACACTACATAATGATCAAGGGATCAATCCAAGAAGAATATATAACAATTATAAATATATATGCACCCAACATAGGAGCACCTCAATACATAAGGCAACTGTTAACAGCTATAAAAGAGGAAATCGACAGTAACACAATAATAGTGTGGGACTTTAACACCTCACTTACACCAATGGACAGATCATCCAAAATGAAAATAAATAAGGAAACAGAAGCTTTAAATGACACAATAGACCAGATAGATTTAATTGATAATTATAGGACATTCCATCCAAAAACAGCAGATTACACTTTCTTCTCAAGTGCGCATGGAACATTCTCCAGGATAGATCACATCTTGGGTCATATATCAAGCCTCAGTAAGTTTAAGAAAATTGAAATCATATCAAGCATCTTTTTTGACCACAACGCTATGAGATTAGAAATGAATTACAAGGGAAAAAATGTAAAAAAACACAAAAACATAAAGGCTAAACAATACGTTACTAAATAACCAAGAGATCACTGAAGAAATCAAAGAGGAAATCAAAAAATACCTGGAGACAAATGACAATGAAAACACGACGATCCAAAACCTATGGGATGCAGCAAAAGCAGTTCTCAGAGGGAAGTTTATAGCTATACAAGCCTACCTCAAGAAACAAGAAAAATCTCAAATAAACAATCTAACCTTACACCTAAAGGAACTAGAGAAAGAAGAACAAACAAAACCCAAAGTTAGTAGAAGGAAAGAAATCATAAAGATCAGAGCAGAAATAAATGAAATAGAAACAAAGAAAATAATAGCAAAGATCAATAAAACTAAAAGCTGGTTCTTTGAGAAGATAAAAAAAAATGGATAAACCATTAGCCAGACTCATCAAGAAAAAGAGGGAGAGGACTCAAATCAGTAAAATTAGAAATGAAAAAGGAGAAGTTACAACAGACACCACAGAAATACAAAGCATCCTACGAGACTACTACAAGCAACTCTGTGCCAATAAAATGGACAACCTGGAAGAAATGGACAAATTCTTAGAAAGGTATAACCTTCCAAGACTGAACCAGGAAGAAATAGTAAATATGAACAGACCAATCACAAGTAACAAAATCGAAACTGTGATTAAAAATCTTCCAACAAACAAAAGTCCAGGACCGGATGGCTTCACAGGTGAATTCTACCAAACATTTAGAGAAGAGCTAACACCCATCCTTCTCAAACTCTTCCAAAAAATTGCAGAGGGAGGAACACTCTCAAACTCATTCTATGAGTCTACCATCACCCTGATACCAAAACCAGACAAAGATACTACAAAAAAAGAAAATTAGAGACCAATATCACTGATGAATAGAGATGCAAAAATCCTCAACAAAATACTAGCAAACAGAATCCAACAACACATTAAAAAGATCATACACCATGATCAAGTGGGATTTATCCCAGGGATGCAAGGATTCTTCAATATACACAAATCAATGAATGTGATACACCATATTAACAAACTGAAGAATAAAAACCATATGATCATCTCAATAGATGCAGAAAAAGCTTTTGACAAAATTCAACACCCATTTATGATAAAAACTCTCCAGAAAGTGGGCATAGAGGGAACCTACCTCAACATACTAAAGCCCATATATGACAAACGCACAGCAAACATCATTCTCAATGGTGAAAAACTGAAAGCATTTCCTCTAAGATCAAGAACAAGACAAGGATGTCCACTCTCACCACTATTATTCAACATAGTTTTGGAAGTCCTAGCCACGGCAATCAGAGAAGAAAAATAAATAAAAAGAATACAAATAGGAAAAGAAGTAAAACTGTCACTGTTTGCAGATGACATGATACTATACATAGAGAATCCTAAAGATGCCACTAGAAAACTACTAGAGCTAATCAATGAATTTGGTAAAGTTGCAGGATACAAAATTAATGCACAAAAATCTCTTGCATTCCTATACATTAATGTTGAAAATGTGAAAGAGAAATTAAGGAAACACTCCTATTTACCACTGCAACAAACAGAATAAAATGCCCAGGAATAAACCTACCTAGGGAGACAAAAGACCTGTATGCAGAAAACTATAAGACACTGATGAAAGAAATTAAAGATGATACCAACAGATGGAGAGATATACCATGTTCTTGGACTGGAAGAATCAACATTGTGAAAATGACTATACTACCCAAAGCAATCTACAGATTCAATGCAATCCCTATCAAATTACCAATGGCATTTTTAATGGAACTAGAACAAAAAAATCTTAAAATTTGTATGGAGACACAAAAGACCCCAAATAGCCAAAGCAGTCTTGAGGGAAAAAATATGGAGCTGGAGGAATCAGACTCCCTGACTTCAGACTATACTACAAAGCTACAGTAATCAAGACAATATGGTACTGGCACAAAAACAGACACATAGATCAATGGAACAGGATAGAAAGCCCAGAGACAAACCCACACACCTATGGTCAACTAATCTATGACAAAGAAGGCAAGGATATACAATGGAGAAAAGACAGTCTCTTCAATAAGTGGTGCTGGGAAAACTGGATAGCTACATGTAAAAGAATGAAATTAGAATACTCCCTAACACCATACACAAAATAAACTCAAAATGGATTAGAGACCTAAATGTAAGACGGACACTGTAAAATTCTTAGAGGAAAACATAGGAAGAACACTCTATGACATAAGTCACAGCAAGATCCTTTTTGACCCACCTCCTAGAGTAATGGAAATAAAAACAAAAATAAACAAATGTGACCTAATGAAACTTAAAAGCTTTTGCACAGCAAAGGAAACTATAAACAAGATGAAAAACCAACCCTCAGAATGGGAGAAAATATTTGCAAACGAATCAATGGACAAAGGATTAATCTCCAAAATATATAAACAGCTCATGCAGCTCAATATTAAAGAAACAAACAACCCAATCCAAAAATGGGCAGAAGACCTAAATAGACATTTCTCCAAAGAAGACATACAGATGGCCAAGAAGCACATGAAAAGCTGCTCAACATCACTAATTATTAGAGAAATGCAAATCAAAACTACAATGAGGTATCACCTCACACCAGTTAGAATGGGCATCATCAGAAAATCTACAAACAACAAATGCTGGAGAGGGTGTGGAGAAAAGGGAACCATCTTGCACTGTTGGTGGGAATGTAACTTGATACAGCCACTATGGAGAACAGTATGGAGGTTCCTTAAAAAACTAAAAAATAGAATTACCATACGATCCATCAATCCCACTACTGGGCATATACCCAGAGAAAACCATAATTCAAAAAGACGCATGCACCCCAATGTCCATTGCAGCACTATTTACAATACCCAGGTCATGGAAGCAACCTAAATGCCCATTGAGAGATGAATTGGTCAGGAAGATGTATATATTCCATATATACAATGGAATATTACTCAGCCATATAAAGAACGAAATTGGGTCATTTGTTGAGACCTGGATGGATGTAGAGAGTGTCGTACAGAGTGAAGTAAGTCAGAAAGAGAAAAACAAATATCGTATAGTAACACATATATGTGGAATCTAGAAAAATGGTACAGAGGAACCGGTTTGCAGGGGAGAAATTGAGACACAGATGTAGAGAACAAACGTATGGACACCGAGGGGGAAAGCGGCTGGGGGGTGGGGGTGGGGGTGTGATGAATTTGGAGATTGGGATTGACTTATATACACTGATGTGTATAAAATTTATGACTAATAAGGATCTGCTGTATAAAAAAATAAATAAAATAAAATTCAAAAATTAAAAAAAAAAAAAAGAATGACCTGAGTCTCTTGTTAAGTATACCACTTTCTAGCCCTTCCCTTTAAAGTATTATCTAGTCGGCTTGGGGAAAAAAAAAAAAATAGAAAAAGAAAAAAAGACAAAGATTACTGGTGTGTTGTGTTTTCATTTTAATTCAGTTCAAAATATTGTCTAATTTCCCTTGTGATTTCTTCTTTGATCAGTGGTTATTTATATTGTTTAGTTTCATAATGTTTGGAGAATTCCAGGATTTTATTTTGATTTTGTTTTTTGATTTCTAATTTAATTTTTGGGGGTCAGAACACATATTTTATATGATTTAATCCTTCTAAATTTACTGAGACTTGTTTTATGGATCAGGGTAGATAGGGTTTTTCTCTTAAATATTTCATGAACACTTAAAAGGAATCCGTATTCTGCTGTTGTGTGGAGTAATTGCCACTTACATCAAGTTAGTTGATAATATGGTCCAAGTCTTCTATATTCTTACTGATTTTATGTCTACTTGTTTTATCAATTACTGACAGAAAGATGTTCAGTTCTCCAACTATAAATTGTGAATCTATTCCTTCTTCCAGTTTTATGTTTTTACTTCATGTAAATTGAAGCTATATTATTAAGAGCATGATCATTTAGGTTTGTATGTCCTCTTGATGAATTGAATTTCTGGCAATACCTCTTGATTTAGAAGCTACTTTTTCTGACTTTAGTGTAACCATCCCAGCTTTCTTTTCATTAGAATTAATAAGGTATATCACTTTCCATCCTTTTACTTTCAGTGTGTCTGTCTTTATATTCTAAAGGGGTTCATTTCAGATAGCATTTAGTTGTGTCTTGATTTTTAAATGAAATCTGAAAATTGCTGCCTTTTAATTTAATTTAATTTATTTATTTGGTTGCACCAGGTCTTAGTTGCAGCAGGTGAGTTCCTGAGTTGCGGCAGGGGGGCTTCTTAGTTGCAGCTCACCAGCTCCTTAGTTGTGGCATACATATGGGATCTAGTTCCCTGACCAGGGATCGAACCCGGGCCCCCTGCATTGGGAGCACAGAGTCTTAACCAGTGCACCACCAGGGAAGTCCCTGAAAATTGCCTCCTTTTAATTGGCGCATTTGAATCATTAATACTTATTGTAATTATTGATATGGTTGGATTTAAATCTATTATTTTTATTTGTATTTATTTTCTATTTGTCCTGTTAGTTTTCTTTTCCCTCTTTTTTTTTTTGATCTATTCTTAGTATTTACATGTGATTATTCCATTTAATCTTCTCTATTAGTATTTTTAACTCAATACATTCTTCCTTCAAACAAAATTGTACTACTTAGCTAATAGTATAAGGAGCTTTTTACAGTAAAAGTTTATTTCCACCTCCCAGTCTTGTATGCTATTGTCAAATGTTGTACTTTATTATGTTATAAACTCCACAGTACATTGTTATTATTTTTGCCTTAAACAGTCAATTATTATTTAAAGAGGTTTTTTTAAATAAGGAAAATATATTTTTATTCATTGACATTTATTATTTCCTGTACTTTTCATTTCTTTGTGTAGATTAAAAATGATTATTTTCCTTCTGTCTGAGGGCTTCTTTTAATATTTCTTGTAGTGCTGCTCTGACAGTTATGAATTTTCTCAACTTTATATGTATGAAAAAAGTCTTAATTCCCATTAGTTTTTGAAAGATAGTTTTGCTGGATGTAGCATTCCAGATTGATAGTTTCTTCCTTCAATACTTTAAGGTTGTTTTTCCACTGTCTTATTGCTTACATCTTTTCTAATGATAAATCTGTTGTAATTCTTATCTTTGCTGCTCTATATGTAATTTTTCATTTTCTCTTGTGCATTTAAGGTTTTTTATTTATTGCTAGTTTAAGCAATCTGATTATGATGAGCCTTGGTATGGCTTACTTCAAATTTCTAATATTTGAAGTTCATTAAACTTCTTAGGTCCATGTCTTTATAGTTTTCTTCAAATTCGGAAAACTTACAGCCATTGTTTTTTCAACATTTTTTTCTTTCCCCCTATTTGTCTTCTCTCCTTCTGAGACTCCAATTTCTCATGTATTAGGCTCCACTATAGCACAATACCCTTCTGGGGACTCTAATCAATGCCACATGTGTTTCTCTCTGATGGGTGGAAATATGAACTATTCCCAACTCTGTGTGAGATCTAAAAATTTCCCCACCTTTTTCTTTTGGTGTTTCTTTCTCTGGCCTTGGGTAGTTTCCTCAAATGCATACATTAGCCAAGTCTTCACATGAAGACATGAGGGCAACTCTTGGAAATCTCCAGAAAGTACTCCTAGGGGATCTCTCCTCGCTGCTACTTTGTACTGGGCATTCTAGCCTTCTTGGCCTTCCTGAACTTCATACTCTGTCCCTTTAGCTCAAGGAGAATGCTGGGCTCAGTTTGGAATCCCTCTTCTTGTTCAGTAAACTGAGCTTACCTCATTTCCTTCTCTCAGGAATCACTGTTCTATGCTGCCTGATGTCCAAAGTCTGAAAAATATTGCTTCATATATTTTGTCCTAATTTTTAGTTGTTTAGGGTGAAATGGTAAATCTGATTTACCATTTACCAGTAAACTGGAAGTGGAAGTTTACCGCTTTTGTTTTTCTATGACCAAGAAGATCCTCTGTTCTTAATATAAGCAAACATTCCTTAACTCTTTCTTTAGGTGATAAAATTGATTGCTTCATACATAAAACTTCTAGCCTAAAGACAGATCTATGTGTTTGGTATTCTAATAAAGGACTGTGTGAATAAAAAAATCAACTTACTTTATTTCGTCCTGGTAACCCAAATCTTGATGGTTAAGCAATGTTTCCAGAAGGCTCAAAGTCAAATATAATCCATGTTTCCCACATATAGCCCTGACCTGCAAATAAGAAAAGATTTGAAATTTCAATATAATGAAATTAAGATTTGAATTTCCCTCCTATAATTAGAACTTATATAATTTGGACAAAGAATTAATAACCAGGAGTGCATTATACCATTAAGATACCATTTAGGACAAGAATGTCCAACTGAATGTGCATCACCAGCAAATTTTTAGTTGCTTGACACAAAGGTATAGTTCATTACTCAGAAGTCACTGAACTTTGAAATGCTGATCTTACATTTTTGTCAGCCATGGAATGGGCGGTCCAGACCTAGAAATTATACACACTTATTATATAAGTAAATTACAAAGTATTTTTGTACAACTACTTTGATTTACTAAAGAAGCTTGTTGTATTAGTAAGGTTACTATCACTATCTGTATTTTATATATGAGGAAACCAAGGCTTAGAGAGATTAAGTGACCTTCTCAATGTCACATAGTTAATAAATGATGAAACTTAGTCTAGAAACCAGGTACTCAATGTTTGTGGGATGGATGAATGAAGGGTCACTGCAGTTTCCCAAGTACTTAATATTTTCTGAGTCCAGCTGACAAACCAGTTCAGTTCTCAAGTTGGTGGGTGGGTGATACTTAGATTCAAACACATCAAACTTTTAGGGTTGTGATAGTATGTGTTCTGTGTTTAGCATAATGTTTAAACATAGAGACTTAAGAATAAAACATGACTAATTTTGAATACTGGATATGCTGCCTGTGATTTGTGTGATCTCAGGAAGTTACTGAACCTTTTTATTCCCAATTACTTCATCTATTAAGTAAGACCAGTATTTTCTACTCCTCAAGAGAAAATAAGCAGTTAGAATAATGCTTGGATTTTAGTAGGCATTTGATTAATATTTCTTGAAATGAAGAAAAGGAAAGGAGGGAAAAGGAAGAAGAAGGGATATAGAGGAAAGAGAGAAGAGAAGAGAGGGAAGGAAAGGAGAGAAGGGGGAGCAAGAGAACAAGAAAGAGAGAGAGATGAAGAGAGAGAAAAAAGAAGGAAGGGAGGAGTAAAGGAAGGAAGAAAGGGGCAAAGAAAAAAGAAATGTCTAATTCAGGGTTTGGAAAAATTGTAGCTACTCTTATTAATTTTAGAGGAATTTCCATACACGGACTGTATTAAGCATGTCTTTTTATTCTGATGTTTTGACATCATGGGGTCTTGCTGACCCTGGAGAGACTGCCTCTCTCCCAGGGCTAGCCAATTCCTAGAGATAGTGAAGGACTGGCTTGCAAGTGTGTCTTTCATCTGCAAACCAACTACTTCTTTTATTGAGGCTCTCACACTTGGGCCACTATTTCCATGTCCTAATTACTCAAGGGCCAAGTGCTAGGCAACTAGGAATGGCCCTTATGTCCCAGAGCCCACTGAAATTATTCAAACTAGCCAATCCTAAGCCTTCTTACTCTTGTCTCACGCATCCCACAATAAAGGCTCTTGCTCACATTTTCCCTCATCCTCTCTGCCTCCTAACCTCCTGGTGCTTCTCCATGTGGCCTGTGCAGTGTGCCATTCCCCTCCTCCTGGGAACTGAGTAACAAACTGTCTTTGCAATGGCAATCACCTCCTGATCTGTTGGTCTGACCGTACTTGAATAATATAACCTAGATTTTAATATAGTGACAAAAAGCTAATCTTCATTTGTCTTTATGCAAGGAAACAGCCAATCTGGGTTAGAAACTTGCACATGTTACTTACTAGCTGTAGAAGAGTATGTCAGGGAAGGAAAAAGATCTATTTAAAACATGAAAAAAATGAATAATAGTTTGCCAGAAGAAAAACACGTTGAGTATAATTCCAGGCAGAAGAAAAGCATGTGTAAATGATGGGTGAGAAAGAGCATGGTGCTTTTAATAAACTGCATGTATTTTGGTATAATTCACCCTATTATAGTTTTATACCCCTTTTCACTGGGCAGTAAATATCTGTTCATGAGAGCTCCTCTAAAAGACAGTGGTTTACTGAGGGCTGGAATTGCGTCTCCTTCATTTTCCTATCACCATTCCTAGCACAGTGTTGAAAAATAGTTATTGAATAAATGAATACATGGATGAATTAGGAATGAGTGAATGAGTTGAAGGTCCTGAAGAGTGGAATGTGTATGGGCATAGGTTGGAAAAAAATAAATTGAGAGAGGTAGAAATTAGTCACATTATGCCATTTTACTCAATAAATAAAAATCGACTTATCCTCATGATTAGAGCATATTAGTGTATTTTTAAGCATCAATATTAAGAGGTTATTCTAAAAACACTTTATTTACTTCTGGCAACATTGAGTTTTGCTCCAGGCTAAATGAACAGCAGATTAGAAATAGTACATCAGGGTTCCTAGAAGCAGATTGATTGATAGCTGCTAAGAACTGACTGCTGACAGTTGTGGAAGAGCAATAGAAACATCTACCAGAAAATCCTGGCAATTTAGTGTTATCTAGGATTATTTTAAAAATCCATATTGATTAGGATTTCCCTTGTTCAATAAGAAAATGTTTGGCTATGTATAGTTTCTTCTGTTCAATAGCGACATTTAAAAAATCAAATGTAAATAAAATATTTATGTTATTTAGGAAATGACATGTAAAATAAATATTCATTTCCTCAAAATGCTCCTTGAGAGAGTGATGCACAGATGTTCTCTCAGCTTCCTCCCTTCCTATTTATGGTTCCATTTGCATTTTACCCCATCACTCTACTTAAATTGTGTTTACCAAATCATTAGTAACTTCCGCAGTTTCAAATTTAATGAATACTTTTCAGTCCTGATTACAGATGATCTCTTTGCAGCATGTGACATGGCTGATCATGCCATACTTCCATAAATCTATTCTCTTGGCTTTCTTGACCACTGCCATATTTCTTTTGATTATTTTTAGTCTCCTTTCTTGGCTTGTCTTCATCTACCTACTCCTTAACAATGGGTGTCCTCCTCAACCTTCCCTTCTCACTTTCCATTATGTCTTTGAGTAATCCTAATTACTCCCAAGGCTTCAGCTCCATACTGAAGACCCTTAAATCATTTAGCTTTAAGCTCTCAACCTACATCAATATGTTCAAAACTGAATGCATCATCCTTTCCTTTACCTCCCTAGCTACTGATTTTCTGTTTCCTATCTCAGAGAACGGTGCCACCACCTACCAAGTTGCTAAAGCCAGAACCTTGGGAGTCATTTTTGATTCCTCTGAATTCAGGACCCACGTCTAATTAAGTCACCAAGACCTACTTTTCTATCTCCTTAATATCGCCATCCCTCCTGCTACTACCCTGGTCTAAACCCCCATAATTTCTTGCTTGAATTACTGGAACGGCCTTTTAAAGGTTCTCTCTGCCTCTAATTCTCCACATTCTATTAGAGTGCTCTTTTCAAATTTCAAATTTGATCATATCATTCACTTGTTTAATATCCTTCGATGATTCCACTGGGGCTTTAGGATAAAGTTCACACTTCTTAGAAAGACCCTTCAAAAACAGGTTCCTCCTTTCCATTCTAACATCAACTTGAGCAGCATCTCCCACCGTCCCCAGCCACCATATATTTAGTGTCCTGCCTATATGAAATGGCTTACAGTTCCCTGAATTAGCCATGTTCTCTCTTACTTCAGTGACATTTCACATTGCACCTTTTACCTAGAATACCTTTCCTGTCCCTTCCTCTGCTCTCCCCCAGTTCTTTGCCAAATTCAAACGTCCACTAAGATTCAGTATTTGCATCATCTCCTCTGGAGTTTTTGGGTGAGGCTAGGTTGGTGTTCCTTCTCTGTGTTCAAATTTACTGCCATCACTGTATTTTACATATAGAATTGTATCATGTTTAAAACATTACCTTTTCCCTGAGCTCCTGGAGAACTCTGGAACTGAAATCATAATAGTTTGTTGTCCTTAGTATCTTATCACACAGAACACATTGAGTGATTAATATGTTGAATGTGAGAATAAACATGCCATATTGTTCAGAAATCTGGCTATTGCTTTGGAAGAAGGGAATGATTTGAAGCTAGTAGAAACCATTTATCGTTTTAGGGCAGAGTGTACTGATATAGAAACAACTAAGTACAAAAAAGGAGCCTGGCAAACTGCAGAAGAATGTCTTACAGTTCTGGTCACTTGGTAAACTAGTGTCATAGCTGTAGTCTTGCCATGGGAGTGAACCTCACATTCACAAGCCCCAGTTCCCTAAGTAAAGGGACTCCCTCTTGATGATAATGAGAGAGTTGCATGAAAATGAAGCAAGAGTAATTAGAGGTAGAGCAACCTGTGTTCTAGCAGCTCCTCCTGGCAGGAAGGTCTGCGAGTAGTTTGGGAGGTCTTTGTGATGTAGAGCAGAAAGAGGATGAAAGAATATGGATTATGTATAAAAGTGTTAAACTGAGCCTGCATGCTTGGAAACTTCTTAGGTTCTACAGACTATTCAATCTACACCTGATTTGAATAATGGTCAGGGAAGTTAATAAATAAATGTCTGTGGATCCATGTTGCCTCAGGAATTCTTCCTGAGCCATCATTGTGTCAAAAATGTGATAGAGGAACAGAACGAGTGAGTCCACAGAATGAGGATGACAGATATTAGATACGTTTTTATACTCCTCTTTGAGAATGGCGACAATGCCATTGATTCGAGTGACAAGACCCATAGATCACCCTTCAAAACTGCATTTATTTATCTGAGAAGAGGCAGATGATCTCTTAACTGTCTGAAATATTGGCTGTGAGGATGTGCTCTTTTTCCCCTCTGGGCACGGGGTGCATAGATTTCGTGAGAAACTTAAGGAGGTCTGTGAAACCCTTCCAACTCAGATGGCCTTTCCCAGTCTCCTCTGAAGTCCTGTGTCCAGGAACAAGTATGTTGGGGTGCAATCACTGCTGCTTGCCGTGTCCAGTGTCTGTTGGGCCTCAATTTGTCTCACGTTCTGGGGAAACAGAATTCTATTTGCCATGCCTCCCAAAACTGTAATATACTTTGAGTGAGTTCCAGATGTCTTAAGAGATGCCAGATGGCTCATGAGAGGCAGACCAGCTTCAAGGAAAATGTGCCCTATTTCCTTGGATATGAACCACAAATTTAAACTTTCAGGGCCAGCTCAGGGTGGAGGACATTCAGGGCCCGCTCTGATAGCCAGCGTTCAATGTGGCTATCACTTGACCCTGGGAAAGGTCCTCCTTCCTTAGGCTATTTTGTAGTGATAATTTCACCAAACACAGATTTTTTTTTTTTTTAATATAAGGAAGGGAAACCTATTTACTGAGTGCCTCATATATCAGACCATATATTAAGTACCTTTACATACTTATCTTGCTTAATCCTCACAATAGACACAGGAGGTAAGGAACCCAGTTTTTCCAGGTGGAAAATCTGAGGCTCAAAGAGTTTCAGTAAATTTATTTTGATTTTCAAGTCATTTATATACCATTCTACCAGGGCATCTGAGAACATTCAAGCTTCACTGATGCTGTTATGAATTTTCCAATCTAACAAGAAATGGTTCCTTCTTAGTCAATTTCCACTGATCTTCTCAATAACATAATAAAGGCCATTTATGATGTGTGGAATCTCCTGTAGTGTTGTCTCCCTCTTCTAGTGGAACTTGCATGTTTAATATTCATGTATACAATATACATGCACACACACATGTACACACTATCATGTGCTTTGCCTTTGCATGGTTAGTTGACTGTATAAATGAAAGCACAGAGAAAGCTACTTCTGTCCTAGAATAAGAATCCATTTTCAGCATGTTGTGTCCTTGCTTCCTTAGTAAACATCTCTTGTTCTTCTGAATTCTCTGACTCTCTCAATTCTTAACCCCTGTTTACCTGGATGAAAGGCATTTTCCAATCTTTCCTATAGGATTTTTTTTGCGGGGGGGGGGGTGTCTGTAAATTCCAATTCCTTCTACTCCTCTGGAATTCTAACTCCTGTATCCTGGACTCCTTCCAAATATAGCCTTCCAGATATATTCTGCTTATTGGAGTTCCAATTCTGTGTCTCAATTTCCAGTATTCTT